>NC_133131.1:151619506-151921902 GCF_048418815.1 Hemitrygon akajei
TGGTGGAAAGTGTGCTGACTGGTTGCATTACGGCCTGTTATGGAAACACCAATGCTTTTGAGCAGAAAATCCTACAACAGATAGTTGATTTGGCCCAGGACATCACGGGTAAAACCCTCCCAACAATTAAGCACATCAACTTGAAATGTTGCCTAGAAATGCACCATTCACCAGCAAAGATCCTCACCACCCAGGCTGTGCTCTTTCCTCGCTGCTGCATCAGGTAGAAGGTAGAAGAGCCTCAGGACTCACACCACCCGGTTCAAGAACTGTTACTACCCCTCAACCATCAGGCTCTTGAACAAAAGGGGAAAACTACACTCATTTGAGGAGTCTTTTACCTTGTTATTTCAAGCTCGTTATTTATTGCTATTTATTTATTATCTGAGTTTGCACAGTTTGCTTACAGTTTACAGTTCCTGATGTTTACAGTTTGCAGATCCTGTTTACTATTACTGTTCTATAGATTTGCTAAGTATGCCCTGAGAAAACAGAATCTCAGGGTTGTATGTGGTGACATGTATGTACTCTGATAATAAGTTTTACTTTGAACTTTGACAAAAAGGATCTCAGGGTTATATATTGTGATGTGGCGACCCACTTCCCAGCGCACTCGAATCGGCTCACAAAGCGGCGCGCGCCGGCATTGAGGCCGGTCCCAAAAAGGGCGCCAAGCCTGCTTCCCCAGCAAGGGGAAAACCCCGCGCGCAGGACAGGACTGCGAATACGCGCCCCCTACAGCATTCCCGCCTGGGGAGGGTGGGAACAGGAAGGCTTTAAAGCGAGGCCGTGAAGTTTGAATAAACCTCTTCTGCAACTGCAGCTCACCGACTACGTGTCGTTATTTCAGCGCTGCTTGTAGCACACCGCTACAGTGACATATATGTACTCTGATAATAAATTCACTTTGAACTTTGAACTTTGGACTGGGCCATTCAGACTGCTGTGTCGTTCGGTCATGGCTGATTTATTTTCCCACTCACCCTATTCTCCTGTCTTCTTCCCATAACTTACGATGGATTTTTACTAATCATGAACATATCAACCTCTGCTTTAAATATACCCAACGACTTGGCCTGTGATCATCAATTCCACAGGTTGACTACCCTCTAGCTAAAGAAATGCCTCCTCATCTCTGCTCTGAAGGGACGCTGACCATAAAACAGCTCAGAATCAGGTTTATTATCACTGACATATTTTGTGAACTTTGTTGCTTTGTGAGAGCAGTACAGGGCATGACATAAAAATCACTGTAAGTTACAAAATAAATCAATAGCGCAAAAGACAACTAACAAGGTGGGCTTTCGTGGACCATTCAGACCTCCGCTAAAGGTAAACACTTCTCCCTACCTACCACATTCAACTCCCTCAGAATTTTGCCTACTTCACTCAGGTTGCCCCTCCAGTAAAGTTCTAGAAAAATGCACAGAATTAGAAAGGGCATAAAATCGGATAAGTAGTGAAAATCTTTTGTCCTTAACAGAGGTGTATAAAGCTAGAGGACATAAGGGATAGAAGGGGATCTATGTAGCAGTGTTTTCACCCAGAGTGCAATTGGAATCTGGAATGCACCCTCTGAGGCTGCCGGAAGCAGCAACCCTTACAACAATTGGAAGTACGAAGGGTGATTGATAAGTTCATGGCCTAAGGTAGAAGGAGTCAATTTTAGAAAACCAGGCGCATTTATTTTTCAACATAGTCCCCTCTTACAGTTACAACTCAGTCCAGCGGTTGTGGAGCATACGGATCTTTATTTGTAGAAGTCGGCGTCTTGGACCTCCAGGTGGTCCACCGCAGGGGTGATTGATAAGTTTGTGGCCTAAAGTAGAAGGAAATGAGTTATTAACTTCAAACTTTCTGCATAATCACCCAAAGAGTTGAAATGCACGTGCATGTAACAAGAGCAGTATAACTCATCTCCTTCTACCTTAGGCCACAAACTTATAAATCACCCCTGCTGTGGACCACTTCTGGAGGTTCAAGATGCCGACTTCTACAAAGAAGGGATCCGTATGCTCCACGACCACTGGACTAAGTGTGTAAGTGTAGGAAAAATTAATGTACTAGGTTTTCTAAAATTGACTTAGGCCATGAACTTATCAATCACCCCTTGTATTTTGATCAGTCTTTGAATAATCAGCAGAAGATTGTGGGCTAAGCATGGACTCTGGGATTAGTATAGATGGGTACTCAGTGACTGGCATGGACAAGTTAAGCTGAAGGCCTATTTCTTATGCTGAATGATTCGATTATCATTCATCATAAATTAGATTATCCCGTAGCCAGCGCACCTCCATTGTGTTGAATCTCCTCTGCTCCAGTGCAAACACATCTTTTCAATAAAATGGTGACCACAACTGCACACAATGCTCCAGCTATTGCCTGACTAAATATTTCAAAAATTGCTCCAAAAACTTCTTGCTCATCTACTCAGAGCTCTGCTTTATGAAGGTAATTATTGCCAATGGCTTCTTCACCACACTTCAGCCATTGTTGGATGTGCACACTTCGTTTCACAGTGTTTTTCCTAGAGCCCTACCCAAGACTGGTGTAGAGAGTCAAAAATGATGGCCTGAATGTTGTGGGACAAACAACTCTGTGATTATCATTGCACAATATTTTCATCACAGTTCAGTCGAATTTAGAAGACCTCTAAATTTATAAAACCTCTTCGAACGCCCTGCGTTCTAATAACGTTGTGCTAACTGCTACAGCCTGAATAAAACCATATATATTTTCCTGCAATTACTACAGATTGGTTTCATCCCTCAATTATTTTCCAATAAGTTTTCTGCTCTTGGGGGGAAAAATCTTTTGTCATTAAGCTTGATTTGGGCTACTTGTGATCCTCTTCCCTAATCAATCAACTCTGCATCTATCCATTTTACAACACCAGCAATAACTGTGTGTATAATTGTATTACTATCGAAGTCCCATTGTAGAGTACTGCCTGCTCCTATACAGCACCATTAGTTACTTCCTTCCAGAGCAAACAGTTAGTCTTTATTACCACTCATTGTTTTCTGTAGGTCAGGTGTCAGTGCACTTTGACATTTGCCATCTTCCCCAGGAGTCCTAAACAGTCTTGATAAATCTTGAAGAGAAAAAAATTACATCTTCCAAAAATCCAAGTTAGCTACTATTTACTGAATTTCACTTATCATGGTGATTTAACTCCTGAATGAGTTCCATTAAATTTTCAGGATGTGATCTGTTATTTCTGAAATGGTACTGACTGTACTCTGATAGCTGTCCACTCTGCATGTTCATTTATACAATCCTGTAGAAAGCCTTCGAGCATTTTCTTCATGATATATTCTGTGAAACAATCCGTAAATAACAGATTCACGCCCTGCATCTCTTTGTTTTGAATAGTTACGTTATGTTTTAGTTTTAGTTGACATTATAATAGTAATTAAGAAGTTCAAGTATTAAATTGTTTCAATGTTTAAGGAGATAAGAAAATATATTAGATAATCAAAATCAGGTTGGTGTCCGATCGCAGGAGAGAGAATTTGTTGAATGCCTATTTGATGACTATTTAGAGCAGCTTGTGCTTGAACATAATTGTGGAAAGGCTGTCTTAGGTTGGGTGTTGTGTAATAACCCAGATCTTATTAGGGAGCTTAACGTAAAGAAACCCTTAGGAGGCAGTGATCATAATATGACTGAACTCATACTGCAATTTGCGACGGTGCAAAGCGTAAGTCACATGTATCCGTATCGTAATGGAATAAAAGGAATGACAGAAGCATGAGAGAGGCGCTTGCCCAGGTGGATTGGAGGAGGATACTGGCGGGGAGGACAGCAGAGCAGAGATGGCAGACGTTTCTGGGAATAGTTCACAAGGCGCAGGATAGAGATGTCCCACAGAGGAAGAAGTTCTCAAATGGCAGGGGTGGGCAACCGTGGCTGACAAGGGAAGTTAAGGACTGCATAAAAGCCAAGGAAAGGGCAAATAAGGTAGCAAAAGTGAGTGGGAAGTTGGATGATAGGGAAACTTTTAAAATCCAACAAAAGGCAACTAAAAAAAGCTATAAGGTAAAAGATGAAATTTCAGTGCAAACTAGCCAATAATATAAAGCAGGATACCAGAAGTTGTTTTCAGTTATATAAAGAGTAAAAGGGAGGTGAGAGTTGATATTGGACAACTGGAAAATGATGCTGGTGAGGTAGTAATGGGGGACAAAGAAATGGCAGTTGAACTTAATGGGTACTTTGCATCAGTTTTCAATGTGGAAGACACTATCAGTGTACCAGAGGTCTGTGAGTGTCAGGGAGCAGGAGTGAGTGCCAATGCTATTACAAAGGAAAAAGTGCTAGGCAAACTGAAAGGTCTTAAGGTGGATAAATCACCTGGGCCAGATGGACTAGATCCCAGAGTCCTGAGAGATGTCGCTAAAGAGATAACAGATGCATTGGTCATGGTTTTTCAAGAATCACTTGATTCTGGCTTGGTTCTGAAGGACTGGAAGATTGCAAATGTCACTCTGTCACTCTGTCACAATGGTTCTCTCAAGTGATGTTCTGTCTTAGTTTGGAGAAAACTAGAAGTCGAACCTTTGAATCTATGTTTGATTTTGAGAAAAGGTGGGGTTCATTTGCTCGTTACTACCATTTGAGTTCATTGTTAGATTTCCTCCACGATCTAATTGTAAATTTTGGTATAATTTTTTTTGCTGGCGGTTTGATGCTTATCTTTAGAAGCTTTTTGTATGATGCATGGCTCCGGGTTGAACATCCATTGGGTTCTTTTTTCTTCTCACTTTTTTCTTGCTTTAGTAGGGTTTTTTTCTTTTCTTCTCTTTCTTTTGTGTCGCCATATTTTTCAAACCTTAATATTGTTTTTTTTCTCTTTTGAGACATTGTAAGTGTTACTTACTTCGATGTACTCTTGTATTTTGGATAATAATAATAATAATAAAAAGATTTGAAAAGAAAGAAAGATTCTATTGTATTTCTTATATTTACTGTGATTGCCCACAAGATAATGAATGTAGGGTGACATAAATGTTCTTCGATCATAAATTTACTTTGAATCTGTGGAATTCATTGCCCCAGACAGTTCTGGAGGCCAAGTCATTGGGTATATTTAAAATGGAGTTTGGTAGGTTCTTGATTAGTCAGGGTATCAAAGATTACAGGGAGAATGCATGACAAAGGTGGCAGGGGAGAGTTTATTGCCCATTCTTGAGTCAGAGAACTCTGAAATAAAGCAATGCAGCAGACTTTATCATTGCAAATCAATGAGTTGTCCTGTTGTCTTCCTCTCGCTGTGAAAGGGTGACACCTCTCTGTCCCCTTACTAGTGAGAGAGAGAGAGCCTGTGGAATGTCGAATTGTTGGGTGAATGAGTACTGCAGATCATAGTCTTTCCTCTAGCTTGCCTGGTGGATGGAGAATGCTGATGCTTTTTTTTGCTGAAGTAAGTGGAGGTGGGGGGGGGTCATTGCTTTGCTGCAGTTTGTGTGTGGAAGTGGGGGCTTTGGGGTTCTAATGTTTTTACTGCCACTCATTCTTTAGGGCACTCTTCTGTTTTCGTGGTTGTGAAGAACAAAAACTTCAGGTTGCATGTTGTATACATTTATCTGAGATTGAACTATTATCTGACATTGAACTACTGAAGGGATTAAGGGGGATAATAAATCAGCCATGATTATAAGGTGGAGCAGATTCAATGGGCTGGAAGGCCTAATTCTGTTCCTAGGTTATATGGAATTATTAGTGTCATGTAAATGTGATGACCATTTACAACTCTATTCTCTATCCTGGACAGGCAATGGCAATATAATGCGTTCCTTGTTATTAAATTTACATTTTATCATTGACCTTGAGATCAACTGGACCAGTTACACAAATTCCAAACCTACAAGAGTGGATCAGAGACTGAATATTATGTGGTGAGTGACTTATCTCTTGGTATCTCAGAGCCTTTCCACCATCCAGCACAACTGGATCTTCTCCATTTGCCTGGATAAGATTAGATTAGATTAGCTTTATTAGCTACGTGTACATTGAAATACGTTATCTGTGTCAATGAGCAACACGGTGTGAGGATTGTGCTGGGGGCAGCCTGCATGTGTTGCCACGCTTCCAGTGTCAACATTGCATGCCCACAATTTCTAACCCTAGCCTGTACGTCTTTGGAATGTGGGAGGAAACCAGAGCACCCGGAGGAAATCCGCGCAGCCATGGGGAGAATGTATAAACTCTTTACAGACAGCGGTGGGACTTGAACTCCAGTGGTCACAAGCTCTGTGAAGCATTGTGCTAACCCCTTTGCCACCGTGCTGCCCCAGAACGAGTGCAATAAATGCAGCTCCTGAAGAACTGAAGATTTACAATGGCATCCAGGCCAAAGCTAGCCTTTGGAAGGTCTATTTGGTCAATCCAAATATTTATTCCCTCTAGGCACAGTAATTACATTGTACTTGATCTACAAAATGCACTGCAATTACTCATCCAGGCTCCTCGTACAACACATCCCAGACTAGTGACCTCTGCAATAAGGAGGACAAAGGGAGAAGGTCCACGGGATCTCTTCCTGCAGTCACCAGGGAGGTGGTATTGAGAAATTTGTTGGAACTGTTTCTGGGTCCAAACAGATTTTACCTTAAAATAAATGGCTTGTGAAATGGTTGATGTATTCGGTCCAATTTTCCGAAGTTCCCAGGGTTCAAAGGAAGTAGCTCCTTTGTTGAAAAGGTGAGGGAAACAGAAAGCAGGAAGCTCCAGGTCAGCTAGTTTAACCCTTCATAGGAGGGAAACAGAAGATACTGTTAAAGGCGTTATTACAGAGCACTTGGAAATAATTCAGGAAAAGTCAATATATTTCTGTAAAAGGGAAATCCGGTCTGATGAAGCAACTTGTGTTGAGGGAAAAGGGAAATGGTATATACACTCAGTGGCCACTTTATTAGCTACACCTGTACACCTGCTTGTTAATGCAAATATCTAATCAGCCAATCATGTGGCAGCGACACAATACATAAAAGCATGCAGACATGGTCAAGAGGTTCAGTTGTTGTTGAGGCCAAACATCAGAATCAGGAATAGATGTGACCAAAGTGACTTTGACCATGGAATGATTGTTAGTTCAATCCTGGGTGGTTTGAATGTCTCCTGGGATTTTCATGCACAACGTTCTCTAAACTTTACAGAGAATGATGCGAAAGACAAAAAAAAAACCATCCAGTGACTGGCAGTTCTGTGGGCAAAAACATCTTTTTAATTAGGGGGATCAAAAGAGAATGGCCAGTCTGGTTCAAGCTGATAGTAACTCAAATAATGACGTGTAACCCTCTCAACAGACTCGTATGCAAATTTGGCTTGATAGTTAACTCTGCTAACAGCCTCGTGACACAGCGGTGAGAAGGCCACTTTTCATAAGTACTATACGTCTGGGGTCAGTATGAATTGGTGTTCAACCATACAGGAAAGCTGGGATGTTCCAATTAACAGAACCTTGATTGAGTGAATGCTGTGTAAATACTGCCCATATACAATTACCGGTCACCAACAAGTGACAAATCATACAGCAGCATAAAATTATAAAGAATGTATATACACTAACTTCAGCTTTATCAAACAGTCACTAAGAGAAAGAAAAGAAATAAAAGGACTCATTACAGTTAGGCCAGTTTGCACATGACCATTGGAGCTCATCTTTTCCAAAATGTGGGTATAACCATTACTGACGGTCTTGACTTCTCACCTCCAATCACCAGTAGAACTTTCCATCTTGGACACCTTCATCTCGTGAAGCACTCTTTGCAATAGTCTTCCTGTCTGTCTTTTGGATCGAATCCTATGGGCTGTTTTCTTGACCTTTTCTTCTGCGCATCTCCTGCTAAAAGACCACAACCCCCACTACTGTCCAACGCAAAACTCTTTCCGCTCACTAGAACCTTCTCCCGGCCCCGCCTTCCTGATTGGCTGACACAACATTCCTAAGTTAAGCAACGTGTCTTCCTATCTTTAGCCAAAACCAAAACATTCTACCAGCAGCTCATGCTGTTTTTACAGAAAACTACTAAAATGAAACACCTCACAGCATAGAGTGGTGATCTGAACACCACACGTCACAAAGGCAGTGTGCAGAAGAGACTCTGAACATACAAGTCGAACCCTGGTGTGGATGGGCTACAGCAGTGGAAAATACACTCAGTGGCCACTTTGCTGGATATAAAAGGTACCTAGTAAAGTGGTCACTGAGTGTATATGTTATCTCGATTTCCGGATGGCATTCGTAAGACGTTGATCAAAGGTTTTTATGAAAAATAAAACCCTGCGATGTATAAATCAGCCTGAATATCAGGAAGCAGAACATGCAGCAATGTTTCTTTCTCCGGTTGGCAATATGTGCCGCAGAGATCATCAAAGCTGGATCCTCAACTTTTTACAAACGGCTTCAAAGTTCAAAGTAAATATGTCACCATGAGTTTCATTTTCTTGGGGGCATGCTCAATAAATCCATAATGGAATACTAACCATAACAGAATCAATGAAAGACTGCACCGCCATGGGTATTCAACCAGTGTGCGAAAGACAGCAACTTGTGCAAATGGAAAAAGAAATAATATTAATAAATAAAGAAGCAATAAGCATCAAGAACATGAGATGAAGAGTCCTTGACAGCGAGTCCATAGGTTGTGGGAATGTTTCAATGATGGGGCAAGTGAAGCTAAGTGAAGTGTATCCCCTTTGGTTCAAGAGTCTGATGGCTGAGGGGTAGTAACTAACTGTTCCCGAACCTGGTGGTGAGCATCCTAAGGCTCCTGTCCTTTCATCTGAAAGCATCAAAGGTATGCTTCCTGATGACATCAAGGAAGAGCCTATCGGTTTTATCCTTCTGATTATTCATAATTTTGTATGTCTGCAGAACTCAGAGCTGTTCATTTCTACCATGAAGTGTCAGGAAGAATCTTTGTTTTCCTTGATGTTCCTGCAATTATAGCAGTGACCCCATTGCAGAGATGAAAGAATTATGAACATATTAGCTTTTTGGAATGATGGAGGATGAGTGATGAGATTGTGAGAGGCATCGATAGATTGGACAGCCAGCAATTTTTTCCAAGGGCGGCAATAGCTAATACCAAAGGACATCCGTTTAAGGTGAGTGGGGAAGAGTTTCGACCTGCATTAGACGGTGGTAGAGGCTGATACAATAGGAATATTATAGGCACGTGGATGTTAGAAAAATGCAGGGTTATGAGCTTTGTAGGAGGGAAGGGTTAGTTCAATCATGGATTATGTATATATAGATTAGCATAACATTGCGGGTTGAAGAGCCAATATTGTCCTATGAATCTATATTGAATCCTTACTTAACTAGTAGTCGGTTTATTTGAATTGTAAATGTTAGAATAATCAGGAGATTTCCCCAGGCAATCTATTGAACCAAATAAAATTCAAATGGCAAAGTTTACTGGCCCCGGTTTAGAGCACTGCTCTAACTGTCAGGTTTAGTATTTTCTCTAAGTCACTTCTGCCAATGTTTATTTACAACAACATAAGGCAAAATGTAACAAAGATAACTATAAACCTTTTGAGTTCTTTGATGTCCAACAATAAGTGGAAAATGTTACACCATGAAGTTCTGATGCTGAAATAATGTTTTGATTCCAAACTGAGTGTCAATGTGATAGTTTTGTTTATCCCTGTCTGTGACCGATGGTTTGTTCTGGTCTACCTGTCTAAATTTGATTTCCAATCTTTTAAATTCTGAGAATCCAGCTGTCCAGTAACTGGTGCTGCCAGGTAAGCCTCAATTTACAGCTGATTGAGTTACAAATTTACATTATCATTCCATTGATGTTTTGAGCTACATGACTTAGATTTATTTATTAATTTTTATTTGTTTATGTAGAGATACAGCGTGGAACAGACTCAGCCCAAGAAGCTGCACTGCCTAGCAACCAAACTATTTAACCCTAGGCTAATCACAGGGCAATTTACAATCCACTGTAACCAATAGCATGCCATTTACAGGGTACACAACGCAACAAAATGCACATATTTTACCCATCGCTTTTGATTTACAAAATTACACTGAGAAAAACATTATTTTCAGGATTGCATCTCTTTTGGAAAGCAAAGAATGGCTGTAATTCTTTCCAAGAACAAATTTACACCAAATTCCAGTTTGAGAAATTTTCCTTCTGCCATTCTAAAGTGCAGTTCCCAAACTGCAATGATAGAAAAATGTTTCATTGGCCTATTTTGCTTGGACTTTTGTAATGTAAATGGTAACTAACAGAGCTAGAATCTTCAAGCTCCTTCCAACTCACACCACTTTCTTACTGACAAATTTGTGCAAAACCTTTGCATCAAAATTCTGGAATTTAACAAGTACCTCCAAGCAAGTCATTTATAAAAAATTATAAACTATTGACGCCCCATGACTGAACCCTGGGGCATGGCTAATAGTATTCCATTCATTAAAATAGAAGATTAATTGAATAAACTCTCAGTTATCTGTGCAACAATGTCCACTGATTAACTTCCACATTTCATAGAAACATAGAAAGCCTACAGCCCTTTGGCCCACAAAGCTGTGCCGAACATGTCCTTACCCTAGAAATACCCAGACATACCCATAGTTCTCTATTTTTCTAAGCTCCATGTATCCATCCAGGAGTCTCTTAATCATTTCCGCCTCCACCACCGCTGCTGGCAGCCCATTCCACACACTCACCACTCTGTTTCCATACTTAACGATTAACAGTAGCTATACTTCATATGTAATTTATTAACTATGGAGTATTTTAGAATGTGACGGATATTCACTGTCCTGGCAGGAGATCTCGTGTTTGCTAAGCTAGCTTTCTAAACAATAGCAGCTGCCACTGCTATTGATCAAAACCAGTTGTAAGTAAACTTCCAATCAACCGTCTGCTTAGTTTGTGGTTGTAAATGGAAAGCAGTCTTCAGTTCTTAAAATGGAAAGCCTGAAGTTAAAATAAAGTATTATCTATAGAAAAGGTATGAACATAGCTCTGTATATAGAAGATTGTCTGTGGAAACTTACTTCATCTGCTTTATTACTGCTCACGATGCAGTATAAAACAATGGACTTGGGTTTGTTTCAAAGTGACAGATTTGGGTTGTTTCAAAGAGACAAGCTGATTCTTAAGTTGTTTAGTTCAAGGAAGTTTGCAGAACAGATGGATAACATAATTTTTCATATCAATAAATGATTTGTTTATAGTTGGGAGTTTTATGCTAGCTTTACGGCATTAATTGTGAACTAGGAACATCAAGCTGAGCCCCATGTCTTCAAAGATGCTTTAGGACCATTTGTGTTAAAAGGATATCTGAGGAAATATCATATACATGTGAAGTCACCCTCGTGTGAGAAACTGCATACATGTAGAGAGTAGTTCAGGCTTATTAGGAATGGGATAAAGAACAGCCAGAAACATGAAGTGAGTGAGAATCCATTTCTCCAGCTTTGTTTTCTGCAACAGATGACTTGTTTTTTTCCATATTGTGGAACGTCTTTTTGGCTTAGAAGAATTGCACCTGTGTTTTGGAAATCCTTTGTCCTTTATGTTTAGGAAATGCTTTGAGCTTTAAAGTTCAAATACATTATTATCAAAGTATGTACACTGTATACAACCTTGAGATTCGTCTTCTTGCAGGCAGCCACAAAACAAAGAAACACAACAGAACCCATTAAAAAAACACGCATACACACCAAACACTGCCAAACATGCAATGTACAAAATAAAGAACAAATTGTGCAAACGATAAACAAGTAAACAAAATAATACACAGAACATGAACCACAGGATGTTGGAAATTGAGTCCACAGCTGCAGAACCAGTTCAGTGCTGAGGCGAGTGCCGATGGATGCAGGCCACAGCTGCAGAGTCAGTTCAGCGCCGAGGCGATTTACCCTCGCAGAGTAGTGAGCTGAACACTGATTTGTTCTTCACCCTCAGCCTTGATGTTTTGATCAAATTGCACAAATAGTAGCCAAGCCCTGCCCCTATTTTCTTGTGTACCCTATCAAGACCCGCAAATCAAATTGTCTGTTTCAGTGAGGTTCCTGCATTCAATTCTGGTCAATCCATTATAGGAAGGACGTGGAGGCTTTGAACTGGGTGCTACAGAAGAGATCTACCTTGATGCCACCAGGATTAGTGTGGTGCATGGCCAAGTGGTTAAGGCATTGGACTAGCAATCTGAAGGTCGTGAGTTCGAGCCCCAGCTGAGGCAGCATGTTGTGTCCTTGAGCAAGGTACTTAATTACACACTGCTCCAGTCTACCCAGCTGAAAATGGGTGCTGGCAAAATGCTGGGGATTAACCTTGCGATAGAATGCTGTCCTATCTGGAGGGGAGTCTCGTACTGTCAGTCGCTTCACACCATGGAAACGAGCATAAACTCTGGCCTAATGAGCCTATAAGGGTCGGGACAGACTTTAACTTTAACTAACCACCAGGATTAAAGAGCAGCTACTATAGGAAGAGATTGTGCAAACTAGGGTTGCTTTCTGGAACGGCAGAGGTTACGAGGAGACCTGAGAGAAGTTTATAAATTATAAAAGGCATAGACAGACAGTAGGGTTGAGGTGCCTAATACTAGAAGGCATGCACTTAAGGTGAGGGAGGTAAGTGGGAAAGCTTTACCAAGGATGTGTGGGGCAAGATTTATTTTACACAGAGTGTGGTGGAGCGCATTGCCAGGGATGGAGGCAGATATGATGTTCTTGGGTGTGTTAGTTGTTAATGCAAAGGCACATTTCACTGTATGTTTTAATGTACATTTGATAAATAAATCTGAATCTTAGACAGGCACATCAATGTGCAGAGAATAGAGGGATATGCACCATGTGCAGGCAGAAAGGATTAGTTTAATTACATGTCATTAGTTTAATTAGTTTGCCTGACATTGTGGGCTGAAGGGCCAGTTCCTGTGCGGCACTGTTTGAGGTTCTATTACCTCTCATTCCTCAAAACCAGTGGGTGCAGATTTATTCTGCTGATCTCTTGTCATAGGGCAATCCCTGATCACATTAGTCAATTTGGGCAACCATTTCTGCATTCCCTCTATTGCAAATATGACTTTCCTTACACAGTAAGATGAGACTTTCAAACAACATTCCAGCTGAAATCTCAATTAGGCCTCACAACCAAGTGGAGGACAAGTAGTACTGATCAGTAAAAAAACACGAAATGCTGGCAGAACTCAGCAGGCCAGACAGCATCGTGTTTTTAAAATTTATTTCCAGCATCTGCAGATTCACTCGTGTACTACTGATCAGTCTTCCTTCTAATCAGATATCACAGTGAAATCAGTTATACCACTTCACTTTATTAATGAATTTATAGTGACGCATTGAAGCTCCAACTGATGACTGAGATAATATCATTTGTTGATGAATACAGCATTTCTTAGGATGATAATCAGTTATGAAAATCACTGGCGCTAATTTGAAAAAAAGGCCACCACCAGCTCAGATTACCAGCCTCTCTTCTTCTCAGGTAGAAGATTACACTTGATTGTGGAAGATTTAAAACTCTATAAGGATCATCACTGATATGTTCGGTGATAGGGAAAAACTCTGCAATACTTTATCTCACACTTAGATCAAAGGCATTCTAATTCATTGTCTAAAACTAACTGGGCTGCATCATCGCATGGTATGGAGGAGCCACTGCACAGGATAGACATAAGCTGCAGAAAGTTGTAAACTCAGTCAGCTCCATCATGGGCACCAGCCTCCCCAGCATTCAAGACATCTTCAAGAAGTGATGCCTCAAAAAGGTGGCATCCATTATTATGACCCCCATTACCCAGAATATGCCCTCTTCTCATTGCTGCTATCTGGGAGGAGGTACAAGAGCCTGAAGGCACACACTCAACGATTCATGAACAGCTTATTCCCCTCTGCCATCAGATCTCTGAATGGACATTGAACCCATGAACAATACCTCACTACCTTTTTTGCACAATTTATGTAATTTAATGTTTATATATATAAAATTGTGAATTACAATACATATACTGTATACTATAATATACAATTATTATATATAATCATTAAATCAAATTAGTTGTGCAAAGAAAGTAGTGAAGTAGTGAGGTATTGTTCATGGGTTCAATGTCAATTAATTCACACACACACACACACACACACACACACACACACACACACACACACACACACACACACACACACACACACACACACACACACACAATGATTCACAACTATTATGTATTGCAATGTACTGCTGCTGCATAACACCAAATTTCACAACATATGCCGGTGATATTAAACCTGATTCAGAGTATGTATGTTCTTGCAACATTTCACCTGTGAATCTTGCCTCCTCTATTTCCCACTCTGGTCCCTTCCCTCACCTCATCTGCCTTTCACCTTCCACTGGGGCCCGCCTCCCTCATTTTCTCCTCTCCTGTCAGATTCCTTCATCTCCAGCCGTTTACCTGGCTCCACCTATCACCTGCTAGTTATCCTCCTTCCTCTCCCCCCACCTTTTTATTTTATGCTTCAAAGAGTTTTATTTTGCCATGATATGCAAACTTAACTTCCATATATCAAATGAGCAACAATTCTACATCATGGAAAGACTGCAACTCATGTAATTTTAGATTCACTTGACATTTAGTTGAGAACACAGGCAGTTATAGAAATAAAATATGATGATTCAATTGGTGAAAAAGCTTGTAATCCTAGAGGTATTTTTACGTCTTTTATTCCACAAATAACTCCCACCACCAGGTTCAGGAACAGTTATTACCCCTCAATCATCAGGCTCCTGAACCAGAGGGGATAACTTCACTTAACTTCACTTGCCCCATCAGTGAAATGTTCGCACAACCAATGGACTCACTGTCAAGGACTCTTCATCTCATGTTCTCCATATTCATTGCATATTTATTATTATATCTTTCTTTTTACATTTGCACAGTTTGTTGTGTTTTGCACACTGGTTGTGCGCCCAAGTTGGTGTGATCTTCCATTGGTTATAATATGATTTATTGAGTATGCCCACAAGAAAATGAATCTCAGGGTTGTATATGGTGACATACAGGTACTTTGATAATAAATTTACTTCAAACTTTTGTAATTAAAGGTCACTTCTTGTAACTAGTTTTGTTTACAGTGCTAATGTTTGAGAATTAAGATTAGTAGAACTTTGAAATATATCAGGGCCAAATAAATGTATAGGTTTTCAGAAAGCTCTGAAACTAACGTTTGCCCATTGGTTGAAAAAACATTAATCACATATGCATACAATCATAATGAGATCGCAAAGTGAATATGATTTGCAGAAGTTATTAACTCCATTGAAACAAAGAAGTCAATATAATAGGTTGGTATTTCAAGTGTATTTTGCAATAACTCAAAACAGGTCATTCTGATATTAGTTAGAATGCCAGTGAAAATGTTTTATGGGTTATTGGGCAACCTATCTTTGAAAAGATTTTGATAAGTTGGTGAAGCTTTATAAAAAGGTAATGGATGAGTCAGGGATTTGTGGCTGTAATCTGCAGTGGGGAGCTGAGAGAAATGAACAGTAATTGCTGAGGAATAAAACTGTAAAAAACATGATCTAATATTCTCAAATGATTCAAAGATTGCTTCCTGTAAGAATGGAATTAGTAGGCATAAAACTTAAAAAGTTTGTTCACAGATTTGACGGTAGTTGTCCATCCCCACTTCCTAATGAGAAGGTTCATGATGAGTCATTTGCTTCAGTCCCTGCCCCTTGCATGGCCCCCAGGGTTATGAGGCAGGGAATTAGAGGCAAAAACAGATAGAGATGCACAAGTGGACGTGCTACAAAATGGAGCATAGTCACATATTGTGTCACAAAATGGAGAACTGACTAGCTGCAGTGGGATTTAACCACATTCCACTGTATGGTCTCATAGACAGGTCTGATCAGCAATGAGACTGCATGAGCCGGATACATGACTTCACTAAATGCCTACGCATTGTTCTGGCTCACAGCATCGCAGGATGACCCAGAGTTGTCTACTTACTGAATGCAAGATGGTTAAACCTTCTCCTTTATATGTAACTAGACAGCCGGTTGGGTATCCATATTGTTATGCTATGTAATCAATTGTTAATCTTATTGGTGTATAGCTAGCTGAGGTTAAATTGGATAAAAGGTTTATGAATAATAGATGTTTCCTTTGTTTTGGACAACAGTCGTCGGGAAGACACATAGCTTTTTAACATAGGTGATAACATCGATACTTATTATAATAGTTAATGCAATAAACCTTTGTCACAAGAAAGAGACCTAGATCATTCAATCACTCAATTCCCCTATTTGTTCAATTATTTTCCTCAGTAATTTCAGTGCTTTAAAAAAAAATTAGAATGGCCTTTCGCTGCAGTGATGCCTGGGTCCTTGTGCGAGGTATGATATGCTATATGGATAATTAAAAGAATATATGGGAAAGACAGAGTGTGAAGATCGGAGGCGAGAACTGATTTTGCTCACTCTGTCGTGATGTTGACACCTCTCTCCATGGTGCTGAGGCTATGAAGACTGCCCAGGCTGCTGCGCTCTGTGTCTGCTAATATGGTGAACTGACACCGAGGCTTTGGGCCTACTTTCGGATTCAAGGACTCATTTTGCTTCAGAATGTTGTTGCTCATTTCTATTGTTTGCATGATCTGTGTTTTCTCCCCACTTTCTTAGTGAGTCGGGTGTTGGTCTTTATCTTTTTTTAATTGGGTTATTTTCGGGTTTCTTGCCTTGTGGCTACCTGTGAGCAAACAAATTTCAAGGTTGTATAATTTATACATTCTTTGATAATAACTGTACTTTGAAATCCTTTGAATAATTGTTTCACCTATTCTTGTCTTCCAAAGGCAGAAGAAACTTTGCAATTTTACATGTGTTTATGAAGATCACACTGTAGTCACTGTACTCCAATACAGGAAAGGCTTCTTCTGAGAAAATTCAGAATGGTATTTCACAGTGAAATTCTACGGACTTTAAAACAGTTCCCGTCGGCCAGAAGTCAGCAAATATAACTCCACTTATTAAAAAAAGGAGGGAGATAGAATAAAGAAAAACTCAGTCCAGTTAAACTGGCATCACTAGTAGGAAAAGGCTAGAATCTATTGTTAAGGAAGTGGCAACAATGCTTTGGAAAAAAATAGACTGTGCAGAGTCAAGATAGATTTATAAATGGTGTTTGTCATGTTTGAAAGACCTGTTTGAGTTTTTGAGGTTATAATTAGCAGAGTTGATGAGAGGAAGCCAGTGGATTTTGTGTATACTGGGGTTTGGTTACTGGACATTAAACACCGAACAGGAATTAAGGGGTTCTTAACAGTTTGTTGGGACTATAACTCATGGGGTGCAACAGTATTGAAGGCTGGGGTATCAACATTCCAGCCATCAAATTCTATCAATTTATACCAATGATTTAAGTGAAGGGACCACAGGTAATGCAGTATAACTCGATCTGGCACACTCAGGACTTCGATGCTACTGGACGGGCTATTGGATATTGGATATTGCTGCTATTAATATACCAAGACACATTTAATTTTTTTAAATTTTTGAAACGTTACACAATATTATGGTTGTTATCCAGTGAAGCTCTTGCGTTTATAAGGAACGGTGCGAAGAGTGTCATGGTGATTTTAAAAATATCACTGGAAATCAAGCCCAGATGAGTTTAAAGGGACTGGGGAAGTGGGGCCCTGATGAGTTTAAAGGTAGTGTTGGAGGTTGAAGTCGTGTTCATTGTCAGATGCTCAACGTTATGCACAAGTACCTGTATGCACAGATGCCATGAAAGACGTACCTGCCCCGGCATGACAAGCACGTACCGGGTATACTTTTGGTGTTTGGAATTTATATTCAGAAACTTTCAGTCCAGCCACCTGTATTTAAATATTAGTAGGGATTCTGCTATTTAAGATGTGCTATCATTGTATATTTAAATTTGCATAGTTACCTGTCTGTATTCAAAATGGTAATTATGGCTATTGAAAATGCAGTTAATCATTTATTGTTCTCGTGTGTTTAAGAAGTATAAAACATCGTATGAAGAGTAGGGAAATAGATTTTTATTATTGGTTTACTATTGTCACATGTACTGAGATACAGGGAAAAGCTTGTCTTGTACACTGTTCATAGAGATCGGATCATTACACCGTGTATTGAGGTGGTACAAGGTAAAACAGTAACAATGCAGAATTCAGTGCAACGGTCACAGAGAAAGTGCAGAGCAGGGTAGACAATAAGGTTCATCAATATAATGAGGTTGATTGTGGGGTCAGGAGTCCATCTAACCATACCAGGGAACTGTTCAACAGACTTAGAACATCAGGGTAGAAGCTGTCCTGAGCCCGATGGGACGTACTTTCAGATGGGGGAAGGAGAAGAGAGAATGTCCTGGCTGCTTTACTGAGGCAGCAAGAAGTATAGACGGAGACTATGGAGGGAAGGCTGGTTTCTGTGATATGCTGAAATGTGTCCACAACTCTCTGCAGTTCCGTGCATTCACGGACCAATCAGTTGTACTGAGCTGTGACGCATCCAGATAGTATGTCTTTTGTGGGGCAAGTAAATCAGACAAAGCAGACCTTTTCTACAATTGACAAATTCACTCAAAATCCTTCAGGAATTATGGTCAGATTTCAAAAGGAAGGGGAAATATCTGCAGATGTTGGAAATCCAGAGAAACACACACAAAATGCTGGGGGAGCTGTGCAGGTCAGGCAGCTTCTATGGAGAGGAATTGACGGTCGATATTTCCCCTTCCTTTCCAATCCTGAAGAAGGTTCTTGACCCAAAAAGTTGACTGTTTATTCCTCTCCATAGATGCTGCCTGACCTGCTGAGATACTCCTGCATTTGGTGTGTGATGCCTAGATATCTATCTGTTGGAACTTAACATTATTCTGTCCCAGTTTATTTTCCTTTGCTTTCAAACTATTTATTTTATTTTTGTATTTGTCTTCTCTAATTATTCCAGTAAAAACATGAGGATTAAAGCTGTTTTCTGTTGCTTGAACTCATTAACTGGGCAGTAAGATTCCGGAGTTTTAATTTTAATTCTGTAGGATTTCTAACCAGAAGTGCCAAACAGACGATCAAACCATGCCTCCTCCTGAGGTCCCCACCATCACAAAATCCAGTTTCCAGTTAACTCTACATGACATAAAGAAAAGGTAAGACCTCTTCAAACAGCAAAAGATCGGACCACATTCCTGCCAATATACAGAAGATCTGTGCGCTGGACGAGCTGTGGCCAAACTGCTCCTCCACAGTCAGAACACTGACACATAGCCCACAATATGGAAAGCTGCCCAGGTATATTGTATCTACAAAAATCAGAACAAATCCAGCCTGGATGAGCACTACCCTAACAGTTTACTCTCAATCATGAACTTTCAAAGATACTTATTCCCCAACAACCTATTCACTGATGTCCAGCTTGGATTTCACTGGGACTGCTCGCCTCAGACCTTATTGATCCAAATTGAGTCATAGATTCATAGAAAAGAACAGCAGGGGAACAGGCTATTTGGCCCATCTAGTCCATGCTGAAACCTTTTAAACTGTCCACTCCAATCAACCTGCACCGGGACCCTATCCCTCCATACCCCTACCATCCATGTACCTATCCAAACTTTGCTTAAATGTTGGAATTGAACTCGTGTGCACCACTTGTGCTGGCAGCTCATTCCACACTCTCATGACCCTCTGAGTGAAGAAGTTTCCCCTCGTGTTCCCCTTAAACTTTTCACCTTTCATCCAAAGTGAAAGGTCCCAAGAGATGAGAGCTGAGGTGCACGTGGCATCAATGCAGCACTTGGTTGATGTGACAGGTAGGAGCTACGATAAAACCAGTCAGTGGATATTGACGCTCACACAAGGGAAGATGGTTGTGTTGTCAGGAACTAGTCTCAGTCCCAGGACGTGGATCACTGCTGGAGTTCCTCAGGGCAGTGTCGTATGCACAGCCATCTTCAGCTGCTTCGCCAATGGCCCTTTCTCTACTGTAAGGTCAGAGTGGGGACGTCCACTATGGGATGATTCCACTCACAACTTCTCAACACATGTAAAAGCCCCACGTTTCACGCAGCCAAACCTCGGTAATATTCAGGCATGGTCTGGTAAATGGCCGGTAACGTGTGTGCCACAACAATACTAGGCAATGTCCATTTCTCCAAAGAGTGAATCTACCTTGATTTTCAACGCCATTACTACATTATGGAGTCCCACACCAACAACACCTTGGGGATCAAGATGACCAGAGACTCAACTGGACCAGCCACATAAAATCCCTGGCTGGTAGAGCAGGTCAGATACTGGGACTTGTGCAGCACCTCTTGGACCCCCAACATGTTTCCAACACGGGCATGACAATAAACATGATGGAATTCTCCCCACTTGCCTGAATCGTTGTTGTTCCAGCAACCTTCAGAAAGACTGATAGCAAGCAAGTCAAATAAAACTACCCTCAGTGGCCATTTTATTGGGAGCCGCCTGTACCTAATAAAGTGGCCACCGAGCGTACATTGTGTTCATGGTCTTCAGCCGCTGCAGCCCATCCACTTCAAGGGTCAACATGTGTGTTCAGAGATGCTCTTCTGCACACCACTGTTGTAAAGAGTGGTTATTTGAGTTACTGTCACCTACCTGTGAGTTTGAACCATTTTACCCATTTCCCTCTGACCTCGCTCGTTAACGAGGCACTTTTCCAACAGAACTGCCACTCACTGGTTTCTTAATTTTTGCATCATTCTCTGTAAACTCTAGAGAACGTTGTGGGTAAAAATCCCGGGAGATCAGCAGTTTCTGAGATACTCAGACCACCCTGTCTGTCACCAACAACCATTCTACAGCCCAAGGCACTTAGATCACATACATTCCTTTCCCCATTCCTGTCTTTGGTCTGAACAATGACTGAACCTCTGACGAATAGTCTCGGCCCAAAACACTGACTGTTCGTTTCCACGGATGCTGCCCGACCTGCTGAGTTCTTCCAGCGTGTTGTGCCTGTCGCTTTGACCCCAGCATCTGCAGAGTATATTGTGTTAATGACTGAACCTCTTGTTTGCTTTTACGCATTGAGTAGCTGCCACACGATTAGCTGATTAGATATGTACATTAACGAGCAGGTGTACCTAATAAAGTTACCAGTGAGTGTGTTTCTGAAATAGCATCTGCTCAATTCCGTACCCAGGGGATGAATTTATGCAGGAAACTATTGGACACAAATACAGTATAGAAACATTTAACAGTGCCACATCAGTGTCCTGCTCATTCACTCTATCTCATGTCGATGTCCGGGGCAAATTTAAGATCTTAACAACACATCCAGTGCAGAGCTTTCATTTAACTTCCGGAATCAGGAATGTAAGTGGAATTTCATTTAAGTTATTTTCTAAACAATGAAGGTATTAGGTTTCTCAAATCAACAATAACTGAAGAATTTCCAAGACCAATGGAGCAGGAAGTCTCTTAAAAAGAGAGTAATCAAAATGGAGCTCTCTCAATGCAAATTTTCACTGAGAGAAAAACTATTTCCCAGCCCAATGGCTTTAGGGAACTAATGGGATTTCCTTTAGAGGGCTTCATTATGAAGTTGGAATGATGGAAGGTTCTAGAAAGGCTGGAGAAGTTAAAGAAGGCAGTGAGGGAGTGAGAAAGGTCTGTATGAACCTGGTACTATGCCATATCTGCAACACTGACTCACTTAGGTAGTAATTATCTAGAACAACTGCCTTGAAGTTTGATGTTTTGAGCGACACGCCCAAAGTGCTGGAGGAATTCAGCAAGCTAGGCAGCATCATGGAAGGAAATAAATGGCTAATGTTTCAGGCCGAGGCCCTTCACAGGAACTGAAGAAGAACTCGGCCCAAGAATTTGACTGTTTCTCTCCACAGATGCTGCCTGACTTACCAAGTTCCTTCATCACTTTGCGCGTATTATTCAAAACTTCCAGCATCTGCAGGATCTCTGGCGTCGAGGCTTGAAGTTTGCAGAGAATCAGATGTAAATCAGTGGTTTCTACGGCGAGACTCAGAACTAATCTGCACTACTGAGAGCTGCAGTCAGGCTTATTCCTTTTCTCCACTGTTGGTTTCTGTATTTGTTTTCAGTATTCTGACCTCAGTTCCTCCCAGCTTGCACGATGATCATCCTGTTCCTGCATTTTAATGCAGCGGAGTTACACGTCTACTTGTATGAACACCATCCTGATCATTTGCAGACAGTGAAGCCAAATGCACACACATGTAATAAACACAAGCGGTTTTGCACATGCTGAAAACCTGATGATCGGTCTTGTTCATTAGTTCAATATTTCCACTTAATATCAGAGAATATATACAATATACAACCTGAAATTCTTGTTCTTCACAGACATCCACACAAAAAAACAGAACAGTGCTCCAAAGGGTGAGTGACAGTAAAAACTGTTAGAACTGCAAAGCCCCCCTATTCCCCCTCCCATGCAAAAGCAGTAGCAAGACAATCCCCACTTACTTCAGCACCCTCCACCCACCAAACAAGAAATTGCAAAGCCCCTAGAAAGACCATGACCTGCAGTACAAGAAAAACTAATCATTCACCCGACAATTCAACATACCACAGGTTCTCTCTCTCCCTAATAAAGGGGCAGAGGCGTCCCACTTTCACAGCCAGAGGGGAGACCAACAAAGACAAATAACTTGCTGATTATGGTATTAAAGTCTGCCACATCATCGTTTTCTCCCCTGAGTCCTCGGACTCAAAAATCGGCAACTAATTCTCCCCCCACCAACGAGAGAGAGAGAGATAGCACACAATTCGCTGAATACAGAGCCCCTGACAGCCAATCCGCTGTTCTGTGCCCTCCTGCAACGCTTCAGTTGGTGGCACTGGCACAGGGACTGCGAAGCCCTCGGAACACCGAAGGCACGCTTGTCTTCTAAGCCGCGTCCTTGGGATGTCAAAAAAATGTCCCCTCATTAGCCCCTGGGATCGGGTCCCAATGCCACAAGGAATCAGAGTTTGAGTGTAGTTCTAGGTCGGGGTTTTGACAGAACCCCATCCACCTTCAAAAGGAAAAAGAGAGATATTAAAGGTAGAAATTAAGCTGTTTCCGCAGGTGAGCTCGAAGGAGTCGCTGACAGGCGCTATCATAGCTTCATCCGCCCATCAAAGGCCTGAAAATGGTCTTGGCCCAAAATGCTGATGTTTATTCCTCTCTGGAGATACTGCCTGACCTGCCGAGTTCCTCCAGCACTTCGTGTTGCATGTACGTGTATGCACATATGCAAGTTACAAGAGGTCTAGGATGGTCTCCGGAAAGCCATCTCACGGGCAAAGTGGCGATTCTGGACTAAACTTGAATCAGCTGTGGCAGGGCTTGAATACTATCACCTTTTACAAGGTGAAATCAACTCACACAGGTTGATAGGGCTTTGCATCCAGGTGAGCCCAATACCTCTATGCTCACTTTGACCATCAAAACATGGAGGAACCATCACAAACTCCCACATCCCTGATGATTCTGTGATTTCAGACTCTGAGACTGATGTGAGAGCAACCTTCAGGAGGGTGAACCCACCAAAACTATCCAGCCCTGTTGGGGTACCTGCCCAAGTACTAAAGGCCTGTGTTGTTCAACTGGCTGGACTGTTCAGTGAGATCCTTAACCTCCCGCTTCAGCAGTCTGAGGTACCTACTTTCTTCAAGCAGGCTTCAATTATACTGGTTCCTAAAAAGAACATGGTAACCTGCCTCAATGACTATCATCCAGTAGCACTTAATTTTTAACAGGTTGGTGAAGAAACATATCAGCTCCTGCCTGAGAAGCAACTTGGATCTGCTCCAATTTGCATCCCCACACGGCATTCATTTCATGGGCTTGTCACTCAACCCTGGATCATCTGGGCAGCAAAGATTCATACTTGAGGACGCTCTTTATCGACTGCAACTTGACATTCAGTAATATCATCCCCTCAAGACTAATCAATAGGCTTCAAGACCTGGGCCTCAATACCCCCTTGTACAACTGGGTCCTCGATTTCCTCATTTGCAAATCCCAGTCAGTTTGGATTGGCCACATCTCCTCCACAATCACCAGCAGTACTGATGCACTACAAACCTGTGTCCCCAATGCCATGTTTAACTTTGCTGACAATATCGCTGTCATTGGCCAAATCAAAGGCGGTGATGAATCAGCATGTAGGAGGGAGATTGAAATTCTGGCTGAGTGGTGTCATAACAACAACCCCTCCCTGAGGCAACACACACAAAATTTTGCAGGAACTCAGCAGACCAGGCAGAACCTATTTAAAGGAGTAAACAGTTGATGTTTCGGGCTGTTTCCATAGAACCATATAATTACAGCACGGAAACAGGCCATCTCGGCCCTTCTAGTCCGTGCCGAACGCTTACTCTCACCTAGTCCCACCGACCTGCACTCAACCCATAATCCTCCATTCCTTTCCTGTCCATATTCCTATCCAATTTTACTTTAAATGACAATACCAAACCTGCCTCTACCACTTCTACTGGAAGCTCGTTCCACACAGCTACCACTCTCTGAGTAAAGAAATTCCCCCTTGTGTTACCCTTAAACTTTTGCCCCCTAACTCTCAACTCATGTCCTCTCATTTGAATCTCCCCTACTCTCAATGGAAAATATTTCAGCATCTGCAGATTTTCTCTTGTTTGTGATTGAAGCCCTTACCCGACGTCAGCATGACCAAGAAGCTGATTATTGATTTCAGGAGGAAGAAACCAGGTCCGTGAGCCAGTCCTCACTGGGGGAATCAGAGGTGGAGAGGGTCAACAGTTTACAGATCCTCGGTGTCATCATTTCAGAAGGGTCACATCGCGGAAGTGCGATTACAAAGAAAGCATGGCAGCACCTCTACTTCCTTAGGAGTTTCTGAAGGTTTGGTGTTTCATCTAAAACTTTGACAAACTTATATAGATGTGTGGTGAGGAGTATATTGGCTGGTGGCATCACAGCCTGGTATTTGAAACACCAATCCCTCGAACAGAAAATCCTACAAGAAGTACATGGGTAAATCTCTCCCCACTATTGAGCACATCTACATGGAGCGTTGTCACAGGAAAGCAGCGTCCTTCATCTGGGACCTCGAGCACTCCGGTCATGATCTTATCTTGCTGCTTCCATCAGGAGGAATGTACAGGAGCCTCAGAAATCACATCACCAGGTTCAGGAACAGCTATTACTCATCAACCATCAGGCTCCTGAACCAGTGTGGATAACTACCCAACTTCACTCACCCCATCACCGAAATGTTCCCACAACCTACTGACCCCACTTTCAAGGACTCTTCATCCTATGTCCTCAATACTTACTGTTTGTTTTTTTAAAATTTTGTACTTGCAGTTTGCTGTATTTCACACACCAGTTGTTTACCCAGTTGGTGCGATCATTCAGTGATTTTATTATGGTTATTGGGTTTATTGAGTATCCCAGCAAGAAAGTGAATCTTAGGGTTTTGTATGGTGACATGCATGCGCTTTGAAAATAAATTTACAAATAAAGAGAAAGAGGGTAGGACCACTCTAGGATAAAGAGGGAACATTTGCTTGGATGAGGAGAATGAGACTGAGGTCCTTAATGAGTATTTTACTTCCGTATTTACCAAGGAAAAGGACATGGAGGACCAGGAGATCAGTGTTGAATCTATAAATATGTTACAGGAGGAGTGTTAGGCCTACTAATGAGTAGTAAGTTCGATAAGACCCCAGGGCCGGATGCGATTTGCCCCAGGTTATGGAGGGAGGCAAGAGACGAGATTGCTGGGGCCTTGACCAGTATCTTTGTATCTCTCTAGGCACAGGCAAGGCCCTGGAGGACTGGCGAGTGGCTAATGTCGTACCTCCATTTAAGAAGGGAACAAGGGGAAATCCTGGAATCTATAGACCAGTGAGTCTCACGTCAGTAGAGAAATTGCTGAAGAAAATTCTTAGGGAGTGGATATATGAGCAATTGGAAACCCATGGTCTAATTAGGGAGAGCCAGCATGACTTTGTGCAGGACAAGTTGAGCCTTACCAACTTGATTGAGTTTTTTGACAAGGTGATGAGATAGATTGATGCAGATAGAGCAGTGGATGTTGTCTACATTGGTTTTCATATGTTTGACAAAGTTCCTCGTAAGAGGCTAATTCAGAAGATTAGGATGCATGGGGTCCACAGCGAATTGGATTCAGAACTGGCTGGTGTATAGAAGACAGAGGGTAGTGGTCGAAAGGTCTTACTTGAGCTGCATGTCTGTAATTAATGTTCTGCAGGGATCTGCGGTCTGTGAAGTGCATAAATGACGTGGTTGAAAATGTAGATAATGGGGGTTAGTAGGTTTACGGAAGATACCAAGATTGGAGGAGTTGTGGATAGTGTAGAAGACTGCCAAAGAAAACAGCACGATATAAGTCAGTTGCAGATATGGGCAGAGAAATGGCAGATGGAGCTTAACCCAAATAAATGTGAGGTGTTGCATCTTGGTAGGGCAAATGCAAGGAGACCGTACACTGTTCAGGGCAAGTTTATGGCTTCTTGTAGGTCGAGAAGGCTTACGGAATGCTTGCTTTTATTAGTGAAGGCATTGAGTTCTAAAGTCAAGAGGTTATGTTAGAACTTTATAGAACTCTGGTTAGGCCGTATCTGGATTGTTGCACATAGCAATGCTGAGGCTTTGGAGAGAGTGCAGAGGAGTTTACCAGGATGCTGCCTGGTTTAGAGTGCACGTGTTATCGTGAGAGGCCGGACAGACATGGGTTGTTTTTCCCTGGAGGCTGAGGGGAGTTCTGATCGAGGTTTATAAGATTATGAGAGGCATAGATAGAATAAACAGAGAGCATCTTTCTCTAAGGTAGAAATGTCTAATACTAGAGGACATACATTGAAGGTGAAAGGGGGTAGATTCAAAGGGGACGTGAAGGGTAAGTTTTTTGGTCAGAGAGGGGTAGATGTCTGGAATGCGTTGCCTAGGGTGGTGCTTTTAAGAGATGTTTAACTAGGCACATGAATATGAAGGAGATGGAGGGATAGAGGCATTGTGTAGGTAGGAGGGATTAGTTTTTGGAGGTTTTTTGATTTACTTTTTAGCTGGTTTGGTACAACATTGTGGGCCGAAGGGCCATTTTCTGTGCTGTACTATGTAAATTTACTTTGAACTTTAAACTTTGCTGCTGCAAGCAAGTTTTCCATTGTACTTCTACCTCACCATACTTATGCATTTGACAATAAACTCAACTTAATGTTTTGAGTCAGATAACCTTTTCCACGAGAAGAAAGAATATTTTTAATGTTGAAAATGTGCAATAAGTTTAAAATTGCTAATTATCCAAAATTAATCATTGAGTTGTGAAATTTACAATATAACTACATGGAATAAATATTGCTTCTCAAGCTAATGTTAAGCTCTGTTTCTCTGTCTCATTCAGCTTTTCCATGGGCCGCAAATATCAGCTTGATGTCCTTTCATTCTTTCTGCATGCAGGAAGTGCAAGAAACATCCTGGGAGATTAATCTTGTTTATGTTGTTAATGGAGCTATAAAAGTTATGGCACTGTTTATACTTTTAAATAGCAAAATTTGTATTCAGAGAAATGTGATTATTGTATTAATAGAATTTTAATGATGCTGTTCCTTTATGTGTTATAGTAAACCATAACTAAGTAGTTTTGATTTGAGCACGATTTAGTTTTTAACTCGTATAAGGGCCTCCTCAAACCAACCCATTTCAGAATCAGAATCAGGTTTAATATCATTGGCAATGTTGTGAAATTTGTTTATCTATTTAAATAAGTAGTACAAAATGAGAGGTATAAGATACTGAGGTAGTGTTTGTTGGTTCCTTGTCCATTCAGAAATCTAATGATGGAGGTGAAGAAGCTGTTCCTGAAACATTGAGTGTCTCTTCAGACTCCTGTACATCCTCCTTACTGGTAACAATAGAAAAATGAAAGGATTGGGAAGCTTTTAAAAACCATCAGAAGGCAACTAAAAAAAATGCATAAGCAGGGAATAGATTAAATATGAAAACAATAATATCAAAGAAGATAACAATTTTTTTCAGATATATAAAGAGTAAAAGAGAGCAAAAGTAGGTAATGGCCCACTGGAAAATGATGCTGGTAGTAATGGGGGACTAGGAAATGGCAGAGAAGCTGAGTAAGTATTTTGCCTTAGTCTTCACTGTGGAAGACACTAGCAGTATGCTGGAAGTTTGAAAGCGTCAGGGGGTGTTGCTATTACCAGGGAGAAGATGCTTGGGAAGCTGAAAGATCTGAAGGCAGGCAAGTCACCTTGACCAGATGGAACACATCCCAGGGTTCTGAAAGAGGTGGCTGAAGAGATTGTAGAGGCATTAGAAATGATCTTTCAAGGATCACTAGATTCTGGCATGGTTCTGGAGGACTGGAAAATTGCAAATGTCACTCCACTCTTTCAGGCAGAAGAAAGGAAAATATGGGCCAGTTAGCATGACCTCCGTGGTTGGGAAGATGCTGGAGTTAATTATTAAGGATGAGGTTTTGGGTAAAATAGGCCATAGTCAGCATGGTTTCCTCAAGGGAGAATCTTGCCTGACAAACCTGTTGGAATTCTTTGAGGAAATAACAAGCAGGATAGACCTTTGACAAGGTGCTGCACATAAGGCTCCTTAACAAGGTAAGAACCCATGGTATTACAGGAAAGATACCAGCATGGATAAAGTATTGGCTGTTTGGCAGGAGGCAAAGGGTGGGATTACAGGGAGCCTTTTCTGGTTGGCTGCCAGTGACTTATGGTGTTCTGCAGGGGTCGGTGTGGGGACCGCTTCTTGTTACGTTGTATGTCACTGATTTGGATAACAGAATTGATGGGTTTGTGGCCAAGTTTGTGGATGGTATGAAGATAGGTGAAGGTGTAGGAAGTGTTGAGGAATCAGGGTGTCTGCAGAAGGACTTAGACAGATTGGGAGATGGGCAAAGAAATGGTAGATGAAATATTGTGCAGGGCAGTGTATAGTCATGCTCTTCAGAAGAAGGAATAAAGGCATTGACTATATCCTAAATGGGGAGAAAATTCAAAAATCAGAGGTGCAAAGAGTCTTGGGAGTCCTCGTGCAGGATTTCCTAAAGGTTAACTTGCAGGTTGAGTGGGTGGTGAGGAAGACAAATGAAATGTTAGCATTCATTTCAAGGCAAATAGAATATAAGAACAAGGATGTAATGCTGAGCCTTTATGAAGCACTGGTGAGGCCTCAGGGAGTATTGTGAGCAGCTCTGGGCCCCTTTTCTAAGAAAGGGTATGTTCACATTGGAGAGGGTTGAAAGGACCTTTACAAAAATAATTCTGGGAACGAAAGGCTTATCATATGAGGAGCATTTGATGATTCTGGGCCAGTACTCACTGGAATTTAAAGAATGGGGGTGGATCTCATTGAAACCTATTGAACGTTGAGAAGCGTAGATATCACGGACATAGAGATGTTTCATATTATGGGGAAGTCTAGGACCAGAGAGGGCAGCCTCAGAATAGAGGGTTGCTCTATTTAGAATGGAAATGAAAAGACATTTCTTTAGCCAGAGAGTGCTGAATCTGTGGAATTCATTGCCACAGGCAGCTATGGGGTCCAGGTCATTGGGTGTATTTAAGATGGAGGCTGGTAAGTTCTTGATTAGTCAGGGTGTGATGGGTTATGCAGAGAAGGCAGGAGAAGGAATTAAGAGGGAATTGGAATGGCCATGATCAAATGATGGAGCAGACTTGATGTCCTGATTTTGCTCCCTTGTCTTATGTCCTGTGTGATGGGGGTCTTTAATGTTGAATGCTGCCTTTTTGAGGCATCATTCTTTTGAAAGTGTCCTGGAAGATGGGGAAGCTACGCCCATGACAATAGAGGCTGTTGTGCATGAAAATCCTAACAGATCAGCAATTTCTGAGATACTCAAACCACCACATCTGGCACCACGGTCAAAGTCGTTTTGATCACATTTCCTCCCCCACTCTGTTGTTTGGTCTGAACTACAACTGAATCTTTTGACCAGGTCTTCATTATTTTATGCATTTTGCTGCCACATGATTGGCTGATACTTGCATTAAAGAGCATGTGTACCTAATAAAATGGCTGCTGAGTATATAGAGTTGTGCAAAAATTATCTCATTCAATTTCTCATAAGTTGCAGGTATTCATGTTTTTTTTTGTGGCCTTTCCTTATAATTCAGTTGGGAAACAGTAAGGATTACTTGAACTAACCTGCCAGCAGGATCGAATCTTGCTGGAAGGGGCGTGTATTAACCATTTAGGATTGCCGATGAGCTGACGAGCTTGCTGAGTCATTTCAGAAGGCTGTTATAAGTCAACCCCACCATCCAGTCTGGAATCACATACACACCATCTCTACAAGACACAGGTGACCTCAGAACTAGTCACCATTACAAAATCTACTTTTAGTAATAGTGACGAGAAAACGGAAGATTTAATTAACTGAATTTTAAAGTCCCCGGTTGTCAGAGCGCGAATCGAACTCCAGACTTCAAAATCAATGACCCAGGTCCCTGGGTACTGGTCCACTAGACTATTCATACTGCTGTTGCACCCTTAAGTACCAAGTTAGACACTTTCTTCATTCTTTTGTGATTGGAACTGAAAGGGCCATTCAATTAAGAGTTTCCAAATAAAGCTCAGAGGTCATAACATAACAACTTTGGAATTGTATTTTACTAATTTGAAATATAATTTATTGTGGTATTGCTCACTGCTCTACATTGTCCATTCAACCGTCGATTTTACAGTCGCCTCTGAATTTCCTATAGGTTTCGCTTCAGTTGCTTTCTGCTCTCCGTGCTGCACTGGTATACAAGTTCCATTCTATCCTACAAGCTGTTTATTTCTGCATTCTGCACTTGAGCTGAAACCTGAGTTAGTACTTCAGTGCTGTTACATAGAAACATAGAAAACCTACCTCACAAAACAGGCCCTTCAGCCCACAATGCTGTGCCAAGCACGTACTTATTTTAGAAATTACCTAGGGTTACCCATAGCCCTCTATTTTTCTAAGCTCCATGTACCTATCCAGGAGTCTCTTAAAAGACTCTATCGTATCCATCTCCACCACTGTTGCCCGCAGCCCATTCCACACACTCACCACTCCCTGCATAAAAAAGCTTACCCCTGACATCTTCTCTGTACCTACTTCCAAACACCTTAAAACTGTGCCCCTTCATGTTAGCCATTTCAGCCCTGGAAAAAAGCCTCTGACTATCCACATGATCAATGCCCCTCATCATCTTATACACCCCTATCAGGTCACCTCTTATTCTCCGCCACTCCAAGGAGAAAAGGCCAAGTTCACTCAACCTATTCTTATAAGGCATGCTCCCCAATCCAGGCAACATCCTTGTAAATCTCCTCTGCACCCGTTCTATAGTTTCTACATCCTTCCTGTAGTGAGGCAACCAGAACTGAGCACAGTGCTCCAAGTGGGGTTTAACCAGAGTCCTATATGGCTGTAACATTCCCTCTCAGCTCTTAAACTCAATCCCACAGTTGATGAAGGCCAATGCACCGTTTGCCTTCTTAACCACAGAGTCAACCTGCACAGCAGCTTTGAGTGTCCTATGGACACGGACCCCAAGATCCCTCCGATCCTCCACACTGCTAAGAGTCTTACCATTAATAATATATTCTGCCATCATATTTGACCTACCAAAATAAACCACCTCACACTTATCTGGGTTGAACTCCATCTGCTACTTCTCAGCCCAGTTTTGCATCCTATCAATGTCCCACTTTAAACTCTGACAGCCCTCCACACTATCCACAACACCCTCAGCCTTTGTGTCATCAGCAAATTTACTAACCCATCCCTCCACTTCCTCATTCAGGTCACTTATAAAAATCACAAAGAGAAGGGGTCCCAGAACAGATCCCTGAGGCACCCCACTGGTGACCGACCTTCATGCAGAATATGACTCGTCTACAACCACTCTTTGCCTTCTGTGAGCAAGCCAGTTCTGGATCCACAAAGCAATGTCCCCTTGGATCCCATGCCTCCTTACTTGCTCAATAAGCCTTGCATGGGGTACGTTATCAAATGCCTTGCTGAAATCCATATACACTACATCTACTGCTCTACCTTCATCAATGTGTTGAGTCACATCCTCAAATAATTCAATCAGGCTCGTAAGGCTTTGACAAAGTCATGCTGACTATTCCTAATCATATTATGCCTCTCCAAATGTTCATAAATCCTGCCTCTCAGGATCTTTTCCATCAACTTACCAACCACTGAGGTAAGACTCACTGGTTTATAATTTCCTGGGCAATCTCTACTCCCTTTCTTGAACAAGGGAACAACATCTGTAACCCTCCAATCCTCCGGAACCTCTCCCGTCTCCACTGATAATGCAAAGATCATCGCCAGAGGCTCAACAATCTCCTCCCTCGTCTCCCACACTGGCCTGGGGTACATCTCGTCTGGTCCCAGAGACTTATCCAACTTGATGCTTTCCAAAAGCTGTTCTGTGGAAGTAATTGGTTAAGATGTTAAAACTGGGACTATGTTTGCATGGGTAGTTGGGCACCAAAAGATACCATTCAGAAAATAGTCCAGACCAACACTTATCCACTGCAGGACTCCCTTCCCCTCTGTGCAATGTGCATTGACAAGTATCCTCTCAGAATGCCATTATATTTGTTTCTTTATTTATTTTACTTTATTTAGAGACACAGCATGGAATAGGCCCTTTTGGCCCAATGAACTGCACTGTCCAGCAACCCACTTATTTAACCCCAACCTAATCACAGGATAATTTACAATGTCCAATTAACTTGTTCAACACGACCCCACCACTAAGTACATCTTTCCCTCTCTACCCCTCTCCGTTTTCCACAGGGATCATTCCCTCCGCGACTCCCTGGTCCGCACGTTCCTCCCCACGGATCTCCCACCTGGCACTTATCCCTGCAAGCGTAAGTGCTACACCTGTCCCTACACCTCCTCTCTTACCACCATTCAGGGCCCCAAACAGTCCTTCCAGGTGAGGCAACACTTCACTTGTGAATCTGCTGGTGTCACCTATTGCATCCAGTGCTCCCGGTGCGGCCTCCTCTACATCGGCGAGACCCCACACAGATTGGGGGACCGCTTCGTCGAGCACCTCCGCTCCGTCCGCCACAACAGACAGGATCTCCCAGTTGCCACCCACTTCAACTCTGCTTCACATTCCCATTCAGATATGTCCATACATGGCCTCCTCTACTGCCATGATGAGGCCAAACTCAGGTTGGAGGTGCAACCATCTGGGTAGTCTCCAGCCCCTTAGCATGAACTTTGATTTCTCCAAATTCCCGTAACTCCCTCCCCCTCCCTTCCCCCATCCCAGTTTCACTCTGCCTCCTCCTCCCCCAGCTGCCTATCACCTCCCTCATGGTTCCGCCTCCTTCTACTACCCATAGTGCTTTCCCCTTACATTCCTTCTTCACCTTTCCTGCCTCTCCCCTCCCTGCTTCCCTCCCCCACCCCTTGATCTTTCTCCTTACTGGTTTTTCACCTGGCACCTACCTGCCTTCTCCTTCCCACCCTCCCCCCCACCTTCTTTATAGGGCCCCTGCCCTTTCCCTCTTCAGCCCTGATGAAGGGTTTTGGCCCAAAACGTTGACTGTTTGTCTCTACGGATGCTGCCCGACCTGCTGAGTTCCTCCAGCATGATGTGCATGTTGCTTTGACCCCAGTATCTGCAGAGTATTTTGTGTCCACATTCTTCACCCCTGCTTAAAACATCAGTCACTGACTACCCCCTGACTCAGCCCTCCTCCCCCTCTCTCCTTCGTAGTGGTGATCTCCCCTCTCCTTTGTTGCAAAGTGAATGAGGTATGTTAAAGTGAATAGCAGAATTCCATAATTCTTTTCTTTCTGTGTTTGAAGAGTCAGCTTGGGAACTGAGAATGTAGGTTCCTGCCTGCAAATCACAGCTACAGTTCCGGGATAACCCATAAATATTAGTGTGAATCCAGTGAAATTTAGGCAAAGCAAGGAGATGAGATCTGAAAATTAAAAGGAAATAGGATAGTGACATAATCGTTTCAACCAAGGCCAACCAATGATTAACCAGTGATACATCATGCAGTGTAGAATGGCATTAACATGTTTTGCTGAGTAATCTTTAATCAAGGAAATGTGTAAACCAGTTGTGATGGGAACACAAGAGATTCTGCAGAGGCTGGAAATCCACGTAACTCACACACAAAATGCTGGAAGAACTCATGTCAGACAGCATCCATGAAGAGAAAGAATGAGCTGATGTTTTGGGTGGAAACCTTTCACCTGGACTCATCAGGTCCTTCAGCCTTTATCAGGACCTAATAAAACGCCATGGGAATTTTTGATAAAATAGAACTTGTTGTTTTTGTTGCTTCATAACCTACCTCATCTAAAGTAATAAACTTTTTGGAGTTAAGCTATGGCTGAGAGTGTATTGCCCCACCATACCTAGTAACACAACTAAGTTTCTAGGGCTGAGAAGGGCACGTACCTAGGAATAGTAGAAATCATAGAAATGTACAGTGGAGAAATAGGTTCTTCATTCTCCCTCATCTATGACAACCATGATTATCTCTCCATGCTAATCCCATTTGCCTGCAAAAAGCCCAAGTACTCCTTTTCTATCCATGTACCCATCTAAATGCCTTGAAATGTATTTGTACGGGTTAGCAGGTTAATTGGTCACATGGATGTAATTGGGGAGCATGAGCTCAATGGGTCAGAAGGGCCTTTTATGGTGCGGTACGTATCTCTAAATACAATGAAATTATAAAGAAATAGTCATCCTCAAAGTAATGAAAGAATGTGTACGTTAGCATATTGAGTATGAAGCAAGATATTTTCTGCCTGAGTACGAAGTTATATGTGTGAGGAAAAGGTAAAGATGAGATAAGATAAAGATGCAAATGTCTGTATGATAGGGCTTGTTATACCCTTGGCTCCAACTTCTGAAACCCTAGTTCCACAATCAAAACAAATTACGTCAGATTACTCAGCACCTTTAGACTCCACCTGCCCTTGCCAAAGCCTGGCCACTCTAACACTGGCCCACTCCAATAACTGCCATTGTTAGTTTCATCTTCTGCACTACTCACTTTGTTTGAGTGGGTCTGAATTGAAGAAATGATTGCTCAGCAATCCAATTGATTTTTCTATGTTTATGCGATGTGAGAAACGAAAATTATTGGAGTACTTAAACCTCGCTCATTCACGACCTATCTGCTTTTGTGGCCTTTCAAATAATAGAAAGTGGTGGATATGAGCTGATAAAGGGGTGTCAATGAGAAATGGGGCTTGATTCTAGAAGAGTGAGGAAAACACTTTCTCACTTTCATGCGGAAGAGAAACAATTCTATTCTGAAAGAGAAGGGTTCAGTTCACCTGGAACCTAGGTTAAGCTGTGTCTCCCCTGAAAATGAAACCATAAGAGATAAAGAGGCAGTGTGTTAGGAACAGATGAGAGAAAATGAAACACATTTCAGGGCGGGGAGGGTTTGTATAAACCTAAACAGACAAGGTATTGTGACAAAAAAGGCAGAGTAAATATCAAAGGCAAATAAAGATAGATTGTGCATGAAAAACATAAAGATAAAGAAAAACAATCTCCGGGAAAGTGCCTCAAGGTGGGAAAATGATAAGGGAAAGAGAGATAAGACACTATCAGCATTTGAAAGTTAGAGAGAAAGTACAAACTCCTCACAGACAATATATAGTGGCAGGTGAATACAGGTTATTGGTGCTCGAATAGCGTTAGGCTGACCATAATGCTATCGTGTTGCCCCGACCAGAATACGGTCACTCGTTTTGTCTTAAAATGGATCAATAACTTTAGCGGCAGATTAAAATAAGGTTACTGCTTCTGCTGAAGCAATGAAAAAATTGAAGCCAACTTTTAAAACCTTTGTTTTCTTTCGATTTCAGGGCTGATTGTCTGAAAAGAAATGGATCGCTGCTTTTTGCTCCAGCAAGCGCAATGTCTGCTGTCACACAGTGGTACACGCCTTAATCAACGCACAAAATGCTGGAGAAACTCAGCGGGTCAGGCAGCAGCTATGGAGGGAAATGCATAGCCGACGTTTCATCTGGACTGAAGTGTTTTGTGTTGCTCCCGTCTTTAATTTCTCCATCTATTTCTGTGTATGGAATGATCCGTTTGGTTGGCACGCAAACAAAACTGTTCCCCTTATCTCGGTGCCAGTGAAAATAGCAAATAAATCACCAGTTTGTACAATGGATAATTCTTTCTCAGGTGCATTGATAGATGCGGCCCTCACAAACGTACATGCAATTTCATTATACAGTATTTCGCTGACAGACACAAGCGTTTCCAGTAATCAACCAATACTCTCACGCATAGACAGACTGTGTCTTTCTCAGATATATTATCTTTCCTTACAGCTACGTTGTATCACTCTCCCATTCGGACGGGAGACAGCTAAATGGTATCATTGCCTCCGTCCGGAACATTGTATCGTACTCCCACGCAGTCACAGCACCCTTTTCACTGACATTGCTTCCTCATGCCCGATTCCGTGCGTCCTTCGCCCTCCGCACTCACTCGCCCCCTCTGGTGGCAGACTCGCTCTGCGTGAGCGCGCCCGGCGACCAGTCGCGTGTGGCGCTATCCCGGGAACGCGCGGGCGCGTGCTTTCACTCCCTCTCCCTCACACACACACACACACACACATACACACACAGACACATACAAGACAGAGTCGGAGCAGACATGGCGGTGGTGTGAAGTGGTGGAGATCCCCCCCCCTTCCTTTACCAACACTAGCACCCCTCCCCTTGTGCATAATATCATGCATCTCCTTTACCTCGCTGTAAAGTGCTGAAGTGTGGTTTCGACACAAAGAGAGAGAATGGCGGATCGCAGTATTGATAGTCTGGTCCTTCCTCTCGAGGTGAGGGCGAAGCTGGCCGAGCTGGATTTGGAATTATCCGAAGGTAAAAGCCGATATTTTCCCCCAACCTTTTTCTCCCTTCATGGGGGCTTCTCTTATTTGCTGCCACCGCGCTCTCTGTCTAAATCTGCCAGTCTTATCTCTTGTATTCAATGCTCACACCTTCACTTTGATTCTCTTACCCCCCCTCCCCTTGTTGCTGCACGATATATTAATGATACCGTGTTGCCTTTCAGCTGAAGCCGTGACACTTCATTGAAGGCGAAGGAGGTGAAAAAAAATAATATTGTCAGGGCTGGGCTTTGCCCTATTCCTCGGCTAACGGTTTTGCAGGATTTCTTTCCACTGATTTGCTGCTGTTGAGGCTGTTATTCCTCTTGGTTTTTGAAATAGGGAGAAGTCAAAATTGGCATTTTGTAAAATGCAACTCGTCGCGTCAAATCGTCTTGTTTTCCATTGGGTGTAACGATTAACAAGCACCAATTTGTCCGGCAAACTTGAGGTCGCAATATAAAAAAAAAATTTGAATTAAGAGGCGTGTTAATCAAGTGTGTGTGTGTTGTGTAATGCACAACAAAGAGATACTCGGTTTATGAATATATCCCAACTAGTACATTGGTGGCAGACGGTATAATTTGACTGTGATGGTGGGAGAGACGGCATAGTCCCGTACTTAACCTTACGTGATGAAAAGAGCTGAAAGTGGGAAGATAATTAGTGTCACTGTGTATTCTGAGGTCGATGTGGCATTCTATTGGGTTTGATGTTTGTATGTAACCTCAACAAATGACGAGTACAATTTTGATTTTTCAAATCAAACCAGCGACTCCCGTTGTCTCTCTGTGATACTTGGATAGCGGTACCTGTAACACATTGGGCGGCGGTGGGAAGGGAGGGGGCAAACCCCTTCCTTCCATTGAAAACAAATGTAATAAAATCTACGTTTCAGACCGACGGTTGCGAGCAGTGTCAGCTCATTAATACCTGTAGATTTTGAGATTTTCCCCGTCACCGCGGTGGATAGGCAGTTCGCTGAAGGCGGGTTCATCGTTCGGAGCCAGGGAGCACGTTCTCCCTTCGGTGGCTTTGTACACAGACTTCCGAAACAGGAATTAATAGAAACCAGCAGCCGGCGGCAGAGAAGCTTCTTTGCCGAATTGTTAGGGATCAAACTGGCAGTGGCGGAGAGACCGATCGCGTTTAACCCTTTGTGTCCTGTCTTTCTCAAACGATGAAGATGTGCACCATTCATTAATCACGTAGTCAAATCTAACAAACTCATCCGGTGGTTGTGAGCAATTCGAGCTGGTTTTAGTCTCTTTAAGACACATTCTGCTTGCTCACTTTTATTATAAACAAACTTGGTGTGTTTTGTAAGATTTGAGCTCCAAGCTGTTGACAATTTTCGAAGAAGTGTAAACGCGCCGGATGTTTTCCCCCTCTCTATTCGAAATCTGATACTTTAAACGACGCGCCGTTTATATCAAAGAGTAACGTTGTGATCTTTCCTGGAAAGTTCTTACGCTCACGTGCTTGTGCGAGGTTGTGTGTGTGTGTGTGTGTGTGTGTGTGTGTGTGTGTGTGTGTGTGTGTGTGTGTGTGTGTGTGTGTGTGTGTGTGTGTGTGTGTGTGTGTGTGTGTGTGTGTGTGTGTGTTGGGGAGGGGGGGTGCTTTTGTCGGGTCACTGTCGGTAACTTTTGGAGAAGCGGAGATCGGGAAGCAGGACTCTCTGATCCAAGTCTCCTTATGAGTTGTGTGGCGGTGTGTGTGTGTATGTGTGTGAATTTGTCATCGCATTGGATGGGATCCCACCAAACTATGTACTTGACGGTTGATTGGGCGCAAGTAGGAAATGAGAGGATACAAAATGTAGCGCTTTTTAAAAATCGTAAACGCGGAATCTCGTGACATAAAGTCGTTACAAGCGACAACCATCCTACGGGCTGATTAGTTGGCAGTTTGAAATTGTCCGTATCTGACCTCCACACTCGGTCTCCTCTCACTGACGGCGCAGATTTGGAATGTTATAGCTGTGGGCTGTATATCATGAAGGTTCTACATAGGCTGAACACTTGACTTTCAAGTGCACAGCTAATGGACGTTGGCATTGATTTTTCGTCCTCCTTTTCAGATTGTGCATTATAAAGTTATTGGAAGCGATTTAACCCTTTTGCAGCTGGGTTTGCAAGCAACATTGCTTACACGTCATGTACTATACGTCTGTTCCCATAATGAGTAATTACTTTTTTTTAAAAAAGCCAGCAACGATAACATCGTAGCCGAGCAGAAAATAAGTCCGGGCGTTGTGAACCAGGCACTAAAACGCAGCCGTTGAAATAGTGACTGTTTCAGAAGTGGGTTGTTATTGTCATGTGCACCAGGGTGCAGTGAAAAGCTTTTGTTTTGCGTGCCAGTATGGAGATCTTTTCACTATATTAGTATATCGAGATAATAAAAGGGGGATAAAAAACATTAGCAAAACAGAATATAGTGTTAAAAGTTAGGGAGAAAGAGCAGGCACAGCCGGGGGCATTGCGAGGCCGAGTATCCAGCCTGTCCTGCGATGTCCGTGTTTCAATGGAAGATGTTCTTAAACCTGGCGGGAGGTGCTTTCAGGCTTCTGTATTTTCCACTGGGGGTGAGGTTGTCCAGGGTGCGTGGGAGTCTTTGGCTGTATTGGTTATCTTTCCAAGACAAAGACCTTGTGAAAGACAAGATGGATTGCGTTCGTCTGCGGTGTGCCGACAACATCCCATTGACTCAGGGACTTGGGCTATATTGTTTTTGAGTGACTGTATATTTATTGCTATCTTATATGTGCTATCTCTGCCTTATGCTGTATAACTGTTGGCACTGGGTTTAGCTCTTTAGCCCTGGAGTAACGCTGTTTCGTTTGGCTGTATGCATGGGTATTCGTGTATGGTTGAATGACAATTAAACTTGAATGTGTGTGTTAAGCATGGGGGGAATAGGTAGTGTGAATGCAAACAGGCTTTTTATTCTGAGGTTGTCCGAGGTCACGGGTTAACGGTGAAAGGTGAAATGTTTAAGGGAAACATGGTGGGGGGGAACCTCTTCACTCAGACGGTGGTGAGTGTGCGGAACCAGCTGCTAGCGGAAGTGATGGATGCAGGTCGGATTTCAACATTTAAATTAAGTTTGGACAAGTACGTGGGTGAGAGGGGTTTCGAGGACTGTCACTCGGATGCAGGTCGATGGGACCAATAAAATCATTCCACGCATTTGCAGGGTGGATGGGCAGGGGTAGAGATTGCCCGGGGTGGGGGTGGGCTCTTTGACTATACAGTATTGTTTACTAAGGCAGTGAGAATGCAGCCAGAATAATATTTCGGCACCGACTGGATGGGCCGAAGGGCCTGTTTTTGTATGACGTGGAGAGAGGAGGCTAATCTTAGTAATTGTGCCGAGCCCCCAACTCTCATCAAGGTGAACATATGGACCTTTTGGCAGCTGAGCCAAGTGCACAGGTGAAGGAGGACAATGTTAAACTGGTGATTTGCTTTCAAAGTCGGGTATCCTTGACACAAGGATGCAGAGAAAACCAGGCTTGCCAGTAGGACTGGGAAAATCTCTGACCTGCCCTTAGAAATGAGAGAGCAGATAACAAAACAACAGGCACAGCCGTCTTGGGTTAGTAAATTCAACGTTTTGGAGGGGGGGGGGGGGGTTGCTTATTCCTGACCTGCACCAGTTGTGTTAGATTTAGTGCATTTGTTCAGCGGGTATATTAGTTGCTTCTCCAACTCCCTTCACATTCTAGGCTGGAAAGTTGAGGCTTTTTATTCCCCCTGGAGTGAAGGAGTCTGAGGGGTGAAGAAAGAGGGGGGATAAAACCACGAGGGGGTAGAAGAAGTGACCAGGCAAAGTTTCTTCCCCAGCGCAGAGGAGTCTAAAGCTGGAGAGCATAGGTCAGAGTGAGAAAGGAAAGATTTAAAAAGGGCTTTTTTTTCACACTGCAGGTGATGGGTATATGGAACAAGTTGCCAGAAGTGGCTGAGGCTGGAATAATTCTAATATTGAAAAGCCATTTGGCCGGTATACATTGACAGGGAAATTTGGAGGGTTATGGGGCAAATAGGGCCAGCTCAGCCTAGCATATGTGAGATGGGCTGAGGGGCCTGTTTACATGTGGTATAGTTTTGTGATGCTATGACACATTAACCACCATAATTTATGAATAATGTACAAGGATCAGAGTGAGGGGAACTCAGCATTACTCCCTGATGCTGGTCCTGTGGGCACGATGAATTGCCACTTTAGCACTCAGCATTTAGCATGGCTTGTTTCTGTATGAATAGGGGTGCCACTTGTTCTATCACACCTGCCCTTAACCTAAGTCTAACAAGGTTATAGAACCAGCTGAATATATATACATATTTGTATTCTTTGTTTAAATGTTTAGGAGTTTAGAAAATGGATAAGTCATATAAGCTTCTTTTGGAGAAGTTTGTTGAGTTTTATCAGTCTTTTTAATTCTTTACAGAAAAGTATTACAATTTCCTCGACTGAGAAAAATGGCCAACTATCTGTGTTTTGAGGTCATAGTGCCTTGTTATAATTTATCTTAGATTTGGGGTATTTTACTTTTAGTTTCCTCCTGCAGAAAACTGTTCTTTGAAAAAGATTAAATTTTAGAAGTGATTTATGAACGACTTTTGTTTTGTAATAAGTTGCTAATTTTCTCTTAATCCACTGGAGAGACTGTAGTTGCTTATTCTTCACTGTGGACCACTTCACACAACGGAATATCCTGGTTGTGCGTAACTCTCATATAATGACAATGGATTTTCCAATCTGCCGATGTCTCTCTCCTGCACTCTCACCCTCAGAGGTCACTTCGTGTTCTTGATGCCCCAGTGGACACTTCGTGTTCTTGATGCCCCAGTGGACACTTCGTGTTCTTGATGCCCCAGTGGACGGGTGTATCGTGAGGCATCATCAAAATGATCATGATTGTGAAGGCCAAGGGCCAAACCTCTGCACTAAGCTTCTTCTGATAGTCTTTGTCATAGCGATGATGGGCAGACGAACTGTTGCTGGTTCTGATATCTTTGGAGAAAGAAAGGGGAAAGATAATTGATAATTGAAAGATAATTGATCTTGCTGCCACATTTGTGTTTTTTAAAAAATATTACTCATCCCTCTTGTGTCTTCATCTACTTGCTATGTCAGTGACTTGGTTAGCCCTCCACCCTGAAACCTTCAAAAATTAATTCAAGACCATTACATTTTCCAAACTTGCACTGACTTCTTACTCATCCATACCCATTTTGCTCACGGATCAATATTGGCTACTGATCCACAAGTGGCTCTCAGTTTAGAATTCCCACCGGAGTTCAAATTCCTTCCCTCCTACCCTCCCCCGTGGCCTGGCTGTATAAACTTAAAGCGGAGAAGGATTCCTTGCCCATTGGTAGCTTGCCTTCTCCATTCTTGGTCATCAGCTTTGGAATATCTTCTTACATTAAGATCCCATTTTAAATGTGTCATAGAGCAATCCAGCATGGAAACTGGCCTTTCAGCTCATCTGTGCTGACCAAAGCACCCACCCCAACGAGCCCCATTTGCCTTTGTTTGCCCAATTCCCTCAAAGCCTCTTCTATTTCTTCTTCTTAACTCCTGCACTCCTACTGGGGCATAGGCCACCAACAGTAGCTCTCCGGAGTTCTCTGTCCCGGGCTGAAGATTGATCAGCCCTCTGGCTTAGGCTTTCACTGCACATACTCATACATCTTCCAGGTGAAGATCCTTCCTCTCTGGCACTTTATGGGATGGGATGCAATGCCAACCCTCCTCCCTTCACAACTGTCCTTGGCTGAATTCTTCTATCTATGCACCTGTCTAGATATTATTTAAACATTATAACTCTGGCAAACCTTTAGCTGCCACTCTAGACATCTATTCTTTTGTCCCTTTGCCCTTGTTGTTTGGCATGCGTCCTGATTCACTTCTTTATGTTACTGCCACCATGAAGTTGCTGGTGGTGGATTCTGAATAAGGACAGAATCGTGATTTTATTGTGGACAACAAATTCCAGAGATCCACTTGTTCAAGATTCCAGAAGAGTTGACAGAGGCTTTGGAGTCACAACAAATCATCTATGCCATCATCAGAGGAGATCAAAATAATAATGGAACGAAACCAAGCAGTGATTTCACATTAGAACCTTGCAATCCTTGTACTTTTTGCACAGTGTTCTAGGGATTCAACATTTGAAATGCTGTTATAATTGGTTACCGGCTGGATAATTGTGATCATGTACTGTGGATTCTCCCGAACTATTTTGGTTTGGGGAAATTAATAAATCTATTAATTCAGGCAAGATGTGCACTTGACAAAGCAGTTCAGATCACTCATTTATGACAATGACATAATTGCAATTTAAAGTTCATTAGGACTGTGCAATCAATGCAAATCAGTTCAGTCCTGGATAGGGATTTGAATTTAATTAAGCTGCATTCTTAAATATTAGTTTGGATGTTTGCACGTCAGGTTGCTGTTTCTCTTGGCCTTCTTATGCAACTCAGTTGAAGGAACAGAGAGAAACATAGATGTAAATTCGTACACCATCAGAAGCAAATCCATTTATGCAAAACTGTCACGTTGGCACAGGAGCTTTACATTGCATGTTCAAGCATCTAAAATTTGTAACCCGTTTTTCACGGCAATGGTGAAGAATTCTCATGGATCATTCTATAAATAGACACATGATAATCCAAATGAGGACCTTAATTTTGGTTATTCATACCCCCATTCAGGAATTGATCTCAATACAGATGAACCGGTTGCTGTTTACACGTGGTAAGGAGGAGTGAAAATATTAGGTTTAATATTTTGTTATTCAGGTACTGGCTGTCTGGGAGTCAACCTGGAATGTGAGCAGGTAGGGGCAGGGTTAAAACTGAACTGCCCCAGCATTGCGCCTGTTTATCTGAGAAATGGTACTCGAATTAAGAGTCAACATGATATTGGTTTTATTTTCACATGTGCAGTGTGCATGTGCAGTTTGTATCGATGCATTTGGCTCGGTAAAGCAACCACAAGAAGCCGCAGGGAGTTGTGGACACAGCACGGCTCATTATGGGAACCAGCTTCCCTTCTATGGACGCTGCCTACACATCTCATTGCCTCATTAAAATAGCTGGCATAATCAAAGAACTCACCTACCCCAGACTTCTCCCCTCTCCTATCCAGGAGAAAGTTCAAAGTTTGAAGTAAAGCTCTTATCAAAGTACGTACGTCACCATATACAACCCTGAGATTCATTCTTTTGCGGGCATGCACAATAAATCCGAGAGAACGCAACAGAATCATTGAAAATTCGGGATCCAACAGGACGGACAACCAACCAATGTTCAGGAGACGACAAACTGTGCAAGTACAAAAGACAATTGTAACAATAGTAACAAGCAAGCACTAGATATCGAGGACATGAGATGAAGAGCCTTTGGAAAGTGAGTCCATAGGGTTGTGGGAGCATTTCAATGATGGGGCGAGTGAAGTTAACACCTCTGATGGCTGAGGGATAACAGCTGTTTGTGAACCTGGTGGTGTGGGCCCTGAGCTCCTGTACCTTTTTCCTGATGGCAGCAGCGTGAAGTGAGCATGTCCTGGGTGGTGGAGCTCCCTGATGTTGGGTGTTGCTTTCCTGCGACAGTGCTCCAGTAGATGCGCTCAATGGTGGGGAGGGATTTACCCATTATGGACTGGGCTGTATCCACTACTTTTTGTACAATTTTCCATTCAAGGGCATTGGTATTTCCATACTAGACCATGATACAAGCAGTCAAAATGCTCTCCACCACACATCTATAGAAATTTGTCAAAGTTTGACAGATGTGCGGTGACAGTATATTGACTAGTTGCATCGTGGCTTGGTACAAAAGCCCAACAGCACATGTCACCTGGGTCACGGACAGCTTCTATCCCACTGTTATCAGACTCTTGAATGGACGTCTTGACTCTTGACCTCTCAGTCTATCTCGTTATGATCTTGCACTTTATTGTTTCCCTGCACTGGACTTTTTCGGTAGCTTTCACAATTTGTTCTGCGTTGTTATTGTTTTTCCCGATTCTAGTTGAATTCACTGTGCAATGATTTGATCTGAATGAACAATATGCAAGACAAGCTTGTTGCTGTGTACATGTGACAATAACATACCAATCATAAACAGTATATTTGATATCTCCTTCCCCCCTTCCCTCCTACCCCCCCCCCCCCACTACCTGTTACACCAGTGGTCCACTGGCAACTGGCGTTTAGGGCAGCAATGAAGGTCCTCTGTCTCTGGCAGTGTTCAGGGCTTCCTTCATCTTGTCAGTATCTCAGTTTGCATTACTGTCAGTCATGTAAGTTCCAGGTGGAGATTCATCACACTCGGATGTAGAAGCATTCTTCATTGCTGTAACAACTTTGTTTTACCCGGTCAGGGTTGTTAGCCCTGAGCTGAACCAGGAGGACCAGTAGACCACTCTTAGTCTGGCCTCTACCCTTTGACCTATTTGGCCTGGGTGACCCTACCAAGAGCCAAAGCATAAAGCCCAGACTCCAGTCAATGTAGCTCTCCAGGTCATTAAGGCACACAAGCCTTCACACCCAACGACGAGGGTAATGTTACAGCTATATAAGACCCTACTTGCAGTGCTGTGTTTAGTTCTGGTCACCTCATTACAGGAATGATGTGGACACTATAGAGAGAGCGCAGAGGAGATTTACAATTATTGGAGAGCATGCCTTATGAGAATGGGTTGAGTGAACTCGGCCTTTTCTCCTTGGAGCAACAGAGGATGAGAGGTGACCTGATAGAGGTGATGAGAGGCATTGATCGTGTGAATAGTCAGAGGCTTTTCCCCAGGGCTGAAATGAGGGAGCATAGTTTTAAAATGCATGGAAGTAGGTACAAGGGGGATGTCAGGGGTAAGTTTTTCACAGAGAGAGAGAGATGGGTATGTGGAATGCACTGCTGGTGGTGGTGGTGGTAGAGACGGATACAGTAGGGTCATTTAACAGACTCTTGGATAGGTACATGGAGCTTTGAAAAATAGAGGGCTATGTGGTAGGAAAATTCTAGGCAGGCTCCAGAGTAGATTAGCACAACATTGTGGACCAAAGGGCCTGTAATGTGCTGTAGATTTCCCATGTTTCTATGCTTCAAGTATTTGTAATAAATAAATCTGAATCCCAGCAGCCTGAAGAATCCAACTGGTGTGTCATGTGATCTGTGACATGAGCCCGTTAGCTGGGACCTAGCATCCTGTGGCTGCCTGAGCTTACATGATTGTGGTTGTAAAATCAGATGCAACTTTTTGTCGGAATCAACAGCTGTCAATAAATTCTTAAATTAGAATCTTCCCCCAGAAACTTGGCTTCTGTGCACTTTGTAATATCGAAAGAGACTGTGTACTATACAGAGTCTCTTTTGTTTATATAATCTATACATTCTTGTGGAATTAGACTTGTTCCACATGCAGGCCGACTGGAAATGGGCAGAAGTTCACCTTCGTGGATAATGCATAAACACTAAAGAGATGTCTAATCTCCTACCAATGATTAGAAATCTAATCACATTATACATCTAACTATACATTTAGATTAAAGAGGGCGCTTCTGTCGGGGAATTGCATCTCCTTTTTATTACACGTTGACCTTTTCATGCTCTGCACATTTTCCGGCTATTTGATTCATCAAGATTTATAGCAATTCTATGTGAACAGAATAAAATTTCCATATTCTTAATACTGCCCATCATTACATTTCAGTGCCAACGTTCCTGCACATCTTCAATCAGAGGTCTCTTGAAGTTTCTTGTAATTACAATGGATTTTAAATTCTTGAAGCTATATATGAGTTCATTTGAGGTGTCTTGATCAGTGAATAAACATTAATAGTAATTAATTTTTCTGTTTGGCAGCCTGTACTTCCATTCTTAGATGTTGCTTAATACTTAGCATTTTCTGTGTTACTCCAAATCTTCCAGTACACAGATAACTCTTCATTAAGATATCTCTAGGATTATTAGGAATAATTCGTGGTCTTCTGATGCTGTAGCCCATCCACATCAAGATTCAACGTGCCTGTGTGTCTTCTGCACACAACTGTTGTAACATGGGATCATTTGAGTTACTGTCACCTTCATGTCAGCTTGAACCAGTCAGGCCATTCTCCCCGACCTCTCTCATTAGCAAGGCATTTTCACCCACTGAACTGCTCACTGGATTTCTTTTTAGTTTTTCTCACCATTTTCTGTAGACTTTTGTGTTTGAAACTCCCAGGAGATTAGCAAAAACCATCCCGTCTGGCATCGGCAATCGTTCTGTGGTCAAGGTCACTAAGATGACATGTCTTCCCCCTTCTGATGCTTGGTCTGAAGCACACCTGAACCTCTTGACCATGTCTGCATGCTTTAATGCATTTGAATTGCTGCCACATGATTGGCTGATTAGATATTTGCATTAATGAGCAGGTGTAAAGGTGTATTTGATAAAGTGGCTACTGAGTGTATCAAGTTCAAGTTCAGTTTATTGTCATTCAAGAGTACACGTGTATATCACCAAGTGAAACAACATTCCTCTTGACCAAGTTGCACAACACAGTTCATATAACTCACAAACAGTAATATTGCCCCTGATAAATTAACAAATAATAAGGTGCATTTACAACACAAATATATACAGTAAGCACATTGGCTTAAGGTATCTGTAGGATTATCAGAAATAAGTTGTTCCCTTTTGTGGAAAAAACAACATTTAAAAATAATATTTGTACCTCGGCTATGTATATTTTGATTATATGATCCCTTGTCACTTCCTTTACTTAATCCAGTTTCAGCTTTCATGCCCTGACTAAATCTTGGATATGGATGCTGGAGCTTAGTCCTGATAAATGTATTGAAGGTATTTTTATGTATTAGTATGGTGAGTTAACTTTAATTCTGGGCCAGCAGAGTATCATGGGAGTCTTGTCGTCATGGGAGAAGTTGGGACACATGGAATAGGTTTGCCATATTTCCTGAAGAGAAACAGAAAGCTGCAGACTGTTGTGATTCTTGGAAGCAATGAGGTGAAGTGGGTGTACAGTTATTGGGAGAAAGAACCCCCATCATAAGAGCATCGAAGCAGGAGGACTTTGGTATCATTCACTCGATAAAACTTTAATCAGGATGAGGGGATTTTCTGTCCAGTGTGTTTTACAGTTAGTCAAGTTCCTGATTCAGCAATTGCATGAAAATGTGGATCACCATATGGTGTGCATTTAGAAGCTGGATTATTTGTTATTGGATTTAACTATTCCATTCAGATTTATTTTCTATTATTGTTAAAGTTTTCAAAAATGTAAGAATATTAATATTACCTGCATGCTCAAAATCATCCATTACTATTTGCATTTTTTAACTAGTCTGAGGTTTCCCGCTACATTCCCGTTAACCTAGCCCCAGAGTTACAATTGGGGATTGTGTGCTCAAAGGCAATTGGCAAGTAATGTGTCTGTACTGAGTTTCAGAATTCACTTTCTTAAAGGAAGAAGGATAGCTGGCATTGCAAACTCCTTATGGTCAACTCACTTCACTTGAAAGCATTTTAAAGTAGGTTTGAGGGTGTTTACCTGACCATTTATGAGAAGCCAAAGGGGGAAAAAAAAGGCCTGAACATAAAGATTAATTGACTGGGCTGGTTTGGGAGATGACAGTTGAAACATCTTGTTTTGTAATTGGAAGGTAATTCCTTTTTTGTAGACTCGGTGACAAGATGAGCTATGCGTTGTTTTGGTTCTTGGCCAAAGTTTTCATGGTGATGGAGATACACTTTCTTCCAAAACAATTTGCATTGAGTTGTTATGTGTCTGTGTCCTGCTAGAGATTGTCTAAGAAGACTGAACAAAACTTTTGTTCTGTTGAGCAGTCGTCCTCTCTGCATTACTGTACAGAGCTGAATCATGGACCAGGGACAGTAGGCACCTGAAAGCCCTGGACCAATATCACCAAATATCCTTGTGAAAAATTTTGAGTGTCAGCTGGAAGGACAGACACAGTAACACCAACATACTGGAGGAGGCCAACATGAACAACATCTCCACTGTGATAAAGCAACACCAACTCCAACCACAGCCACCACTTACTCTTGCCCACACGGTACCAGAATATGTGGATCCCAGATTGCACTCTACAGCCACCTGAGGACCTAACATTAGACAACACATCAGACTTTGAGTGATCGCACTGCTACAGACTGTTGTAAACTAGATTTCTTTGTCTCATCCTCTGCCATTTTCCTGGGTAGATTATAGAAGTTGAAGTTGACTCAATGATTGACTTTCAGATATAGAAAAACACAGGTTTCTATAATGCAAGTAAGTCAAATTCAAGTTCTTGTCATGCGTACAGGTGCAATGAAAAATTTGCTTGCAACTCCATCACACACACATACCACCGTATAAACAGCATTCACAAGAAAAACAAATTGTGCATAAATTATACACAATTTTTACAAGAAAATACAATTGGAGCAGATAAACAACATACAACTTAGAGCAAGGAGGTCATAGTGTTGCTAAGCAGTTGTCATTAGGGTTTTGTGATTCGGTTCAAGTAGGGAAGCAGGTGTTCTTGAACCTGGTGGTGTGGGACTTCAGGCCTCTGTAACCCCTGCCCGATGGGAGCTGTGAAAAGATGGCATGGCCCTGATGGTAGGCACCTTTAATCGTTAGAAATTATATTTTGTAAAGTTTGGAACTTTGTGTCTTGAGACCAGCGAATAAGTATCTACCTCCTCTTGGTTCGTGTTTTGTGGTCTTAGAGAAAACAGACCACACAGGCCGTGCAACATTTCAAACCGGTTTGTTCCTGCGCATCCAACAGATCTATTGACAGAGAAATACAGCTGTAACTGAAGTTGCCTCTAGCTAAAGGAACTTTAAGAACCTACTTTGCATACAAATAAATTGGAGAAGAGCGTAAATATTTTGTCAGGTTGTGAAAAAGGGTAAATTACATTGTGAATAACTTGACCTGTGTGCGGCCTGCACATTTTAGCTGTACTCTCAATTCCTCCCTCCAACTACACAACGAACTTTGAACAGACCCTGTCATGGTTTTAATCAAATTTTCTTCTAGTGGACATTTCCTTAATCCCCATCAATGTTCATCAATAAGGAGGTGTAAGAGTCTAAAGACACCCACTCAACATTTTAGGAACATCTTCCCCTCTGCCATCAGATTTCTGAATGTACCATGAGCCTCGCTATTTTGCTCTCTGTTCACACTTTGGTAACTTATAGTAATTTTTTATGCCTTGTACTTAGTCTTGCTCTTTCAAGCAACAAATTTCATGGCATATGTCAGTGATACATACTGATTCTGACTTTCCGTTGTTGCTAGGATGTCCAATTGTTTTGAGATTAATGGATAAGCAATTTTTTTGTGTAAAGCCTTCCCAAACAAAGTGCACTGAAATTCATTTGGCGGCCACAGGTTGCAAAATGGGCCCAGTGAACTTTGAAGCAGTTTGCTAGTGTTTTCGGTTCACAAACCAGGTAAGCTTGCATAAATGGAATGCCCTTAAGTAATCTGTGAGTCGATGTATATTTTGTTGGTAAGAGGTTGTATGTTTGTGTGTTCCATATGGCTGACCTGCTTATCATGCATATTAGTCACTGTGTCTGAAAGGCCTGCTGAGGAACTGGTTGTCAACATCTGCTAGAGTTGTGAGGCATTGGCCTACATGGTTCTCCCAGTGTGGCAACAGGAAGGGATTTCAGCTTCAGTTTAGGGAAGGGAAAATATTTCATTCTGTCATTTTTTTTCAGACTATGCCATGATTTGACTGCCGCTCAGTGCAGTGCTGGCCAATATACCATAAAACTGTTGAATAAGCACACTTTTTCTTAGGATCAGCGTGCTTTGCTAGAATAGCAGTTTGAAATGTGACGCCTCTGTTGGGCGTCTCACTGGATTGATTTGGTTATGTGAGAGCTCTAGAGCCACCTCAGTCTGCCTTTGAAGGTGTGAAGGTCAAATGGAAATGAAGCTGAATTTTTGCTGTTTTAATGACGTGTCTCTAATCCAAGCTGCAGGTTTCTCCCTTAATCCATGCAGCATTTTATGTGGCTGAAGTGCGTGTGTGTGTGTGTGTGTGTGTGTGTGTGTGTGTGTGTGTGTGTGTGTGTGTGTGTGTGTGTGTGTGTGTGTGTGTGTGTGTGTGTGTGTGTGTGTGTGTGTGTGTGTGTGTGTGTGTGTGTGTGTGTTAGTACAAGCAGGCTATGTGGTGAATAACACAATGTGTCAAATTGGTAGTTCCCTCTTTGACAGAACAATCTAATTGCTGATTTTTTCCAGGGCAAAAAAAAAATGCCCCAAGTGGTCATATATTTGGTTTCATCTGCACTGCATATCTGAAAACCAAAGATCGTCAACTGCCTCATCTTGTGTTTGTGATGGCAATCACTGCATTTCAGAAGAAATTCATTGGATGTAATCTTGGCAGTTTGTAAACTTTTCTCTCTTTTTCTCTCCTTGTGCTCAGACAGACTGATTATTGCCAAAGCAGCTTAATGTATCTATATATGGAATAGTACATTCTAGTTGGAACAGGCAAGATGCCTCTCTTTTTCACTGCATTTCCATTGCTTTTGAGTCACGTTGTTATCTATGTGCCATATATGGATAGTTTATCATTAATACCCCCTAAACTTGGAAAGCCCCTATTTTCTATAATTAATGCAAAAGCAAAATACTGTGGATTCTGTGAATCTGGATTATTTTCATTCATTTAATATTATTTTAGGATAGGCTTGAGAAGGCACTATTCATTGTTCATCCTTAGTTTGTGGCTGCAGTCCTTCTGATGCAGCTGGGTTGGATGGTGTGTTGGCCCAGCCATCCGTAGATGCGGCCCGGCCTGCTGAGTCTGTGTGTGTTACAGTCACGGTGCTCCACAGGGCTCTGTGGAGGTTGTAGGTTATGGGTTTGGGCTGGGCTGTGAGATTAGCCGGGGTGAGGAGCTGTAGAGCATGTGGTACACAGGGTGTCCACAGTGCCCTAGTGGTGGAGGGAATACCCATGGTGGTTGGAGTGCCTAACCACCTACTAATATAATCAGTAAAAACTGGATTTCTCTTGTTTTGACCTGCTGGCAGAATTCTGCTACAAGTTTAGAACATAAGCAATACAGGCCCTTCGGCCCGTGATGTGCCGACCTTTCCAGCTAATTCTAAGATCAATCTAACCCTTCCATCCTTCATTGCCCTCCATTTTTCTATCATCCATGGGCCTGTCTAAGAGTTTCTCAAATGCTCCCGGTGTATCTGCCTCAAGCACCACCCAGGATGTCCCATGCACCCACCACACTCTGTGTTTAAAATAAACTTACCTCTGACGTGACCTACAATACTTTTCTCCGGTCACCATAACATTTCAAGGCTCTGGGTATCTGCCTTCCCCAGTGGAAGAAATGCTCCCGCTATCTTTCTCATCGAATCCTGTCAAAGTTTTGAGGTCCGCTCAGACAGTTCTCTTTTCCGTGGAACAAACTCACTTCATCCTTCCCTAAGTCAACAGCCTCGAATCATTTGTTTCTCCCCCTGCATTTTGCAGTTACTTATTCTATAATGGCAACTTAAATCATACACCAGTGCTCCAAACATGGTGTGATACAAGCTTGCTATCATTTGTCTGTGAATAATTGTCAACTTTCACTGTGGAAGAATATTTATATGAAGCAATGTTGACCCTATTTTGATTTATAGATTAAACTCTCAAGGAGAGCTAGTTCAAAGTAAATTTATTAATAAGTACATATATGTTACCATGTACTACCTGAGATTAATTTTCTCGCAGGCATTCACAGTAGAACAAAGACATACTATAGTATTAGTAAGTGTCTGTTCCCATGAAATCTGCATGTATTAACTGCAAATAACCACAGAATGTGATTCTGTTAATCCATGTAAAATGCACTTTGAGAGTGTTACTGGTATTGATGTTGTAATTGGTCATGTCCATGCCGTTCCCTTTGGAAATTGAAGCTTAATTGTGGGGAAAAAAGATGGGAGCTTTTTAAATCAGTTAATGAAGCCCTATTTTTAGAAAACCAGATTTCAAAGCCAATTTCTCCACAGTTTAATTTGAGTCCGTAAAACAAAGGAGCAGAGTTAGGCAATTCAGCCCATCGAGTCTGCTCCATCATTACATCATGGCTGATTTATTATCCTCCTTAACCCCATTCTCCTGCCTTTCTTCTTGTATCCTTTGATGTCCTGACTAATCAAGAACCTATCAGCCTGAGCTTTAAACATACCCAGTGACTTGGCCTCCACTGCCACCTGTGGCAATGAATTCCACAGATTCACTACCCTCTGGCTAAAGAAATTCCTCCGCATTTCTGTTCTAAAATTGGATATTCCTCTTTCTGAGGCTGTGCCCTCTGGTCCTAATCTTCCCCATTATAGGAACCATTCTCTCTACATCCACTCTATCTGGGCCTTTCAATATTCAGAAGTTTTTAATGTGATTCCCCCCTCATTCTTCTAAGCTCTACTGAATACAGGCTCGGAGCCATAAAAAATGCTCCTCATATGTTAACCTTTTCATTCCTGGAATAATTCTTGTGAACCTCCTCTGGACCCTCTCCAATGCCAGCACATCTTTTCTTAGTTAAGAGGCCCAATTGCTGACAATACCCAAGTCTGACTGATGCCTTGTAAAGCCTCAGCATCTCATCCTTGCTCTTATATTCTAGTCCTCTCAAAGTAAATGCTAACATTGCATTTGCCTTCCTTACCACTGACTCAAGCTGCGAGTTTTAAGAAGTCCTGTACAGGATTTTAGGAGACCTGCTGAATGCTGAAAGTACTAGATAAGTCGGATGTGGAGAGGATGTTTCCTCTGGTGGGGTATCCAGAAGTAGAGGGCACAGACTCAAAATTGAGGGGCGACCTTTTAGAACAGAAGTAAGGAGGAAATTTCTTAGACAAAGAGTGGTGAATCTGTGGAATGCTCTGACACAGATAGTGGTGGAGGCCAAGTCCATGGGTATATTCAAAGCAGAAGTTGATAGTTGATTGGTCAGGACTTCAAGGGATATGGTGAGAGGGCAGGTGTATGGGGTTGAATGAGATCCAGAATCAGCCATGATGAAATGGCGGAGTGGACTCAATGGGCTGAATGGCCTAATTCTGCTCCTATGTCTTATGGACTTCCAAGTCCCTTTGCACCCATGATTTTTCTCCATTTAGAAAACAGTCTATACCTTTATTCCTTCTATCAAAGTGCATGACCATACACTTCCCGACACTGTATTCCATCTGCCAATTCTTTGCCCATTCTCCCAATCTGTCCAAGTCCTTCTGCAGACTCTCTGCTTCTTCAACACTACCTGCCCCTCCACCTATCTTCATACCATCAGCAATCTTGGCCACAAAGCCATATATTCCAAATCCAGATCATTGACATACAACATGAAAAAAGCAGTTCTAACCGTGCTAGAATCTTTACTGTAATACCATGGGCTGATATCTTGTTCAACAGCGTCATGTGTGGCATCTTGTCAAAGACCATCTGCAAACCCACTGACCTACCTTTGTATATCCTGCTTGTTACTTCCTCAAAGATTTCCCCTTAAGGAAACCATGCTGACTTCAGCCTTTTTTATCATATGCCTGCAAATAACCTCGAGACCTCATTCTTAAGAATGGACTCCAACATTTTCCCAACCACTGAAGTCAGGCTAACTGGCCTATAGTTTCCTTTCTTTTCCTTCCCTCCCTTCTTTTAAAGAGTGGAGTGGCGTTTTGCAATTTTCCAGTTCTCAGGAACCATTCCAGATTCCAGTGAGTCTTTAAAAATCATTATTACTGTCTGAGCAATCTCTTCAGCTACCTCTTTCGGAACCCTGGGATGTCGTACATTAGGTTCAGGTGCCTTATCTACCTTCAGACCTTTCAGCTTCCCAAGCACCTGGTCCTTAGTAATACTCACTTCTGCCCACTGACACTCTCCAATTTCTGGCACACTGCAAGTGTTCAAAGTTAAAAGTATATTTTCTTATCAAAGTACATGTGTGTCATCGGAGACTCATTGTCCTGTGGGCAGACTCTGCAAATTTATAGAACAGTAACTATAATAGGATCAATGAAAGTTCAGCCAGAGTGCAAGAAGACAACAAACTGTCCAAATTCAAATATAAATAAATAGCAATAAATAATAAGACCATGAGATAACAAGATAAAGAATCCTTGAAAGTGAGATCATTGTTTGTGGGAACGTCTCAATGGGTGGGGCGAGTGAGTGAAGTTATCCCCTTTGGTCAAGAGCCTGATGGTTGAGGGGTAGTAACTGTACTTGGTGGTGTGAGTACCTTCTACCTAATGGCAGCAGTGGGGATAATAAGAGCAGGCCTGGGTGGTGGGGATAATAAGAGCAGGCCTGGCCGGTGGGGATAATAAGAGCAGGCCTGGGTGGTGGGGATAATAAGAGCAGGCCTGGGCGGTGGGGATAATAAGAGCAGGCCTGGGCGGTGGGGATAATAAGAGCAGGCCTGGGTGGTGGGGATAATAAGAGCAGGCCTGGGCGGTGGGGATAATAAGAGCAGGCCTGGGTGGTGGGGATAATAAGAGCAGGCCTGGCCGGTGGGGATAATAAGAGCAGGCCTGGGCGGTGGGGATAATAAGAGCAGGCCTGGCCGGTGGGGATAATAAGAGCAGGCCTGGGCAGTGGGGATAATAAGAGCAGGCCTGGGTGGTGGGGATAATAAGAGCAGGCCTGGGTGGTGGGGATAATAAGAGCAGGCCTGGCCGGTGGGGATAATAAGAGCAGGCCTGGGCGGTGGGGATAATAAGAGCAGGCCTGGCCGGTGGGGATAATAAGAGCAGGCCTGGGCGGTGGGGATAATAAGAGCAGGCCTGGGCGGTGGGGATAATAAGAGCAGGCCTGGGTGGTGGGGATAATAAGAGCAGGCCTGGTCGGTGGGGATAATAAGAGCAGGCCTGGGCGGTGGGGATAATAAGAGCAGGCCTGGGTGGTGGGGATAATAAGAGCAGGCCTGGCCGGTGGGGATAATAAGAGCAGGCCTGGGCGGTGGGGATAATAAGAGCAGGCCTGGGTGGTGGGGATAATAAGAGCAGGCCTGGGCGGTGGGGCTAATAAGAGCAGGCCTGGGTGGTGGGGATAATAAGAGCAGGCCTGGGCGGTGGGGATAATAAGAGCAGGCCTGGGTGGTGGGGATAATAAGAGCAGGCCTGGGCGGTGGGGATAATAAGAGCAGGCCTGGGTGGTGGGGATAATAAGAGCAGGCCTGGCCGGTGGGGATAATCAGAGCAGGCCTGGGCGGATGTTGCTTTCATACAGTGGCATTTCATGCAGATGTGCCCCGTGGCTGGATGGGCTTGACTCGTGATGTACTGGGCCGAATCCACTACCTTTTGTAGGATTTTCCATTTAAAGACATTGGTGTTTTCATACCAGACCATGGTGCAGCCGATTAGTGCACTCTACACTGCACATCTATCATAGTTTGTCAAAGTTTTAAATGTCATGCCGAATCTCCGCGGACTTCTAAGGAAGTAGAGGGACAGCTGTGCTTTCTTCACCATTGCACTTGCGTGCTGGGCCCAGGACAGATCCTCTGAAATAGTAACACCCAGGAATTGCAAGTGGCTGACCCTCTCCACCTCCGTCCTACTGATGAGTAGGCCTCTGCTTTCCCTCTCCTGAAGTCTGTAATCAGTTCCTTAACATTGAGTGAGAAGTTGTTGCTGTGACACCACTCAGATAAATTTGCAATCTCCTTTCTGTATGCTGATTCTACAGCACCCTCGATTTGGCTCACAACAGCGGTCTCATCAGCTAACTTGTGTATGGTGTCGGAGCTGTGCTGAGCCACACAGTCATAAGTGTCAAGTGAGTAGAGCAGGGGGTTAAACACACAGCCCTGTGGTGCACCTGTACTGATGGAGGTTGTGGAGGAGATGCTGTTGCCAATCTGAACTGACTGGGGCCTACACGTGAGGAAATCCAGTATGCAATTGCACAAGGAACTAGGCAAGGAATGGTAGGCATTCCTTATTTTAGTGTAGCAGTGGTCTAGTATGTTGGGACCTCTGGTGCTACAGGTTATATGCTGGTGATAATTAGGCAGGGTTTTCTTCAAACACGCCTGGTTGAAGTCTCTGATTGTCATTTGAAATATGTTGGGATGAGCTATCTCTTGTCTGGAGATGGAATCGTGCAGCATCATGAGTGCTTGCTTATAGCCTGCTGCTTGTGGTATATAAGCTGCCATCAGTATCACGGACGAGAACTCCCAAGGAAAATAGAGTGGTCTGCATTTGACTGTCAGTGTCTTCCATAGTGAAGACTGATGCAAAACGCTTATTGTTCATTCGCCATTTCTTTCTCCTCCATTCCTACCACTCTATCATCTTCTTCCAGCAGTCCAATATCCACCCTCAACTCTCAGATATATATCTGAAAAAAGTTGCCTTCTGTTGATTTTTACAAGTTTCCCAATCCTCTAACTTCCCACGAAGTTTTGCTCTTTTATATGCCCTCTCTTTTGTTTTTATTCTGTCTTTGATTTCCCTCTTCAGCCATGGTTGCGTCAACCTTCCATTATAACCCAAAGATGAAGAAGCATTCTAAAGGGAGGATGATACAACTGTGGCTGAGGAGGAAAATCAAAGACAGAATGAAAGCAAAGGAGAGGAATGTATACCTCCTGTGTCTTCTAAATTGCTCCCAGAAAGTTCAGTCATTGCTGTTCTGCTGTCATCCCTACTAGTTTCCCCTTCTAATCAAATTTGGCCAGCTGCTCTCTCATGTCTCTGTAATTCCCTTTACTGCACTGTAAAACTGATACATCTGACTTTAGCTCCTCCCTCTCAAACTGCACGGTGAATTCTATCACATTATGATCAGGGTCCCTTAAGGGTTCTCTTACCTTAAGCTCCCTAATCAAACCTGGGGCTGGACCACAAGCTGTTTTAAAAAGCCATCTCATAGGCATTCTAGAAATTCAATTTCTTGGGATCCAGCACCAGCTTCATTTTCTTAATCTACCTACATATTGAAATCCCCCAGGACTATCGTAACATTGTCCTTTTTACCTGCCTTTTCTATTCCATTGTAAATTGTACCACACATTCCGACTACTGTTTGGGGGCCTGAATATAAATCCAAAGAGGGTCTTTTCTGACTTTGTAGTTTCTTAATTCTACCCACAAGGATTCTACATCCTTTATCACTTCTTTCCAGGGATTTGACATCGTTTTTCACTGACAGAACCCTGTCTCCTTCTGCCTGTCCTTTCGATACAAAGTGGATCCTTGCATGTAAAGCTCCCAACTATGATCTTCTTTCAGCCACAATTCAATGATGCCCACAATGCCCATCTTTAACTGTGCTACAAGATGACCTACCTGATTGTGTATACTACGTGCATTCAAATATAACACCGTCAATCCTATATTCATCGCCTTTTGCAATTCTTTCCCCATGTTACAACTCATCCCTCTGACTGCAAATTTGCCCTATTGTCTGTATGTTCTTCCTCACAGTCTCACTGCACACTGTATCTACAGTATACCATCCTCAGCCCTATCACTCTGATTCCCACCCCCCTGCCGAGTTAGTTTAAACCCTCCCTCACAGCTCTAGCAAACCTGCCCGCAAAGATACTGGTCCTTCTTGGGATAAGGTGCAACCCGACCTTTTTGTACAGGTCATACCTCCCCCAGAAGAGATCCCAATGCTCCAGAAATCTGAAACCCTATGCCCTGCACCACTTCCTCAGCCACACGTTCATCTGTACGATCATCCTACTCCTGCTCTGACTAGCACATGGCTCTAGGAGTAATCCTTGGAGGTCCTGCTCTTCAGCCTCCTCCCTATACTCACTGTCCAGGTCCCCTTCCCCCTTTCTGTCTATCTACCATGACCACTGTCTGCTCACCCTCCTTGAGAATATTCTGCAGCTGCTCTGAGGCCTCCTTGGCCCTTGATAGAGGCTGCACACTCCACCCTGGCAACGCTTTCTCAGCCACCGATTCTCCTGTCCATCCCCCTAACTATAGAGTCTTCTACCACTATTCCTCTGCCTGGCTTCATCCTTCCCTGCTGAGACTCAGAGCTGTCCTAGCTTTTGCCTCTGTGCCCTGGTAGGTCGTTTCCCCCTCCCCCAGCAGTATCCAAAGGGATATACTTGATGCTGAGTGGGTGAGGAGAATGGCCAGAATACCCTGCACTAACTGCTTACCCCTCTTCTTTCTGCTGGTGGTCACTCATCTATTATCTGATTCCTACTCATATGAGTCATTAATCATAAAGTAGACTCTCTTTAAAATTTCAATTAAAAGTACCTTTTGCTCTCTGTCATTTAATTGCACACGCGTTCAGTTGCCAAAAGCCTTTTGAGAAAAGGTGTTTTGCAGAGATTAAGTGTTGTGAAAGTGCCAACTTGCAGTTTAGGTAGAAGACATTGTTTTCTGATTTACGTTTCTGACTTTGTTCTGCTCTCTCAACCTTAAAGAGAATAGGTTGAATTAGATCTTTATTGGAGATGTTGCTGTGTAAATCAATGTCATATTTACATGTTGATTGGGGCCCTTCATTGGCTGGGGTTGATGATGGATGTGGTGTCCCAGCTGTCTACGTGATATGCAAGGCAGGGCATTACGATATGGAGAGCAAGCTGTTGCCCATGTAACGGGCTACCCTGCTCCATGCAGCTGGTGAATCCAAAGGAACGGCAGAGACTGATACAGTGGCACGCAGGAGTTGCCAGTTAACGTTGAACTCAGTGTAGGACTGCCTTGGGGACTCCAGCTCCAGATTTATCCTCGGGTTTACTCCCGAAGCCTTCCCCGTGAGTGAGTCTAGCCTCAAGGCAGTGGGGTTTTGTGATCAGAGTTTTCCTTCTCCTAGGTGGGCTGCCAACCATGGCTGACGAACCCCACCTGCCCGAAGAAGAAGTTCATACAATCATAAATCTATCATTGGGAATTGTTTCCTCACTTTAATTTTAATTGTGGCAATATGCAAATTAGAATTTGGCTAATAAACTTGTGTTAAACCTTTTGTAAATTAGTAATGCACCCTCAGCTTGGGGTAAGCAGACCACATGCAGATTTGAAGAGTGGCAAGATTGTGTTGAGGCATAAACAGCCGATTTTATTGGAAAATGCTCTATAAATGCAGGTAACCACCAGGGAGTATTTCTGAAAGGAGGTCATTTTAGCAATTATTCCTCAATTTAAGAGTGGAATTGCGAGGAATCTGCTCTTGTGTGGATTTATTCTGCAAATAAGGAAGGTAGGGCTCAATAACTAGTTTGTTATTAAAAATACTGTAAAGAAACAGCTTGAGTATATCATTTTCTGTTCATATCAGCTGAATTAAGAAGTATAAAATGGAAACAGTGCAGAGTGCACAATGTTGTAGTTGATGACCGACAAGTTGTATATTTTCTTAAATAACTATTTCTAAAGGGCATGAGGATCCTATAGAATAATGCCTTTATTAATTGTGCTTTATTGGAAGTATAAAAAATGGAAACTATTACATAGTTGTGCTAAGTCAAAACTTTTCAGATTCCACTCTTTTGCAGCAAGATGGATTGCAATGTAACTTGTGGGAAAAGTTTGTTAATATTTTTTGCGCACAGTGACCTGTCTAATATATCCTCTTTTGTTGCCGAATACTTCCTGGGAATTTTATTTCTAGATACTGTACTTAGATTCCAAGTAGCTGACTTAGGAGCAGTATGTTTTGTGCTCATCTTTGATGGTTTTTTTTTGCTTAGAATTCCAGGATTCCTCCCATTTAAGAGTTCTGAAAGAGAGTGTAGGTGCTCTCAGAATGTTGCATAGTGTTTAACGTAAGCTAGACATTTCATATAGGCTGTTTCTAACTTGTTGGCACTGGAACACTCATCAATGATTTTCAATGACTTTTAAGGAATTGATACAAACTTTTTTTTTAAAAAGTAGCATAGTTGAACTATCTTCAGAAAGATCAAAGGTACTTTGTGAATGAATAGAACATCAGTGCCAAAAAAAGTCTTATAAAAATGCAGTTTTGACCAGTTAACATTTAAAAAAAAAATCCTCAAATATAAACATAATTTCTCAAAAGATGTGGTTGCTTTTTAAAGTAATATACCCAACCCTGAAATTTAATGGTAAAAGTAAGCATTTCAGAGCAATGTCTTGCTATATTGGCAACCTGATAATCAGACAATCTGGTAAGCAGAGAACCTGATCTGTTATTGGAAAGTTACAGCTAAAGTTCAAACTTTAATTTGCCAGATTTAAGAACTAAAACTAGTGTAAAAAAAATTTAGCAGACCACATCTCCATTCGGGATATGGGTTTAATATTACATTGTGCCTTTGTATATAGTTCAGAGCTATTGATAGGACTGTATTAGCGATGGTGGAACTGTTCACTGACTGAACATAGTTGGCATTTTAGATCTGTTTAAAATTTAGAGGAAGTTTTTTTTTATTATTTTAACAGGATGTAGGTGGTGCTGGCAAAGTCAACATCTATTACCATATGCTGCAGAATATTCAAACTCATGACCTGTTCTGCAAGATATGTTTGGATGTTTCAGTGAAGTTTCCAGTTCCAGTCAAATGCTTCCTGCAGCATTTCACCCCCTGCCCTTCCCTCCCTTCCTTATCACAACTCCAGCCCCATTGAATGCTTAAAGTGGTAGATATGGGTGTGGAATGCTATTCGCTGTCAAATGGAGCTGGTGAGACTCTCAATTGCTTGTGATAGTTAATCTCTGGCACTCGTGACATGAGAATTACTACAAAATAATTATGTTGTCCAGGTCTTATTGTGAGTGGGCACCCTCTGCTTTATTTTGGACTGAGCTTCTGGCTCCTTAAGATTTTGGAAATAAACATGCTAGACAACTGGTGTACCTGTGGGTATGCAGGTAACTCTGGTGTCTATCGATATGATGGTGAGTGGTTGGCTGTGAATTCGGCCGCCTGGTTTGTTCCGTGGAGTTTGCCGGTTGCTGCTGCATTGCACAGTTATCCTTCATCTGAGAAGTTCCTCCCCTCGGCTCCTTATCCAGTTCACCTTTGAATTTGCATCTCTACTCCAACCAAACATCCAAATGGGGAAGGAATGTGATGGAAGTGACTTTGACCGTGGAATGATTGTTGGCGCCAGGTGGGAAGGTCTGAGTGTCTCGGAAACTGATGGTTGCCTTGGATTTTCACATGCAACCATCTCCAGAGTTTACAGAGGATGGTGAGGGAAACAGAAACCCTCACTGAGCGGCAGTTCTGTGGGCAAAAAACACCTCAATAATGGGAGGGGTCAGAGGAGAATGACCAGACTGGTTCAGGCTGTCAGGAAGGTGACAGTAACTCAAATAACCACATATTACAACAGTGGCGTGCCAAAGAGCATCTCTGAAAGCGTGGCATAATGGACCTTGAAGTGACCAGGCTGCAGTCCTGTACCGAATAAGGTGGCCACCGAGTGCATATCCTTACTTGGTTTCTTTTCCCAATGAGCCAAGTTGCTTCTTCTGTTTATCAGCTCTTTCCAAAAATTTCTCACTTAATATGAGCACCTCTATCACATCTCCATTTAAATTCTCCATGGTAAAGAGAACAACACAACCTTGAGGTACAAACTACTAAATCTCTTGGTGCATAACCAAGGCGTGGCTGACCTGACAAGTACTTATGATACCGAGGCCACAGCATGATGGTATGTCAGCCACAGTACTCAGCAATAGTGGTGCTGAAACAGAACCCTTCGGCGGCAAGACAGGAGTCAAACAGGGCAGCGTCATTACACCCACCCTATTTCCCTTCTTTATTGCTGCCATTCTTCACCTCGTTGGCCAAGACCTGCCTCAGGGAATCCCAATTGTGTTTCAGGCCAAGTTCAGTTCAAGGCCAAGAACAAGGTCAGTACCACCACTATCATGGAGCTTCATGGACAAAGGCATCACAGGACACTCTAAAGAAGACCTACAATGTACCCTGAATGCCTTCGCCAAGGCATGTAGAGCCTTGGGTCTTGTTTTGAATATTAAAAAAAAAGTCACAGGTCCTATAACTGCCACAGCCTAACCAGCCGTTTATCCAACCCTCTGTAAAAGTAGAAGATATCGCCCTTGAAAATGTAGCCCACTCTCCCTACCTTGATAGCATTCTCTCCACAAAAGCAGACACTGACTCGGAGTATCACTGTGCAGTGTTAGTGGAGCCTATGCAATCCCCCAGATCAGGAAAGCAGGTGAAGATATAAAGAGTTAAAATAACTTCCTTGCTTTTGTACTTCTTGTATCTATTAATTAAGCCAAGTTCTTGTCCCTTTTTTCGGTCTTAACCAACAAAAAAAACTCTTTAGTGGTTCTGATTTCCAGCATCGGTGGAAATCTCTTGTGTTTAGTGGTTCAGGCAACTTTTATTGATTTTTGTTTCCCATTTTCAGCACTTGACTGGTTTTAAATTTTCATCTTCTGTTGTTGATTCTTTTGCCACCTCCCTTCACAATTAACCCTTTCATTCCCTTTTCCTACAGTTATTTTCAAAATGTGCAATAAAATTAATTTCATCTCAAACAGTGCACTGAGCCTTACTGCATTGAGGGGGGATAGAACTCTGTGACATTTTCTATTTTGTAATCCAAACAGAATCATTATGTTTTGAACTTAATCTACCACAGAATTTGATAAAATTGTATTCCTTTATGTATGCTCAATTTCCTGTTTGGGAACTAAATTATTATTAAGATGCAAAACTCTTGAAGTGAGATCATTTCTGCTTCTTATCCCTTAATTATTTCTGGATGAATAGAACTTTCATTGCTCAAAGTTCAACTTCATACATTCGTAATTGATTAGCATTCAGAGACAAAATACTGTTTGTTTTGCTAATGTCTAGGTTACTGGAAGTGATAAATATCTATTCATAATTTTCTTGAAATGCATTTTTATTGTAGGAGATTTCCATTTCACATGATCTGATGGCTTCATTGGTGCCAAATAGACTGACTTATCTCAAGATGAATTTGCACCAGAACTGTGAGATAACCTGGGTATATAACTTTATCACTGTTAAGTTTCACACAGAGCAGCACCTTCGCACCATCCACAAGCAGGTTTTCCCGGGTACTAACCACTTCAATTTCAGTCCCCATTCCCATTTTGATATATCAGTCTGTAGCCTCCTCTACTACCACGATGAGGCCATCCTCAAGTTGGAGGACCAACACCTCATATTCCATCTGAATAGGCTCCAAACCGATAGCAAGAAACCCCCCTCCATTCCCTCTGCCAATAAAGGCTCATGATGATCTCTGGAAAACATGGATCACTTCTCACATTGGAGCCACCTCCCAGTAAAGGGGGTCATCTTGTTCTGTCTTGATGATGGAAATCCCCACTGACTTCACTCGCACATTTTTTGATCGATGGAAGGAAATCATGTTTAATATTCAAGTCATCCAACTCGGCACGAAGTTCAAAGTTCAAAATAAATTTATTACCATGCACCTGAGATTCATTTTCTTGCGGGCTTTCACAGTAGAACAAAGAAGTACAACACAATCAATGAAAAACTACACACAAAGACTTTCAAATAATCAATATGCGAAAGACACACTGCAAACACAAAATAAATAAACAATACAGAGAGTGTGAGTTGTAGAGTCCTTGAAAGTGAGTCCAGAGATTGTGGAATCAGTTCGGTGTTGGCTGAGTAAAGTTATTCACACCGGTTCAGGAGACTGATGGTTAACCCGGTGGTGTGGGACCTAAGACTTTTGTACCTCCTTCCCAATGGCAGCAACAAGAGGAGAACATGGCCTGGATGGTGGGGTGCTTAATGATAGATGCTGCTTCTTTGTGGCAGCACAACTTGTAAATGTGCTCAGTGGTAGGGAGAGATTTCCTCTGATAGATTGGGCTGTAGCCACTACTTTTTGTCAGTTTTTCCATTCTCGGATATTGGTGTTTCCATACCAGGCCATGATGCAACCAGTTAGGATACTCTCCACTGTTCATCTCTAGAAGTTTGTAGATGGCATGCTGAATCTGTGCAAACTTCTAAGAAATTAGAGGCGCTGTTGTACCTTCTAAACCTCCTGATTTGCCAGGGAGCAGTGATTGCTGTTCTTGTATCTGCTTCTGAGGGTTGGATTACCTGGAGCAAGTACCTCAGAGCATCATCCTTGTCTCTGCAAAATCCTTGATCCACTGGGTGGATAATTGAACCAGTGTTGGCATCCTCTCCCAGGCCAGTGGTCATGGCACCAAGGGTCAAGCTGTACTTCACTGGGCAGGCTTGTGCTGCTCCCAAAAGAGACACTTCATCATGGGACGAGGTTACCAAGAAGATAGGGGAAATGATTCAAGGATGTGTTCAAAGTCTTCTTGGTTAAAATTGCAACGGTCCTACTGACCGTTGAAATCTTTGGCTCATAAGGCGTAGGAGCGGGATTAGGTCATTCAGTCTAGCGTCCACTCTGCCATTTCATCATGGCTGATCCCATATCCTGTTCAACCCCGTACACCCCATGATTGCTCAAAGTGGAGAAAGAATATTTAGGCTGGGGTTGAGAACTTCAAGCCTGTGCACTGCGGCCACACGGAAGCTCTGTGTAAAATGGTGGAAGCAAGGTGTCTCCTTACTAACCATGCTGCTACCTGCCTAATCTGTCGGGGTACCCGCAGTTTCTGCATTGGCCTCATCTGTCACTTCAGAACCCACAAAAACCGAACAGAAAAAAATGAACCTTTGTTCCAAAGTTCTGCCCAAGAAGAACATTACTGAATGATAGAAGTATATATGCAGTATTCAAAACTGAGGTTCCCACAGCTGTCTGTGGGACAATGAATCTCAGGGTTGTATACTGCACACATACTTTCATAATAAATTTACTCTGAGTCTTTGAACCATTTTAAAGCAATATCATATTTCATCCTTGTTGGTTCAAAGATATGCCTTTTCCTTGCATATAATTTCAAATGGCTTGAAGTCAGTTTTGTCATCTAGGAGATGGACAGCTGTCCTTGATGACAACACAATATATTTGTTACACTGTCATTCTGAATTGTTGAAATTCTCATGGGATATCCTGCTGAGATATTGCACAGAGAAAATGAAACAGAGGTACCACCTTTTGCAGAAGGCTTATGTTATGCAGGAGGATACAGGGGAAAAAACATGAGTATTGAACATCTGAAAAAAACACAAAGTAAATCTAGAAATGAAATTAAAGGCCAAAGGGCCTGTTCATGTGCTGAATACTTTTATGAACTTGTATATCACATCATATCTCAAATGAATAGAATCAAATTAATGTATTGATTTTAAAAGCCTTTTCTAAGCCTCTGCTCTGTGATGTAAGTTGTCTCACATCCTGAAGCTCATCTTAATATCCAAGAAGTTCAAGATTTCTTTACTTCATTTCACATTACATTGCTGCTGTGCCTAATTTCATCCCTCTCTCAGACTACTGACCACCAAGTTCAGTTGGTCTTTATCCAGGCATTTGATATCCCATTTATATATAAAAACACAGACTTGATGTTCTAGTTTTACACCATTTGAACAGTTTAAACTCTTAACTCTAACAATGCAGTGATAGATCCCCAAAGCCTACTTAGTTTCAGAATGGTCTTGGTTGTGGAATCTGCATTCAAGTATGATTTGCAGATTTCTGACTCCCACCCCAACCCCTGTCATCGTCTTCTTGGGCACACTCCTGGGACTGAAAACTTGGTGAGGGAAAAAATATATATCTGTTTGTGAATTAATTTAGTGCAGGGCGGTGATGGTACTGCAAAATGTTGGCAGGGTAGAACCTTGCAAGGAGATCACACATCATATATTTGGATTATATTTATTTCTTTGAGGTTATTTTTGAATAAGGTAGTTATTTTTCAAAAATTTTGAACTAATTTGAGTCCTGAATTTAATGGCTTGCAATTTGCATATAGAGTGACAGCAGCTTCCAAGCATGTGTCTTTTGCTACCTAGAAGGACAAGCTTAGTGAGCCCAGTGGGCTGTCCTCTCCAAATATCACACTGTGCCGATTATTACTGGGTCCAGAGCCAAGACTCTACTTGGAGAACCTGGGATAGAGCCATTTTTGCATATGGACTGTAGCTGGGAAACAGACTCATCTTTAAAGGCAACGAGTGGGTGGGCAGCAAATGTGAATGATGCTCACAATCCAATGGAAAGCATGTTGCACCATATAACTCACGTCCGTTTTTACTTGCTGCTGCCCAGTGCCACGGAAGTGCAGGTATTCCCAGGGCAGAAGAACTGCATTGATTGCTGATTGAGTGGAAAACTGTGTCCCTACTCCAATGGCGTTAAATTAAACATATAGGGTGGTGATATAGGCGGTTAATGCAAATGCAAGTTTAAGAATGAATGGAAGTTGAAATGCAAATGACTAATTCTGTGCTCTATGACTCTGTAGGGAAATATGCACAAGTACATGGATGGGAGGGGGATGGAGGGCTATGGTCCAGGTGTGGGTCAATGGGACTAGGCAGAATAACAGTTCGGCATGGACTAGATGGGCTGAAGGTCTTGTTTCTGTGCGCAGTGCTGTATGACTCACCTGTGCCTGACGAGTATGCAAAAAGGAACGATGCAGAAGCTGCTGGGTTGTCAAAGAACCATTCGGTGTTTTGTGTGACACTTCTCTCTCTTGCTCCACTGTTGATTTCTATGTTCCCTGTGCTATGTTCATTACTCGTTCAAAATTACTCTAAACAAATCAACCTATCACTGTCACCGTGCTCTTCCTGTGACTAGCTGCTGATTAATTGGCTGCTTTTTTTTTACACCTACCTTTGTTTTTGCCTTTCGCTTTCCAACATGTGCTTTGATATTATCTACAGAAGTGGGGAGAGATGTAATTATAAACACTGGCCTGTATTTCTTTACAACCTACTTGCTGCTTTCGTTTGCTCCTACTTAAACATTGGTGTTCTCTCAAATGGACTGAACAAGTTATTGCAAAATTGGTAATGAGCTAGATCTTAGTGGCATTTCTCACCTCTTCACAGTTTTGGTTCAATGGTCAATTCATCTTTACTGAGATCCAGGCATCACTGATTGATCTCTGTACAGATTTATCTATTTCTGTTCCACTTTCTCGTGGAACTGAGATTAATTTCCATCTGAGTGCTTTAACGGCCAAAAATTATTTGTAACACTCTCATGCTAACTGTTTAAGAACTGATAATAATGTTCTAATCCAGCACATCCCATTTCAGAAACATTATGTGTACCTAGGCATTGCCTTGTTTTTATTATATTTTATCCACAATTGGCTGTTTCTGCAGCAAATTAACTTTCAGTGTATTGAAAGGGTGAGTCACCGACAGAAACACAAGAGATTCTGCAGATGCTGGAATTCCTGAGCAACACACACAAAATGCTGGAGGAACTCACCATCTGTGGAGAGGAATAAACAGTCAACGTTTCGAGCCGAGGTGGGGTGAATATCCTGAGGAAGGGTTTTGCCCCAAAAAGCCACCTGTTTATTCCACTCAATATGCTGCCTGACCTGCTGAGTTCCTCCAGCGTTTTGTTGATGAATCGCCTTTCTCTTAAAAAAGGTTGAGGGTTTGCTGAAACAGAGATGTTTCAAATCAAAGGAAGGTTTGATAGTGTAGGGAAGAGCAAACTTGGAGCCAGTGATACAAGATTATCACATAGTAATAGAACTGGGAATTTGGAAGAAACTTCTTAACCTCAAAACTGGTGAGAGAAGGGAGATCTTGACAGGAGACAGTATTGCAGATGAATAGTACAGGTTAATGGAATGAAATGTTAGCTAGCTATGAGGGAGAATTACAGAGAGGAATGTGTTGGAGAAGCTTGGATAAAAGGAGTTTGGATTGATGTATAAGTAGGTTGTAAAACCAAATTACCTGTCTCTATTGTATTTTTAGTATAGCTCAGTATACAATATCTCTCACTGCATTTTATTTTAGTTAGAGGTTCAGCAGAGAGTAGGCCCTCTTGGCCTGTCAAGCCATGTCACCAGCAAAGCCTGAGTTAATCATAGCCTATTCACAGGAAAATATGCAAAGACCAATTAACTTACCAACCGGCCCGTCTTTGGACAGTGGGAGGCAACTGGAACACCCAGAGGAAGCCCACAATTTCACAGGATGCCTGATTTGAACTCTGAACCCCAGTGCTCCGAGCTGTAATAGCGTCATGCTGACTGTAATGCTACCCTGGCATCCCAGGGCTTATTTTGATTCTCTTTGCTTTTTTATGCCTACATTTGTCATAGTAATAACCACAAATCTGTGATGTACATAAACTACAGTAACTCCATTTTCCATGATTTACTAGTTTAATGTGCAAATCCCGAAGTGACAGAGCTTGATTCAGGCCCCCTCACCAGGCTTCAGTGCTTCCAACCCTTCCTGTGGAAAGCTTTTAAGAAATTTGCATCATGAGGATTTGCATTTTAATAACGGCATGTGGATATGATTCACGAACATAGCTATGCCCAGATTATGGAATGAAAGGGATGTTATGGTTTCAGTTTTATTTCAGGGTTAAAGCTCCCATCTTTTCTATTTTGTATTTGCTTCATACTGTAAAGCAGAATGTATGCGTCAGGATAGTTTGGTCAACAGATTGATATGTTTTGAACATTAAAACCCAGCTTATGTGTCGGGTGGGTAATTTATCTTTGCCCATGAACTGACTTAAGCACATTCCTGCTCTTAACCCCCAGGGATCATAGTATTTGTTTCAATTCATCTTGATCTAAATTGAGTATGATGTCGATAGATGAAGAAAAGAATCAGCAGTTCTGTTAATGTGGAGTGTTAATGGATGAACATGGTCTATTTGTCCTCAGATTAAGAATTCCCTGCATGAGAAAATCGATCTGGTTACTTTTTGACGGAATTTTGCAATGGCTGGTAATTTTGTTTAATTATCTGAGATTTGATGTACAAACAAGTATTTACTCGAGGGGGAGAAAGCTTTCTTTTTAAAAAAAAGTATTTTAAAAATGTTCTTCTTGAAGAGATGTCACATCATACACGATGTGAAATATTGTGCTCTGCGCAATTTTTATATTGCTGCTCTTACAATAGCAATTATAAGCTTCCAGGAGCCTCTGACGCTCTGCTTTCTTCACAATTACCTGTTCTTAAATTGCTCTTTTGCTGCTTGCTGGAAGGAAGTTTTTTTTTTGTAAATTAATGAGTCATGCCTGCCTACGCTGCAAGATGCCTTACCACGTCTGGAGTAGTCAAAAGCTCTTAAATCCCCGCTGCAAATGAATGCAGCAGAAAGAATTGTCTTTCCCCTGATTTCTGTGGTGAATTTGTGGTTGTTTATTGCTACTCCTTGTCACTGAATCTGACGGTGAAGCGGCTTCATCGGAATTTCAAATTCAACTTGCAATCCCTCCTCTGTGTCCTGTTAAGAATGATAAGTTCCATCTTCAGTTGCATGTAGCTTCACCCTCAGCTTCCTCCCATTCCCTATTTGGGAAAGCAAATGCTCTTCGGCAGTCCTTTCCTCCTGCCTGCTCTTCCCCTGATTCCATCGTTCATGACCACTTTCATTTTCCACCAGATTTACTGTTAGTCTAAGGTCTTGTTGCACCCCAGTGTTGATAGGGAACCATTTCATCTTGAAGTTACTACCTTTGTGTTAATTACTATACTGCTTTAGATGGGCACAAGACTCAGTATTATGTACAAGATGTGAGTGATAATGGGAGACCAGTCTGGGACTTGAGCAGAGTTTTCTTCCCTGAGGTAATGTGAAGTTTTACGATTAACCAAAGGTAACCTGATCAAATAATTCTGTAGTACTGCAATCACTTGATGTTCCCCTAAGGGGTTGGCTGTAGTGGGTCTTCAGTTGGCAGTAGAGGCCGATCCAGGATCCACATATTTGAAGGGTGGAGCACCTGTGTGTGACTTTACATAGGGAGGCTGATGCCCGGGAAGCCACCACAAAGTTCGTGACAGATTGGGGTCAGTGTCCAGTGGCATAGAATGTAAGATGACTGGAGACACTTTAATGCTAACAACCTTCCTCCACCTTCGCAACCGTTGTGATGTGTCATCGTCCTCCGCCAGCTCCACCACTGGGGTCCTGGTTGGATTGTTCTTTATCTAGAACCTCCCCCTTTGGCCTTACCGCTATGGGTGACCCTACCAGAAGTCTAACTCCAGTTGGCATCGCTCTCTGGATCTCAGGAACTCAAAAGCCTCTCCACCATAGGAAGGTGATGATCTTCTGAACATACTCAGCAGGTCAGGTAGCATCCGGAGAAAGAGATGTCAGAGGCCCTTCATCAGAACTCAATTAGATGATAACAATAGAGTGGTTTTTAAGTTGAAGAGAGTCGGAAAGTTTGATAGAACTATGGAAACACCTATGATAGAGTGAGATAAGGTTACAATGAGGTTACAGTCCCTATAAAAAGTATTCCCCCCCCCCCTCCGGAGGCTTACATGTTTTATTGTTTTACAGCATTGAATCACTTATGGATTTAATTTGGCTTTTTTGACACTGATCAACAGATAAAGACTCTTCTGTGTCAAAGTGAAAACAGATCTCTACAAAGTGATCAAAGTTAATTACAAGTATAAAATACAAAATAATTGATTGCATAAGTATTCACCCCCCCCCCCCCCTCAATATAACACACCAGATCATCACTGGTGCAGCCAATTGGTTTTAGAAGTCACGTAATTAGTTAAATGGAGATCTGTTTTTGGAGACCTGTGTGCAGTCAAAGTGTTTCAATTGTTTTTACAAAAAATACACCTGTATCTGGAAGGTCCAACTGCTGGTGAGTGAGTATCCTGGCAAAAACTGCACCATGAAGACTAAAGACCACTCCAAGCAACTCAGTGAAAAGGTTATTGAAAGCTCAAGTCAGGAGATGGATACAAGAAAATTTCCAAGTCACTGAATATCCCTTGGAGCACAGTTAAGTCAATCATCAAGAAATGGAAAGCATATGGCACAGCTGTAAATCTGCCTAGAAAAGACTGTCAAAAAACTGAGTCCTGACGAAGGGTCTCGGCCCGAAACGTCGACAGTGCTTCTCCCTATAGATGCTGCCTGGCCTGCTGCCTTCCACCAGCATTTTGTGTGTGTGGTTGTCAAAAACTGAGTGAGTGTGCAAGAAAAGGACTAGCAAGGGAGGCCACCAAGAGACCTATGAGAACTCTGGAGGAGTTACAAGCTTCAGGGACTGAGATGTGAGAGACTGCACATACAACAACTGTTGCCTGGGTGCTTCACCAGTTGAAGCTTTATGGGAAAGTAGCAAAGAGAAAGCCACTGTTGGGGAAAAAAAAACTCACGTGAAAGTTTGCCAGATAGCATGTGGGAGACTCTGAAGTCAGCTGGAAGAAGGTTCTATGGTCTGATGAAACCAACATCGAGCTTTTTGGCCATCAGGCTAAACACTATGTTTGGCATAAACTAAACACTGCACATCATCAAAAGCACACCATCCCTACCATGAAGCATGGTGGTGGCTGCATCATGCTGTGGGGATGCTTCACTGCAGCAGACCCTGGAAGGCTTATGAAGGTAGAGGGTAAAATGAATGCAGCAAAATACTTGGAAATCCTGGAGGAAAATCTGATGTAGTCTGCAAGAGAAATGCAACTTGAGAGAAGATTTGTCTTCCAGCAAGACAATGACCCCAAGCATAAAGCCAAAACTACACAGGAATGGCTTAAAAACAACAAAGTTAATGTCCTGGAGTGGCCAAGTCAGAGACCACATCTCAATCTAATTGAGAGTTTGTGGCAGAACTTGAAAAGGGCTGTTCACTCATGATCCCCATGCAATCTGACACAGCTTGAGCAGTTTTATAAAGAAGAATGGGGGGAAATTGCAGTGTCCAGATGTGCCAAGCTGATTAATTTAGATCACTTTGTAAAGGATCTGTTTTCACTTTGAGACGGATATTTTTCTGTTGATCGGTGTCAAAAAAGCCAAATTAAATCCACAAGTGCTTCAATGCTGTAAAACAATAAAACATGAAAACCTCCAGTGTGGGGGGGGGGGGGGGAGGGAATACTTTTTATTGGCACTGTAACCTCATTGTCTTGCATTTGGCTAATGCAGACAAGAAATTTCATGGTCACATTCGCTCCCTCAACCCTGTTGTGGGCCAGCAGCCTGCGGTCTCTAACACTGTTGTTTGCAAAGCTGGGCTTTTACCTTCAAACTGATTGTCGTTTGCAATTTACGATAAAAAAAAATTGCTTACAACAAGAATCTGAGCAAGGAGTAGTTGTTAGAAATGTAACTCTGTCAGAAATAACTCTGACCCTAAGGGAAGGCCATGCTGCTGTACTAGAAAGCTGTGTTTAGCAATACGCCTCCAGGGATAGGTACATGGATGGGAGAGGTATGGAGGGCTATGGTCAGGGTGCAGGTCGATGGGATGAGGCAGTTTAAATGGTTTGTCATGGATTAGATGGGCCAAAGGGCCTTTTCTGTACTTTTCTATGACTCTGTCCCCTGGAAAGTGAATATCCATTACACATATGGGATGACCGCTTGGATTCCTGGAATGTGTGAAAGGAGGAGTTGAAAGGATAGATATCATACTTAGTACCGGCTGGTGGCGTAGTGGCATCAGCACTCGGGACGAGAGGTCCCGAGTTCGAGTCCGGCCGGCTCCCTTGCACGCTCTCCATCCGTGCCTGGGTTGAGTGTCGAGCTAGCAACTCGACCTAGTAAAAAAAAAATCCTGGAGAGGGATGGGCTCAGGTGAGCAATCACCAAAAAAGATCGGTGCAGAAAGCTGATCATGCCAGCGCCCTGATGGCTCCACCAGGGCGCACGCGCACACATTTTACTTCCTGCAGTTGCCTTGGGAAGGTCTGTAAGACTGGGAATGATTGGTGGATGCTGAAGTGCAGACCAGGAAATCGCCAAGAAGGAAGGGAAGAGAATACGTCTGGTGGAACGTTGTTGAAGCTGGAGGACTTGCAGAGGCTGGTGTGTGGAGTAGACGGGAACTCTGTTTGTGCTTTGCTCAAGAGAAGAGGCAGTAAGAAAGATGAGGGGCAGTCAGGTTCTCTGTGTACAACATCTTCCATCTTTACTCAGATTTCCAGCATCTGCACTCTCTTGATTTCCTGTAATTTGGTGCATTGATAGACCATGGCCTCTCCACCCTTGACTTCCTCTGACACATATATCAGTGAAGTCTGTCATGAAGTGGGCCCTGTTACTTGGTGGATTTATATTTTTATCTTGCTGTGATTTTAAAAAAAAAATCCCTGAGCTGTTGATAATTTTAATGCCACATTGCATGTATTTCACTTGTGGCAAGAACAGGAAGGCAGATTACTATCTAAATGGAGTCAAGTTAGGAAAAGGGGAAGTACAACAAGATCTAGGTGTTCTTGTACATCAGTCAATGAAAGCAAGCATGCAGGTACAGCAGGCAGTGAAGAAAGCTAATGGCATGCTGGCTTTTATAACAAGAGGAATTGAGTATAGGAGTAAAGAGGTCCTTCTGCAGCTGTACAGGGCCCTGGTGAGACCCCACCTGGAGTATTGAGTGCAGTTCTGGTCTCCAAATTTGAGGAAGGACATTCTTGCTATTGAGGGAGTGCAGCGTAGGTTCACAAGGTTAATTCCCGGAATGGTGGAACTGTCATATGTTGAAAGATTGGAGCGACTGGGCTTGTATACACTGGAATTTAGAAGGATGAGAGGGGATCTGATTGAAACACATAGGATTATTAAGGGATTGGACACACTGGAGGCAGGAAGCATGTTCCCGCTGATGGGTGAGTCCAGAACTAGAGGCCACAGTTTAAGAATAAGGGGTAGGCCATTTAGAACAGAGATGCGGAAAAACTTTTTCACCCAGAGAGTGGTGGATATGTGGAATGCTCTGCCCCAGAAGGCAGTGGAGGCCAAGTCTCTGGATGCATTCAAGAGAAAGTTAGATAGAGCTCTTATAGATAGTGGGGTCAAGGGATATGGGGAGAGGCCAGGAACGGGGTACTGATTGTGTATGATCAGCCATGATCACAGTGAATGGCGGTGCTGGCTAGAAGGGCCGAATGGCCTACTCCTGCACCTACTGTCTATTGTCTATTGTCTATGCATATGTCCATTCAGTATTGGGACAGGAGCGGGCCTAGACAGGAAAACTTTCCACCCTTTAGTCAGATAGAGTGAGGGGATCTGAGATCGAATGCAAACATGGGCAGACTCGTGCTGTATGCATGGCTTAAAATAAATCTTTAAGTTCTGTAATGGTATGCTGTCATCTATTTAAACTGGAACATAGGTCTCTGCAACTCTGTGAATCCCGTTTCCCTGGAGATGCCCAACTCGAAAACCAGATACGTTTTGAGTTGCATTCTATTCTTAAATTAGAAACTCTCCAAGACCAGCTGCAAGGCTGTTGTGTGGAAAAAGTGTAATCTCAGGCCGTGGCCCAGGCCTCGTTGAGTTAGCTCAGAATGCGTTAATGATTGAAAGCACTGCTCTGAGACTTCACAAGGGATAGTGTTGGTGCCATGTGGGGCTTTGTCAGAGCAGGTGACAATACTGAAAGATGAATAAAGTAATTATCTGACATTGATCCCATTGTGGAAAAACCAAGACACTGCAGTATTTCCGACATTGAGTAGAGTTAGCTCAGTGTACTGTGTGACTTCTTAACGATTTAATTTTCCTTCTGGCCTGTGGAGTTCTTAAGTATTTCTGTAGAATGATTTTCAATCAGCGGCATGATGATGCAGAAGTTATAAATGTATTAGATCTCTCATCTCCAATACCTGAAAGGGAAGTGGGACTGAGTTGCAGCCCATGAAAAAAGTTCAATACAGACCGAACATTCTTTCAGTGTCAGACGAAAGGGGCTGGCCATTTAAAGCTGAAGTGTGTAGAAGTTTCTTCTCTCAAAGAGTAGTGACTCTCTGGAAGGTTTTGCCCCAGAGGTTGGAGGAGGAAATATCAGTAGGTATATTGTGGAGATCGACGAATAAATTCAGGGATTTTAAAGTTATAGGAAATCGGCATTGAGGAGGAGTTAAGCTCAGCATTGATCAGTTATGAGCAATCAGGTGGCTCACTCCTGCTCTATTTTCTTGTGTTCTTATAACTCATTGATTCCTTAAAAAAAATTGCAGGTTAGCAAATCTGTTTTACTAAATTCTCTTAATTTGCATATGTTGCAATAAGGCAAATGAAAAACCTATTGTTGAAGGAATGGAAATGAGGCGATGAGACGGCTTGGGCACGTGTGTCATATGCTACCAGAGACACTACCCAGAGCAGCCTTGCACTGAGCGCCAGACGGGAAACGTGAAAGGAATGGCAACAAGGGGACAGTTGAAGAACAGCAGAGGCACGCAGCTGACGTGGGATGTCTTCATTAGTCTGGCTGCGATAATGTGCTCTCGCAAAAGCTTTACCTGCCATTTGAGACACCAAAGAATTAAAGGAATAAGTTAATGTTCATGTCCAGATCAGAGTAAGGAATTATACAAGTTCATACCTATGGGACAGTTTATATCTTTAGAACTTTCAACTAAAACCTTAAATACTAGGAATCTCTTACCAATGTAATTAATTTTAATTGACAGGCAATTGTATTAGAGTGAACTAAGCTTATGGATTGCCTCTGGTAGTTTTGATGATTCATTAAGCAGTTTGCTCTGTGTGCTGTTAACGTTCAGAATAAACTCTGCTGCTTCTAGGAATGAGAACAAATCTCGGTATGAAACCAGCTGCCTCTGCTTCTCTTCATCCGTCTCCTTGGTAAAAGTCCATTTTTTTCTTTCCCTGACCCTGACTGGATGTTGTTACCTCAAATGGAGGAAAATTAGGTGTTGTGGTAGATGGAGGTTTTACGGTGATTTTAATGACCATGATGATGTAGTTATTTCTTTTAGATGATTTATGCTTGTTCCTTTTGCTGTTTGTGTGATTAGTGTGAAGCACAGTTTGTCACAGAGAAGTACAGCGCAGAAACAGGCCCTTCTTCCCATCTAGTCCAGGCTGAAAACCATTTAAACTGCCTGGTCCCATCCACCTGCACCGGGTCCATAGCCCTTCATACCCCCATGATCCATGTGCCTATCCAAACTTCTCTTAAATGTTGAAATCAACCTCACAGGACCACTTGTACTGACGGATCATTCCACACTCATACGACCCTCTGAGTGAAGAAGTTTTCCCTCATGTTCCCCTTAAACTTTTCAACCCTTTAACCCGTGACCTCGGGTTGCAGTCCCACCCAATCTCAGTGGAAAGAACCTGGTTGTGTTACCCTATTCTACGCCTCTTTATTTCATATACATCTATCAAATCTCCTCTCAACCTTTTACGTTCTAGGCAATGCAGTCCTAACCTATTCAATCTTTCCTTATAACTCAGGTCCTCCAGACTTGGTAACATCTTAGTAAATTATCTCTGTGCTCTTTGTACTTCGTTCTCTGGACATAGCCTGAAGATTCAGGGGAGTAGTTTTAAGACAGATGAGGAGGAAGTGCTTTTCCCAGAGGGTGGTGAATCTGTGGAATTCTCTGCCCAATGAAGCAGTGGAGGCTACATCAGTTGATATATATTTAAGACAAGGTTGGATAGATTTTTGCACAGTAGGGGAATTAGGGTTATGGGGAAAAGGCAGGTTGGTGGAGATGAATCCATGGCCAGATCAGCCATGATCTTATTGAATGGCGGAGCAGGCACAATGGGCCTGATGGCCTTCTCCTCCTCCTGTTTCTTACGTTCTTGTGTTCAACCTTATTTATATCTTTCTTGTAGGTAGGTGACCAAAACTACACATCTTAAACAACTTCAACATAACATTCCATCATTTGTGTTAAACATTAAACAAGCCAGGGCATTTTGCTGTTGAATATATTCCTGCCAGTGCGTGAGGAATTTATTTCATCACCGCCCCCAACTCTTCATATTCCTCTGTGGCAAGGCATCTTCATGTCTCAGCTGAATCTCAGACCTCATGATTCACTCTCAACTAATTGCTTTTCTTGGCCTGACATTTCTGTTTTGCCAGCAGTTGAAAACCCATCATATTTTATATTGCATTTTCTCATCTACGTCTGTATTTCCTGCCTTGAATCCAATTCCTATTTTTGTCAAACTCTTTCTGAAGGATGATTAACTGACTTTGCTCTGAATCAGCATAGAAGTAGTTCTAATTGCAGGATCTGCTTTATTAGTTTGCTTTAATATTTGCTAGTACTTGTAGGCTGTAATATTTTTTATAATTGTTGAAAAGTGTCACTTTATTTCACGAAGTTTGGAAAGACAAAGGAAAGTGGATTTGATTCACTGATTCCTGTGATCAGCTCTTCTCTGTTGCCTGTTTATCTTCTGCACCTCTTTTCTTTCTCATGGCTACACAGGCTAATAGGGTGGTTAGGAAGACATTATGGCAATGCTTGCCTTTGTTAGTTGTGGCATTGAGTTCAAAAGTCAGGAAGCTATGTTGCAGCTTTATGAAGCTCTAGTTAGGCTGCATCTGGCATATTGCATGCAGTTCTGGTTGCCCAGGAAGGATAACAAGGTCCCGCATGGGAGGTTAGTTAGGAAGATTCAGTCGCTAGGTATACATGGTGAGGTAGTAAATTGGATTAGACATTGGCTCAATGGGAGAAGTCAGAGAGTGGTAGTGGAGGATTGCTCCTCTGAGTGGAGGCCTGTGATTAGTGGTGTGCCACAGGGATCAGTGCTGGGTCCATTGTTATTTGTCATCTATATCAATGATCTGGATGATAATGTGGTAAATTGGATCAGCAAATTTGCTGATGATACAAAGATTGGAGGTGTAGTGGACAGTGAGGAAGGTTTTCAAAGCTTGAAGAGGGATCTGGACCAGTTGGAAAAATGGGCTGAAAAATGGCATATGGAGTTTAATATAGACAAGTGTGAGGTATTGCATTTTGGAAGGAAAAACCAAGGTAGATCATATAAGGTAAATGGTAAGGCACTGAGGAGTGCAGTAGAACAGAGGGATCTAGGAATACAGATACATAATTCCCTAAAAGTGGTGTCACAGGTAGGGTGGTAAAGTGAGCTTTTGGTACATTAGCCTTTATAAATCAAAATATTGAGTATAAGAGTTGGAAAGTTATGGTGAGGTTGTATAAGGCATTGGTGAAGCTGAATTTGGAGTATTGTGTGCAGTTTTGGTTACTGAATTACAGGAAGGATATTAATAAGGTTGAAAGAGTGCAGAGAAGGTTTACAAGGATGTTGCCAGGACTTGAGAAACTGAGTTACAGAGAAAGGTTGAATAGGTTAGGACTTCATTCCCTGGAGCGTAGAAGACTGAGGGGAGATTTGACAGAGGTATATAAAATTATGATGGGTATAGATAGAGTGAATGCAAGCAGGCTTTTTCCACTGAGGCTAGGGGAGAAAAAAACCAGAGGACATGGATTAAGGGGAAAAGTTTAAAGGGAACATTAGTGGGGGCTTCTTCACACAGAGTGGTGGGAGTGTGGATTGAGCTGCCAGATGAAGTGGTAAATGCGGGCTCACTTTTAACATTTAAGAAAAACTTGGACAGGTACATGGATGAGAGGTGTATGGAGGGATATGGGCCAGGTGCAGGTCAGTGGGACTAGGCAGAAAAATGGTTCAGCACAGCCAAGAAGGACCAAAAGGCCTGTTTCTGTGCTGTAATGTTCTATGGATGTTGAAGCTTTGGAGAGGGTGAAGAAGAGGTTTACCAAGATGCTGCCTGGATTAGAGGGCATGTGCTGTAACAAGAGGTTGTTCAAACTTGGATAGTTTTCTCTGGAGCAGCGAAGGCTGAGAAGAGGTGTAATAGAATTTTATAAGATTATTAGAGGCATAGATGGAGCAGACAATATATTTTCCAAAAGGTTTCAAAGATTCATTTTATTATCAAAGTATGTATACAGTATTCAACTCTGAGATTCACCTTCTCCAGACAGCCACGAAACAGAAAAACAATGCATTGTTGAAAGAAAAGACATCAACACCCCCCCCCCGCACACAAAAAAGAGAAAGAAACAAAAACTCGCAAGCCCTAACCCCCAACCCCCTCCCTCACACACTAAAAACTAACAGACCGCCGACATCAGGAAACACCAACAAGAACATCAACCCCCAAATCTGCAACTCCTCCCTCGCAAAAAAAAACACTAACGTATCGGCAAAACGGCGACAGGGGTCGAAATGTCTAATACCAGAGGACCAGCATTTAATGTAAAATGGGCTAAGTTGAACGGAGATGAGAGAAGCGAGTTTTTTTTACGTAGAGAGAGGTGGCTACCTGGAGTGCATGGCCTGGGGTGGAGGTTGAGGCAGATACGTTAGAGACCTTCAAGAGTTTAGATAGGCACATGAATGTGAGGAAAATGGAAGGATGTAGATATTGTTTCAGCAGAACACATTAGGTTAATTGGCCATTTGATTACTAATTTCATAAAGTTAGCACAACATTGCGGGCTGAAGGGCCAGTTACTGTTTTGTACTGTTCATCGTTCATTGAAGAATAAAACACAGTGAAAGAAAGAGCACAGCAGGATCAGATCTTGGCCCTAATTGTTTACAATTTAGAACCAATATCAAATTATCACTGGCTTAGATGATGTGAAGTGTGTTGCTTTGAAATAGCAGCGCAGTGACCAGACATAGGATTCCTATAAATTTCAAAAATAAACAGTGCAAGAAAGAAGAAGGAATAATGAAGCAGTGTTCGTGGGTCCATAGACTCTTCAGAAATCTGATGGTGGTGGGAAAAAAGCTGCTTCTGAATCGTTGAGTGTTGGTCTTCAAGCTCCTGTACTTCCTGCCCCCATGGTGGTAATGAGAAGAGGGCATGCGATAAGATCATAAGACTAAGCCATAGGAGCAGAATTGGGTCATTCTGCCTGTCTTCTGCTCTGCCAGTCCACCACAGCTGATTTATTACTTTGCTTAACCCCATTCCTCTACCTTCCCTCGTAACCTTTGCTCTTACTAATCAAGAATCTATCAACCTCCACTTTAAACATACCCAGTGACTTGGCCTCCAAAGCCACCTGTAGCAATGAATTCCACAGATTCACTACCCTCTGGCTAAAGAAGCTCCTCTTCATCTCTGGTGTAAAGAGATATCCTTCTATTCTGAGCCTGTGCCCTCTGGTTCTCAGAATCTCCCGCTATTGGAACCATCCTCTCCACATCCACTCTATCTGGACCTTTCAGTGTTTCATAAGTTTCTGTGATTGTTAGGGTCCTTAGTCATTGGTGCTACCTTTTTGAGGCACTGCCTCTTGAAGATGTCCTCAGTGGTGGGGAGGGTTGTGCCCGTGATTGGACTGGCTGAGTCTAAATCCTCTGCAGCCTCTCACAATCCTGTACGTTGGAGCTTCCATACCAGGCTGTGATACAACCAGTTAGAATGCTATCCACTATATATCTATTGAAACTTGTAAGAGTGTTTGGTGACATGCCAAATCACAAACTCCACTGCTCTACTGTCTCTACACCTATGACCGTGTGGCTAGGCACAGCTTAAATGCCATGTATAAACTTGCTGATGACACAACTGTTGTTGGCAGAATTTCAGGTGGTGGCGAGGTGGCATACATGAGCAAGGTAGATCAGCTGGTTGAGAGGTGTCACAGCAACGACCTTGCACTCAACATCAGTAAGATCAAGGAATTGATTGTGGACTTGATGAAGGGTAGGTCGAGAGACCACACACTAGTACTCATCGAGGGATCAATAATGGAAAGAGTGAGCAGTTTTAATTTCCTGGGTGTCACCCTCTCTGAGGAGCTCTCCTGGGCCCAACGTATTGATGCAATTACAAAGGAGGCACGACAGTGGCTATATTTCATAAGGAGTTTGAGGAGAATTGGTTTGTCACCAAAGACACTTGCAAATTTCGACAGATGTTCATGATATATGCCGGTGATATTAAACCTGATTCTAATTCTGAACGAGGAAGAGCTGCTGGTGTGCCACTCTCGGTTCTATTAATGACCTGGAGAAGGGCTGGAATATAAGGTATTCAGGTTTGCTGATGTCACTAAAAGAGGTGGAATGGCACAGTATGATGAAACTGTTGTGTCTCTGCAATGGGATCTAGATAGAGTTGAATGAGTGGGTGAAAACTTGGCAATTGGATTTTAATGTGGGAAGCTGAGGCCACACACTTAAGAGGAAGTTACAGGCAGATAATTATCTGAATGGAAAGAGATAGAAAATCAATGAGTTCAGAGGGATTTCCTTGCTCTTGGGCATGAAGCATCAAAATGTAATAAGCAGGTGCAGCATATAGTTAAGAGAGTAACTGGTATTTAGGGCTTTATTACGAAGGGGTTGGAATTTAGTCATGGGTAAGTTGTGTTGTAATAGTATGGGGTATTGGTGAGGTCACACCTGGAGTACCGTGTACCGTTTTGGTCCCCTTCCCTTAGAAAGAATACAGTAGCATTGGAGGCAGTCCAAAAGGGGTTGACCAGGATAACTCTTGGAATGAGAGGATTGATTTATCAAGAGAGGACAGGTTGGGTGTGCATTCTTCAGAATTTTGATAAATGAGGGATGACATTATTGAAATAGAAGATCCTAAAGCAAATGATTTTGAGATGTTCTCTCGAGTGGGAGAGACTTGAATGAGGGGACATCATTTTAAGATAATGGGCTGGCCCTTTAAAACCACGCGTGTAGAAATTTCTTCTTGCAGTGGGTGACATATCTCTGGAGTTCTTTACCCGGAGAGCTGTGGAAACTAGATAATTAAAAGTCATGATAGATACGATGAGAATAATCAGGGGATTGATTGCTCTGGAGCTTTCGGAATAGAGGAGGAATTGATGCAGTGGGTGGATTAGCCCTCATCGTGTTGAATAGGAGGGCAGGCTCGAGATGTACTCTGCCTTTGCCTTCTACTCCTTCTACTTCAACATTCAACTTTCAGGATTGCTTATCATCATTCGTCAGTGTAAAGGAGAACAAATAATTGTTACTCTGGATCTGATGCAGCATAAAAAACACAATAAGCGTAAAGAACACAATAAATGGAAATAGATTAGTGTGTATATATGTATTATGTATGTACAATATATCGAATGACGCCAGGTATCTGATAGGAAATGATAAAGTAGTAGTGGTGGGGTGGGTTAGTGGGTGGAGGTGTTTAGGGGAGGTAACTTTTTTTTAGTCTGGTGGTGCTGGCATGGATAGCCTCTTCCCTGATGGGAGTGGGGCGAACAGTCCACGAGCAGGGGGGGTGGGATTCTTCATGATATTGCTGGCCTTTTTCCGGCACCCCTCTGTATGTACAGTATGTCCTGGATGACAGATAGACGGGTGCCGGTGATGCACTGGATTTTAACAACCTGTCGTAGAGACCCCCAGTCCGCTGCAGTGGATATTCCATCCCACACGGTGACGGAGCATGTTAGGATGCTCTCAGCTGCGCATCCGTAGCAGGGTGTGAGTATTGCTGCGCACAGTCCACCTCTCTTCAGCTTCTTCAAAAGGTAGAGGCGTTGGAAGATGCTTGTTCTCTTGAGTTCATCTTGTGTACATTTGATCCAGACTTTCTCACCACATTTTTAATCTGTTGTTTTGGCCAAGTAATTCAGCATTTTATGGCTACTCAGTGCTGTTTAGTTGTCAAGACCTCCCAACTCTCCCAACAGAACATGCTTTTTTCTCCTATGAACACACTTCATAATCAATAACATTAAATATTAAATGCCACTATTCTGTTCACATTTGTTCTATGCAACGTTTGTTTCAGAATAAGAATAGAATCGGGTTTATTGTCACCAACATATGTTGTTTTGTGGCAGCAAGACATAAAATTACGATAAATAAATAGTGCAAAGACAAATAACAAGGTGGTGTTTATCGGCTCACAGACCATTCAGAAATCTGATGGAGGAAGGGAAGAAGTTGTTGTTAAAAATGTTGAGTGGGTATCGTTAGGCTCCTGTACTCTTTTCCCCCTCCCCCAGTGGTAGGAAGGCATGTCCTGGATGGTAAGGATACTTGATGATGGATGCTTCTTCTTGAAGCACTGTCTTTTGAAGGGGTCCTCAGTGGCATGGATGGTGGTGCCCATTATGGAATTGGCTGGGTTTTGCAATCCTATGCATCAGAGGCTCCTTACCAGGCTCTGAAAAGGCAGCCAGAAGTTAGTTGCCCACCCTCTCTCTTTTGAGAAAGGCATGAGTGAGTAGTCTTCCAAAACTATGAAATTCAAAGTGTGGATGCAGCATGCAACCCTGAGTTTTGCCTTCCCACAGACAGCCATGAAACAAAGAAACGGCATGGAACCCATTAAAAAAAAAATCAAACGCCCAACGCATTTAAGAAAAAGAACAGATCATGCAAAGAGAAAACAATTTTCATGACCCATGTGAGTGACGATAAACCTGATTCTGATATGGGTCTCTATTGTGGACTGAGTGTGGGAAGGGGGCTGGGAGAGGGGGAATCACGGTTGAGAAACAAGGGAGAGGAGAGGGAGCGGGAAACACCAGAAAGACATTCTGTAATGATTAACAAACCAGTTGCTTGGAATCATATGGCCTTGCCTGGTGTCTCAAGGCTGGGTGTGTCTGCATCCATGCCACAATCCATCCTGGCACTCCTTCACTGCCACCTTTCTCACACCCCTCACGCAGTGCACCACCCTTGCCATTCCCAACAACCTTTGCTCCCACTTGATTTACAAACTCGCTCTCCACTCGGCACTGAAAATGCAGTACTTGCAAAAGTTTTTGGCACCTTAGCCATACATTTGTGCCTAAGACTTTTGCATAGTCCTGTATCTCAGGTCAATACCTAATACCTTCTACTCTGCAGACTCTTCTGTCTAAGATCTACTTAAGAGCAATAATCCGTTACCTCCACCCCAGCTGTGTGCAAACTTTGAAAATTACACTGGCCATTTCACATGGGATCCTTCAGAGAATTAAAACAATTGGACTCCATTTATGAAAATTTCCTGCTCAATTTCCTCAAGTTGGTGCGACAGTGCATTCACACTGCGATGTTAATCACTTCAAAAAGGGCACCCCAAACATGGCTCTGAACCCACCTTCTCATCTCAGGAAACAAAATCAAATTTAGTCTGTTGTTAGAATCTAAATCCAGCCCCTCAAAGTAACAATTCCAAAGCAATCTGGAAAATCTTGAAATAATTATCGAAGTACATGAACAGAAACTAATTATCAATTTTTTTAAAAAAAGCTTTGTTCTTTTCATGAATTAAACATTTAAGGTTGTTTTCCTTTAGCTCTGGGTTCATATGACTCTGCAGTACTGAGTGTTAATCTTTGTCATACGCAAGAGAAAATCTGCAGATGCTGCAGATTTGTACTAAGATCTTGTTTTTGAAGTGTTCCCCTCCCCCTCCCTCCCCCACCACTTTTCCTCTCCCCCTTCCCTCCTCCCCCTCCTCTTTCCCCTCCCTCCATCTCTCCTTCCCTCTCTCCACTGAATTGTATAGTATATTTTCTGTGTGTTAGCTGAACCCATGTAACTGTGATATGACTGCCAGTGAGTTTTTCATTGCACCTGATACTTACCGTACTTGTGCACAAGATCATAAACTTGACTTGAACATTGTCATCCAAATTAAAACTTGGTATTTGGTATTTCCAGTGGGTTTTCTTAATAGTTAGTTTGGTATGTCAAACAGAACAAAACGCAATGCAAACAAGACTGAAACAACAATTTGTGGCAAGGACCAGTCTGCAATGTCATAAACTAGCTCAGAAAATGGTCCTCCCTGTTTTTTAAAAAAGTTACCGGGAAGGTTGAAGGCAAGGCAGTGGAGCTCCCCTGCCAATGGTTTTCTGCAAGGTCTTTGACAAGGTCCTACACGGGAGGTTGGTCAAGAATGTTCAGTCACTTGGCATTCAGGATGAGGAAGAAAATCAGATAAAACATTGACTTCATGGGGAAAAAGTAGAGAATGCTCGTTGATGACCGGAGGCCTGTGACTAGTGCTGTGCCACAGGGATCAGTGCTGGGTCTGTTGTTTATCATCTATATCAGCAATCTGGATGATAATGTAGTCAACTAGATCAGCAAATTTGCAGTTGACACCAAGATTGGGAGCATAGTAGATAGCAAAGAAGGCTATCAAAGCTTGCAGTGGGATCTGGACCAGCTGAAAAAATGGGCTGAAAAATGGCAGATGCAGTTGAATGCAGACAAGTGTGAAGTGTTGCACTTTGGGATTACAAACCAGGATAGGGCTTAGACGGTGAACAGCAGTGTACTGAGGAATCTGGTGGAACAGAGGGATCTGGGAATACAGATTCATAATTCCTTGAAAGTGGCGGCACAGATAGGTAGGGTCATAAAGAAAGATTTGGCACATTGACCTTCATAAATCAAAGTGTTGAGTACAGGAGTTGGAATGTTATGTTGAAGTTGGTGAGGCCTAATATGGAGTATTGTGTGCATTTCTTGTTACCTACCTACAGGAAAGATATCAATAAGATTGAAAGAGTGCAGAGAAAATCTGCAAAGGTATTGCCGGGACTTGAGGACCTGGGTTATAGGGAAAGGTTCGATAGACTAATACTTTATTTCCTGGAGCATAGGAGAATAAGGGGAGATTTGATAGAGGTATACAAAATTATGAGGGGTATATATAGGGTAAATGGAAGCAGGCTTTTTCCACTGAGGTTGTGTGAGACTAGAACTTAGACACCTTGGGTTAAAGGTGAAAGAGGAACATGAGAGGGTACTTCTCCACTCAGAGAGAGGTGAGAGTGTGGAATGAGCTGCCAGCTGAAATGGTGGATTCGGGGTCAATATCCACATTTTAAGAGTAGGTACATGGATGGGAGGAATATGGAGCACTAAGGTCCGGGTGCAGGTGGTTTGGCATGGACTAGATGGGCTGAAGGGCCTGTTCCTGTGCTGTATTGTTCTATGACCCCATATGAAAAGGAGTTTCACACACTTCTATTTTTTGGAAAGTTTTCCACATGTACATTGCTTTTGGAATTGGACCATCATAGAATGTTGCAAAATAGTTGGAGCTTTTATTTTGCTTTGGTTTGAATATTAATCTCAAATCCAGGGATGTTGCCAGAATCGTATAGCGATACCTGTGCCCTATTGGTGATGGGATTAGGCTATTTGGTTCATTGAGCCTATGATAATATTTACTTGGCTCAATGTGATCTTTTTAATTCCAATTCTCTATTCTTTCTCCATATCTACCACTATCAGCCAATAGGTTACAGGGAAGTAAATAGTGGAAATGGGTATTCTCAGAGCTGGCAGAGACCTGATGGGCCTCCATTATATCATAAGAAAAAGTTAAATAATGGGGAAGATAGAAAAGGAAAAAGAAAATATAAGGAAATGAAAGTATTGCACTGGGGGGCAAAGAGTGAGCACATCAAATCACTGACTGTCTGTAAGAACAGTTGTCCAGGTGTATTCCTTGATTGCCGCCTTACTTCCTCAGCTTTTTACCATCTGGTGGTGGAAGTACAGATAATCCTACCTGGTATTTAGAATGAAATAGTTGAAGCAAAAAGGTTGTACCTGCACTTACTGCAGCTGCATGCTGGCGTCTTGCAAGGCACATGCCAATATACTCAGATTCCAGTGCCTCAGAGCTGGGCAATAGACTGACCTCGGTGTACGAATGGAATCAGGAGATGTATGGACAGCACAGCAAAAAGGGTTTTGAGATAGAAGTTCATTCGTGATCTGGGAAGGGTCCAAAGTTCCAGATCAAATAGGATTGATATGGATAAGTACAATGGACAATATTGGCAAGGTGGGCGTTTCTCTGATATATGATTCCATGACTTGGCTTTCTGCTTTATTTTTCTCATTCAATTTTTTTTAATTTTCCTTTACACTCTTGTACTGGAAATGACATTAAACAATCTTGAATTTTGAATCTAAAACAGTGTCACATTTTACCACTCAAGCTATCTCTCGTCCTTTGTGCCTTTTGTATCCTCAGCCAAATCTTTTGATAGATTGTCAATAGATGCAGCCCAAGCAACGATCTCTGTAGTACCTAATAGTTACAAGCTTGTCCCAATCTTTGAACCTTTTATTTGTAACACAATGAGCAGCACACACAAAATGCTGGAGGAGCTCGGAGGGTCAGGCAGCATCTATGGAGGGGAATAAACAGTCAACTTTTCAGGAGTGGTGAAGGGTCTTGGCCTGAAAAGTTGACTGTTCATTACCCTCAGTAGATGCTGACTGACTGGTTAAGTTCCTCTGTCAGTTTGTGAGATTTCCATCACCTGCCGCTGCCCGTAAGGAGTTTGTAAGATCTCCCTATGACCGTGTGGATTTCCTCCGGGTGCTCTGGTTTCCTCCCACAGTCCAAAGACATAACAGTTGGTAGGTTAACTGCTCATTTTAAGTTGTCCCATGATTAGGCTGGGGTTGAATTAGGGGATTGTTGGCTTGAAGGGCCGGAAAGGTCGATTCCACACTGTATGATAATTAATTAATTAATCAATCAATTAATTAATGAATAAATCTATCTATTGATCTATCTATCTCTTGTGTCTGTTAACCAATCTCAGTTCACCCCTGATCCATATGTTTAACCTTTTTAACTTCATTAACCTTGTTCATCAAGCATGAGACATCAGTAGCTGCCTTCTGAAAACCTAAATCAATGACATTCACTGGTTTCCTCTCATCTGTTCCATCAGGTATATCCTCAAGGCTCTCCAATGGATTGGCCAAACATGATTTCCCGTTTTATAAATCAGAGCTGATTCTTCTTAATCTCTGCAGTGCTGGTTGGTTGATGTGTGTTACGTTAGTCAATGTGAATGAAATGCTGAATTTCTGGAACTAGGTTGGAAGCCCCAAAATCAATGTCATCAGCTGAGCTGAAGTGAGATGAAATTGTTTCATGTCCTAGTTTCCAATCTTGACAATAAGCTACTAAAGAACGTAAGAAAACAGAATTGCCACTGGTCTAATGGAGACCATGTGAACTAAAGCTGGTACAAAGGAAATTTCTGAGAAAGAAACAGGAGTGTTTCTGATTCAGAGAGCCTACTATCAGTCATGGGCCAATAAAAATACAGTTGGTACAGAGAGAGGAGATGTTAGAGATTTGGTATAGTGGAGAAAGTAGGGGATGGGAAAGATAAAGTCTATTCAAAAACATGGAGGCATTTGAGAGACTGAGACAATGAATGAATGAGAATTGGAATGAGTTAGAATGTGGATAATGTGAACAAGCTTGAAAAACTGTGAAACAATCAGGTTAGAAATTGACACCAGATAGGTATTAGGAATATTGATAACAGGTTTATTTTCAGATGTACCAAGATAGAATGAAAAATTTTGCTGTGTGTGCCATCCATATGGATCATTTCAAAATGCAGGTACATCGAGGGCGTTCAAAGGGAACAGCAGTTATCACAGTGCAGAATGTAAGTGAATACAGCCCAAAAGAAGAGTTGTGAGCCACTCAAATCTTTTGAGAAAAAGCCAGAGAAATAATTTTATTAATCAAATTACAGGTTAAGAGCCAGACATTAACCACCACCAGAAGTTTCAGTTAGTTGTTTTTGACAAGCTAAATATATTCAACTTTGTTTGGCTGTTGGTGATTGTGATTATCCTTTGCTTCTCAGAAACGCTGGCACTAATTCATCATAATTTACCTTAATAAGGTGGTAGTTAATAGATTAGCTGCATTTTATCAATGAGGCCAGTTGAGTGGTTATTTATTTGTGTCAAAAGTACAAACTCTTGAAGTAAATCTGGATGATCAAAAGTAGTATAAAGGAAGACTGTTAACAAAAATAGTCTTTCTTCCCCCTGGCAGACTGCTAATGAATGTTCCATTGTTTTACAGTGGAATGGGGACCTGGAGCGATTTACCGCATGAGGTACATGAGCCTCATTTACAGTGCTGAAAGCACTTCATTGTTCATTAAAACCATTTTTTTCTTGTTGTTATTACTCAGATCAGGGATAAAAACTTTGCAATAAAATCCATCACTGCATTAAGAAGAATCAAAATTCTTCTCTTCGGTATTCCCCAATGTTTTATCAATAAACATTGTGATTGTTGCAATGCTGGTTGCATCTAGTACTTGCGAGTTGTTTTGTATTAATAAAATATAGTGCAAAATATTGACTACTCAAATCATTCAATAGAATGATCTTTTATGATATGAATAAAATATTGAAGGTTCTTAAGTTTTTTATGTTATCAGGCTGAAATTAATTCTGGGTATTGTTTGATAACTTGATGAATACCATCAAACAGTGTCAATTTTATCAAGCAAATCTAAACTAATTAAATGGTCTTCTCCAGAAGAATTTGTATGTTTGCACAGCATTGACTGCGTTCATAAATGATGCTTGATCACCTCAGCAATGAATGATGTAACAATAATAAACAAGCACATGGAAATTTGTTAGATGTGGCAGGCAATTGTTACTGTACCTCTGCTTTGTTGATCATTTCAATATGTTAATTGTGAGCACCATTTTGAGTGAAGTTACAAGAACAAGATAAAATCTTTGAACTTACTAAATGCACACTTCTCCACTAACGATAGAAAATTACCGTACGCAATCGATTAGTACTTAGAATTACATAGCAAAAATTCCAACCTTGTTCAAGAGACACTTGAGTACTTTGATGGGTGTCTGTAAATTTTTAAGAGGATGATGGACTGATTTACTCTGTCTTATTGATACCTACTTCTGTGCTTTATTGATAACTTCCAAATATTCTTCTGGGCTTAAATAACTGGTATATTACAAGAACAATCCTTGTTCTAAACCTTAGCAAATTATCTGTTGAAGGAAAAAGAGGCAAAATGTAATTGGAGAGAAAAAGCTTCTTACACGCCCAATTTAATTAATGGTTAGAATGAACTCCAAGTTTATTCAATCTCTTGTATTAATGTATCTTCCCAGTTAATTGAGCAGTTTAACTGCTAGCATTCAAGGGTATTCACTTCGCTCAGTCAAAGCTACATTTTAGAAATCGGTTTGAAAATATTACAGTCTTCACTAAGTTTTTGGCAAGCCTTTCTTCCTTTCACAAATTTGATGATGTAAAACATGCCAAAGCACATTGTTATGCAAGTTGTGCATGGTAATAGGATGATAAAAATTGCTTGTCGGACTTGTTCATTCCCTCTTGCTCTCAAAGCAGAGGATAGTTGGCACAGCTTTGAGGAGTGATGTTTTATCACGGTCAAATACTTAAAATATGAACTCATTTGTTTCTGATGATTTCCTCATGGACTTGGCCAAAGTTCCATAGCTGTTGTTGCTAATGTTGGAACCAGGGAAAAATCTATTGGAAGTCAGCAGGGTAGATGATCCTTTTATGCAGGATGAGGACTTATTGGGGTGACTGCATGTAAAATTCAGTTGGTGTTCACCAAAGAGGATACTGGACAGGATTGCACTTGACTTATTCTTGGGACCACATGTTTTTTTCTCCACAACCAATGCTTTGAAAGACCTGGACAGAGTGGGCAAGAGGATGCCTCAATTACTAGCAGAGTTTAGGATCCAAGGAAATAGTCTTAGAATAAAGGGACATTTCTTTAAAAGAGGAGGAATTTCTTCAGCCAGAGGGCTGTGGTGGCCAAATTTTAGGATGTATCTAAAGCAGAGATTGATTAGAAAGAAGGTTAAGGGTTATGGGGAGAAAACAGGAGGACGGGGTTGAGAAGAATGACCCTTGATTGAATAGTGGAGAAAAGTCGATGGGCCAAACATTTTAATTCTTCTCCCATATTTTATGGCCTCTCTGTCAGCTGAATGAACTATATGAATCTCTGAGGCAACAAATTAGATCAAGCTTGTGCTGCTTTCGAGTTGGAGCGGGCTCTGAGCCCCAACCAGGCCTCAGGCTGTGGATTCTCCTGCTCCATAACATTTTTTGACAGCCTTCTCTTGTCAAGGGCTTTGTGTAAATGTTTCACATTTCCCCATTAATCAGAATAATTAAGAATTTCAAATAAACATAAAAAGATAAAAATCGTTAACACTAAAAATAAAAAGAAACAGACCATTAGCTTTTTAATTCAAAGTTAATGACCCCCTTCAATGGAATGTTGTGCTTCTTATGCCAACCATCTACAGCATAAAGTGACAGACAAGATGTGAGCTACATCTTGCCCCTCAGGTCAGTATTTTTGTGCTCAATCTTTGGTTTAGTGCAGCTGAAACCCACCCATGCCCCTGACTCCCAGTGCAAGTGCACAAATCAGAGAGCGCTTGCCAGTGGAAGAGGTGATTATTGTCACGTTTTGGGTCTAACCCTGCCTCAGGACAGATAGGAAGGAAAATGTCTTCGAAGTCAGCGTACCGTGAAGGGACTTTGCAGTGGAGTAGTAAGCTGGAGACACAGGGGCCTGTAGGTGTTGGAATCTGTGGCAACACACAATCCACCGGTGGAAATCAGAAGACTGAGCAGCTACCGCTAAAGGCTTGGGAAGTGTTTTTGGCCTTTAGGGCAAAAGAAGTTGCAGTTTAAAAAAAAGGGGAGGTTTAGTTACAGTTGTATGGAGTAATGATTAGGCCACATTGAGAATTCTGTGTGCGGTTTTGGCCCCCTCCCTTATAAAGGATATACTAGCATTGGAGGTAGTCAAAATATGATTCACCAGGATATCGAACATAGAGCATTACAGCATAGTACAGGCCCTTCGGCTCACCACGTTGTGCCGACATTTTAACCTAGTCTAGGAATTTCTGGGGTGAGAAGGGTGTCCCAGCAAGAGAGACTACATGATTTGAGCCTGTATCCTTTGCAAGAACGAGAGGTGATTTTACTCGAACATGTAAGATCCTAAGGAGGCTTGACAGAGTAGATATTGAGATGTTTTCACTCGTGGGAGTGTGATGAACAAGGAGATATGATTAGGACTGGCCATTTAAAACTGAGGTACAGTAGATAAATATTGCATTGATTTAAGAATCTAAGGACGTGCAGAAATGGCACAGAAAAGGAAATGGTACCATTCTTGATCAGCCATGATCACAGTGACTGACAGGCCAGGCCTGAGGGACCCACTGGCCTACTCCTGGTCCTGCTTACTTGTTTTCTGCCAAAGGAGGTGCGAATATGGGGTGAGAAACAGCTTTAATATCAGTAGGAACCCTCTTGAGCCATGTAATCTGAGTTGCTCCATCATCTAGCTTGTCAAGTGAACAAAGCAATCCTATAATAGTACTTGACCTACAAACCCACTCCAGTCCTGACCTGAATTCTCCTGGTTAAAGTTTACCCCTCAACAGAAGTCTAAAACAGAAGACTAGTTTACTGCAACCGGAAGCAAGAGACGATCTGCAGATGCTGGAAATCCAAGCGACGTGCGCAAAATGCTGGAGGAACTCGGCGGGCCAGGAGCATCTGTGGAAGGGAGTATGGCCGGCATTGAGGGCCGAGACCCTTCATCAGGTCTTATCTCCCTGCCGGCCTGCCTACCTCTGATGGCAGGGGATGGGCAGGCAAGGAGTTAAGTCCTACTGAAGGGTCTCGGCCCGAAACATCGACTGCACTCTTTTCCATCGACGCTGCCTGGCCCGCTGAGTTCCTCCAGCGTTTTGTGCGTGTTGCTAGGGTGGTTTAACTGCTATTTATGCCAGCTTGTTGTGAGTGACTTGTTTTCTGAAAAGCTATAAAGGCTGGTTTTTAGAAGTAGTCAACTGATGCTTGAGTGATTTGCTTCATTGTCGGGTGGCTGGTTCAGGTGAAGTTCCATAAATTATCCTTAACAGCACGGCAACATGGCGGCTAGTGCCACACTTTACAGTACCAGCTGGGAGATTGTGGTTCGATTCCTGTGGTTGTTTGTGAGGACTTTGTACATTCTCCCCGTGACCACGTGTGTTTCTTCCGAGTGCTTATGTTTCCTCCCACGTTCCAAATGGACAAAATGGTTAAAGTTAGTGAGTTGTTGCTGCCCAGAAGCGTGGTGATTTTTGCTGCCCAGCACAATCCTCGCTGGTTTGATTTGACACAAATGATGCATTTCATGATGTGTTCCAAAGTACATGTTACCAGTAAAGAGTGTCTTTATTTTACCTTTCAATGTCCTTCATCCCATTGTTCCCTGATGCTCCACTTTCCTGTCATTTTTCTTGGATATTCATAAATGGTATCCCATTGAGTCAGCAGAGACATCAGAAAAGCAGGTTGAATAATTCAAACGGTGATGAATCTGTTGCACTCTTTGGGTTGTGTCAGAGTAGTTAAGCTTTTTACCCCAATCTGAAATTCAGCAGCTGCCACCGAATTCAGAAGAGCTACATGTATGTCTGGGGTCTTCTGCTGTAGCCCATTCGCTTCAAGGTTCAACGTGTTGTGCAGTCAGAGACACTCTTCTGCACAGAACTGCTGTTATTTGAGTTGCTGTTGCTTTCCTGTCAGCTTGACCCAGTCTGGCCATTCTCTCATTAACAAGGTTCACCCACAGAACTGCTGGTCACTGCATGTTTTATGTTTTTCACTCCATTCTCTGTAAACTCTAGAGATTGCTGTGCATAAAAATACCAGGAGATCAGAGTTTCTGAGATACTCAAACCACCCCATCTGGCATCAATAATCATTCCATAGTCAAAGCCACTTAGATCACATTTCTCCTCTATTCTGGTGTTTGGTCTGAACAACAACTGAACCTATTGACCATGTCTGCACGCTTTCATGCATTGAGTTGCTGCCCCATGATTGACTGATTAGAGATTTGCATTAATGAACAAGTGTACCTAATAAAGTGGCCACTGAGTGTATTCAGCTCAGTATGGGCCAACATGTAAATTCGATTGGGTACACGTTATACAGTTAGTTCTCTTTAGGCTGTCTCTCTCCTGCACCGATCACAGAGAATGACAAGGGAAGTGAAGTTCTGACGATAATAGCATCCCTTCTGATTTTTCTGCTGCAATTTATGCGCGTTCCTGATTTGGAATTCTTCATTACACAGAGCACTACAGTTCATCGCTACCTCTCGTTGCTGGGCCTTGCTTTGTAATTCTCTCAGTGATCATCATGAGGACTGACTGTGGTCCACATCCAGAGGACCAAAAGCCCCATTAAGGTCCTCGCTTGCAGCTGGACTGTCTAAACCTGTTGTGCTCATGTGCTGCGTTGGAGCGCTGACAGCTACCTTGCATAGGTGCGTTTCAAAAATGGCGTCTTTTCGGTCGTATTCAAGCGCACATTATTGCCGAGAGTAATTCCGATAAATGGAGAAACTCGTGCAGAATGAAAGGTGGCGTTAGTGTTGCAGCTTATCGAGCTGCTCCCTCACATCTGCAGCAGTCCAGGTTCAACCCTGACCACTGGTGCCATCCGTGTGCAGTTTGCGTACCCTCCTTGCCACCATACGGGGCTTCCCCAGGTGCCCTAGTTTCCTCCCAAATCCCAAAGTCGTGCGGGTCAGTAAGTTAATTTGCCACTAAACACTCTTGTCCCTGATTGTGTCTTTTTTGTGTGCGAAGGTCTTGTCAGTCTTTTATTTTCCGCCGGTGTATGTGGTTTTGTCTGTGTTGCTGCTGCAGGCGTGGTTTTCATCACTGCAGGACCGCACTGTATGTATGCACTTGCCAACAAGCTGAGTGACAAATGGCCCCTGGTGTGTAGGTGAGTGGTAGAATGTGGGGCATTGGTGGTGGTGGAGGGGGTAGAGGTTGATAGCAGCAAGCTGGGGAGAACGAAATGGGATTATGTAGATGGGTGGTTGACGGTTGAATCAGAATCAGGTTTATTATCACTGACATATGATGTGAAATTCCTTGTTCTGTGCCGGTGGTACAATGCAAGACATTACTATAAGTTACAAAGATTTTAAAAAAAGTGCAGAAGAGGATTAGCCAGGCAGTGTTCATGGGTTTGTAGACCATTCAGAAATCTGCTGGTGGGGTGGAAGAGGCCATTCCTAGAGTGTTGAGGAGGTGCAGGCTGCTGTACCTCTACCCTGATGGCATTAATGTCCCAGATGGTGAGGATCCATAACAACAGATGCTGCCTTCTGGAGGCACTGCCTCTTGAAGATATCCTTAATGGCAGGGAGGCCTACGCCCCGTGATGGAGATGCCCGAGTCTCCAGCCCCTGCAACCTCTTTGGAGCCTCTGTTCCAAGCTGTGATGCATCTGTCCTGGTGCATCTGTGACATACCACATCTCCTCAAACTCCTAATGAAGTATAGCCACTGGTGTGCCTTCTTGATGATTGCATCAATGTGTTGGGCCCAGGATAGATCCTCTGTGATGTTGTCACCAGTTTCTGTGCTTTATGTCTCTTGTACATAAAAGGAAAAAAATGACTGTAATAAAAGTCAGATCTTGATTGATTTAACTGAACTGAACTGATGAAAGAGAATAATGTTCCACATCTATACCATGTTTAGAAGTTTTGACAGTGTTGTCTGTTAATACTTCCTCAAAGTTTGGTTAATTTCTGAACACCAGAAGAAAATCCTAGTGTAACCAATTTTGTGTTCATTCATCAAGAATAAATAATAGTGTTTCCATGTGTAGTCTTGGAAACACAGATACTAAGTGGCATACTTTAGTGCTTGGCTTGTGGATAATTACCACATTTATGTGGATCAAAGGTAGCACTCTGGTCATTTGTCAAATTTAAAAGATACTGCTTAATTAAGGCTGACACCTTTATGGAGTTCTATTAAAGAGACTATACCATTTCCCCGACCATAATTTTGTAGGCTGTTTTTAAGTTCACAGTTGAGGCAAAATCCAAAATCTCTCAGAGTAAATCAAATCTAATTTTGCTCTTTTAAAGATTTTAGATCTAAACAAATACTAGTAGGAGCTGTGTAAGTCAATAGGACATTCTTGGTGAAGCTACAAAACATTTTGATTAACAGCAGCAATGGTCTATCAGATATATGAAATAAAACATAATTATTGCCTACTAACACTGTCATTTCACACATGGTCATGCTGGGAAAATTGTAGCTGTGACTTCTAGTCCACCTACAAGCTTGCCGAATTTTCCTAGAATAGTATATATTATTAGGAGACGTGGAGGGTTCAGCTGCTTATGAGGAAGAATGGCAACAGTGGAACTGACTGATTTATGGGATCAAGCTTTCGAAGGTGGAAAGGCTGTAAGTGATAGTGAAATGTAAAGGTAGGTAGTTTGTTATGTTAAATTACTTTCTTTCCACATAAAGCAATGTGGTACGTTCTGAGTCTTGATGGTATATATTTCATAATCACATATTGTTTAAAATATTTCGAATACTATAGCTAAAATTTTTAAATAATGCAAATTTGCAAGGGAATTCTGAAGCGGTACAGGCGGTGTCTCACAACCCCAGAGACTCACATTTGATCCTAACCTTGGGTGCTGCCTGCGCGGGGTTTGCACGTTCTCGGAGTGGCCGTACCGGTTTCCTGTGGTTGTTCCAGTTTCCTCCCGTGTCCCAAAGTTGTTTGGGTCGGTAGTTTAACTGGCCACCATAAATTACTCCTCGTGTGCAGATGAGGTAAAATCTGGGAGGGAGCTGATGATAATGCGGTTGGGGGGGGAGAGATTGAAAACTGAATTAGTGTCGGGTTGGTGTCAATGTGTGGTTAACGATCAACGTGGATACCGGGGTGAAGTCTGTTTTTCAACTGTATCTCTCTGTGAGAATGTGAGTCACATCTATGAAGAGATGAATAACTATAAATAATAGTCCAGAATCTGTAATCCAACTTACTGCCAGAGAATATCTGTAGTAAGCTTCCTAATTGTTGGGGCATGGGAGGAAGTTATTCAGCCTGTTTTGTCTGTACTGGCCCGATCCTGTCTTATGTTATTTCTCTGCCCATTTGCTATAGCCACTTGGGTCATTTTCTCAAAATGCCCACGCCATTCCTTTTTAAAAGCCCTGAGGACACCACCTGTTGTAGGCCATATTAAAGGTGGTGATGAAACAGATACAGGAGGGAGATTGAAAATTTGGCTGAATGGTGTCATAACAACACCCTCTCACTCAATGTCAGCAAGACCAAGGAGCTAATTGTAGATTTCAGGAGAGGGAAACCAGAGATCAATGAGCCAGTCCTCATCGGATGATCAGAGGTGGGGAGGGTCGGTAACTTTAAATTCCTGGGCATCACTATCTCAGAGGACCTGTCCCGGACCCTTCATATAAATGCAAGGAAAGCACAACAGTGCCTCTACTTCCTTAGGAGGCTGCGGAGATTCGGCCTGACATGAGAATCTTTGACAAACTTCTATAGATGTGTAGTGGAAAGTATGCTGACCGGCTGCATTATAGCCTGGTGTGGGAACACGGGTGCCTTCAGACCGAAAATCCTACAAAAGGTAGTGGATTCAGCCCAGTAAAGGCCTCCCAACCATTCAGCACGTCCACATGAGACAGTGTCCGAGGAAACCAGCAGCTAGTATCTAAGATCCTCACCATCCAGGCCGTGCTCTTCCTCGCCGCTGCCATCAGGAAAAAGGTACAGGTGCCTCAGGACTCACACCACCCAGTCTGAGAACAGTTACTACCCCTCAGCCACCAAGTTCTTGAACAAAAGAGGATAATTACACTCACCTTTTGAGATGATCTCACTTTAAGAACTCTTTATCTTGTTATTTCATGCTCTCGTTTTTTAATTTACATTTGCACAGTTTGTTGTCTCCAGTACTCTTGCTCTATCATTGATCGTGTTTGCAGTTGCTACTCTTTAGATTTGCTAAATATGCCCGCAGGAAAAAGGATCTCGGGGTTGTATGTGGTGACATGCATGTACTCTGATAATGAATTTAACTTTGAGCTTTGATTGTTCCTAGCGCCTCTACCGGTAGGTGTTCCAGATCGGAGCTTAAAACACAAGCTCTTCTTGGCATTTGCTTTGTAGTGGATTCAAAGTTTTCAATCTGTGCCGCAGGACCTTTAAACTGGATACGTCAAAATTAGACAGGCACCTGGAGGAAGTAAAAATGGAGGATTATGGGCTGTATAAGAGGGGAGGTTAGATTGATTTTAGAGTAGGTTAAAGGGTTTGCACAACATTGTGGGCCGAAGGTCCTGTGCTGTATTGTTCTATGTTCGAAAGCTAGTCATGATCTTGTACTTATCTGTAATGAATTTTTTTCTTAACTTTTTTCCCCTACAAGAACAGTCCCATGTTCTTTAGTCGAACCTCAGCTGAAATCTCTCATCCCAGAATGATTTATCTTTCCTGCATTTTCTTTATTTCTCTTCTGGTAAGGCCCTGGGGGTGCTGTACAACAAAAGGCCCAATATTACTCTCTGAAAGTGGCATCGCGGTTACCCAGCGTGAGGAAGGAGGCTTTAGGCAGGCTGGCCTTCATTAGTTGGGGCATTGAGTACAGAAGGTGCAGTTGCGTACAAATATTGTTGGGGCTGCCTTTGGGTTCAGTTTTAGTCACTGTGATGTAGGAAAGATGCCATTAAGTTGCAGGAAGTGGATATTGCCAGGACTCAGGATTGAGTGATGGAGAGAGGATGAGTGGTCGAGGCTTTTCTCATTGCTGTGTAGGAGAAAGGAGTGATTTTATAGAGGTGTACGCATCATGGGGGCCATATTTGGAGTCCGTGCGCATAGCTTTTTTCTCAGGGTTGGAGAATCAAGAAATGGAAAGCAGAGGAAGTGGTTGAGGCAAGTACATTTAACACCATTTAAAAGATACTTGGACAGGTACATGAATAGGAAAGCTTTAGAGCAGGTTTTCCCAATATGTTTCATACTGTGGACCAATAGCATTAAGTAAGGGGTCTATAGATCCCAGTTTGGGAACCCCTGGTTTAGAGGGATATGGGTCAACGGGCAAATGGGATTAGCCTTGGCCTGTTTCCTCGCTCTATGACACTGTAAGTGTGCTGACCAGAACTGGACGCAATTCTCCCCGTTTGGCTTCAACAGTCTTTGTTACTGGTTTGGTATTTTCCTTCCTGTGTGCATCAGTTTATAACTCCCAGTTATACTCTCTACTTTCCCAATATGTTCAGCTGCTCCGTTGGATTAATGCGTGTATACAATAGGTGCCTCTGTTCCCACACACCTCTGAGAACTAGATTGTATAGCCCATGTTCTCTCTCTGCCAAAGTGTATCATTTCGCTCTTCGCTGTATCAAGTTCCCTTGGACAATTGCCTCCTCGTTCTGCCAGACTTGCTGTCAGTTTGAGTTTATTACTATCCTCCAGAGTGCAACATTTATCTGAAATTCATCTGGTAATTGTAATTTTTAAACCTTAGGTGGGATAATGACATGATCAGATTACGCTAATTCACCAGAAACAATATTGGGTGGTGCATCAGCTCCATCAGCTTCTCAATGAGTTAAAAATGCTTCTATAAATATGCACATTGCCCGTCTCAAAATATAATTGTTGACATTATTTATAAAAAGATATGTCTGTTGAATAATCCCATTCTGTCTTTCATTCCCGTAAGTGGCCAGCTAAACACTTGGAAAGGAAAAGAGGATAGAATAGGAAGAGTTGGGTACTGTGGAAGGAGATTTGAGAAAGTAATAAATACTATAATCAATAGAATTGAGTGGTCTATATATGTACTGTAGACTCTGGTTAGTTATAAATAACAATACATTGCCATATCATTAGAATTAGTTACTTAGTGTTGGAGTGTATCTTTACGTGGGTGGATTTATTGAAAATTGTTAGCCATGGAGGGCAGAACAAGGCTGAAGGAATTGTGTTAGGTCAGTAGAGATTGCCTACAGGACCCTGGTGGCAAAATTAACCTGACCCAAAATGCTGTGGTTTCAGTCTCCTTACACGTGCAGATTTTGAGCGGTTGGATGAAGAAAGCTCTTCCCTTTTGGTGATCTTCCAACTCTTGGTGTTGTCTGCGCGTTCTGATTGGTAGCTTCTGCATTTCCACATCTGGTGAGGAATTAGGCACAGCCACACACACAAAAAAAGGATGCATTTTCTAAATACAAAGAATGAAATCTGTGTGAACCCTTGAGGACTGGAGAGTTCCTCACCCTGTCAGCTGTGAGTTGAAGCTGAATGTAACTGGATAGGAGGTATAGTATTTCCAGTTAAAACAGCAGTGTCCTCTGAGCTCCCTTTCCAAAGTACTGTATTGACAATCACAGTGAACTGATTCTTGCATAATGCTTTCTTGTGTCCTTTCTGAAACAGATTCAAATTCAAATGTATTTATTACATGTATATCAAAACATACAGTGAAATGTGTTGTTTTGTGTTAACAGCCAGCACGTCTTAAATTGTTCTGGGGGGCAGCCCGCCAGTGTTGGCAACCATTCTGGCACCAACATTGCATGCCCACAATGCTCCCACAGCCAATACACTGTCATAGGAGATTCACCAATGATTAAAATCTCACTGGCATGTAGGAGGTGATGTTTTGAAATAAGTGGTTTGCACTATTTTAAAAGATTGCCCGATTATTTTTCCCCCTCTCTGTTTACCAATTGCCGCTTTAAGACCAGTGAAGATCACAATTTAAAAGGATGCACTCAAAGTCTGCAAAAGGCAGGTACATAAAAATGCATAAAGTCCTGATGAAGGGTCTTGGCCCAAAACATTGGCACTTTATTCTTTTCCTGCATGACCTGCTGAGATCCTCCAACATTTTGTGTGTATTACTCTGGATTTCCAGCGTCTGCAGAAACTTTTGTGTACATAAAATGCTCAAACTTCACAGTTTTGTATTTGTGGGAATAAATCAACGTGACTTTATTGCTGAAATGCGTAGTGCAAGTCATTTGCAAATTGGTAAATGTTGTTTTCTGTAAAGAATGATTAAATTAATATTTATTAGAACATTAATTCTCTGCAAATATTTAAATTTTGGATCTTGGAACAATGATTCCATTTGGTTGGAGAGTGAACCATTGCAAGAAATCTTTGGGTGAGCCGGGTTGGTTTGCTGGGGTGTGTCAGTCATTGAATTTTGGTTTTATTTAAAATATCCTGCTGAATATATAAAGGAAATGTGTATAGATTGGCCATCATAGCCATGGGGTGATTCACAATAGAGTCTGTGACAGGATCTCATTAGTGTAACACGCTTGTGCTTCTCCTTTGCCTGGTGGTAAATATGCCATCTGCTAGCAGAAATCTCCAGGATCAGCCAGACATGATCGAGGCACCGCCCTCAAATATGTAACTCCTTTCAAACCAGGGAGAGAAACATCAGCCCTTGGGCATAGAAGCTGTTCTTTTTGTGGAAAATACAGACTGAAGCAAAAGCTAAGCAGATGATCCCCAAACTGTTCACGAATATTGAGGGTGCCATGGTTATGGAGTGTGTGATTTATCTACCTCTGGTTCACTGTCCTAAGGGTGATATTTCACGCTGGTGAAGGAGACGTGCACATATGGTTCCTTTTTCCTTTGCCATTTGTGACCTAGATGCTGCTAAACAATGCTGAATTGCAGAACGGAAAGATATTTGAAATCTTAGCAAAAGGTCCTGGAAATAATCAGCAGCTGAGGTGGCACTGGTCGAGAGAGAAGCACTGAATGATTCTGGTCAATGAACTTCCATTGAACTCTCTGCACTTGGGTATCTCTGTTATTTTGATGTCATGTTTACAGCATCTGTGGTATTTTGCCTTTGGCAAGGTTCACTGTCCACTCTCAAATTAAAGATTCAAAGTGCATCAAAGGATGTATAAATTATACACCTTGAGATTTATTTACTTGTGGGCAGCCACAAAGCAAAAAACCTGAAGAACCCAATTAAAAGGATAAAGACCATAACCACTGCAGTGAGAAGGAGGGGAACAAAAGCCACATGCCTGTCATGCAAACAATTAGAGAAAATGATAGCGTTTCAAACCGGTTTGCGTCCTTAAATCTGCTCCTTGGAGCGGATGGAGTAGGCCCAAGCCTCGATCTCAGTTCTTCGTATTAGCAGGGCAAAAATACCGTGAAACTCACAGAGATGGCAGCCGCCGGAGCAGCTCACAGCCTTGATGCCGCAGAGAGGGGAATGAACACGATGCGGGAGCGAGCGATATCAGCCCGACCCTCGCCTCCAGTCCTAGCACCCAGACTTTCTCGTCTATCTGGACCAGTGTTCAAATTCAATTCTCAACTCTTGATAGTTCTGTTCATATGTTGAGACTTCAACCGTGGTGCTGGTCATCCCAGCCAGGAAAACCAATCGGCTCTGCAAGAGTATACATTCAGCGATCACTTTACTGGGTACACCAGAACACCTGCTTGTTAATGCAAATATCTAATCAGCCAATCGCAAGGCAACAAATCAATTCTTAAAAGCATGCAGGCACGGTCAAGTGGTTCAGTTGTTGGTTTAGACCAAACATCAGAATAGGGGAGAAATGAGATCTAAGTGACCTTGACCGTGGATTGATTGTTGAGGCCAGGTGTGGTGGCTTGGGAATCTCAGAAACTGCTGATTGCCTGAAATTTTCATGCACGACAGTCTCTAGAGTTTACAGAGAATGGTGCAAAAAACCAAAAATAACATCCAGTTCTGTAGTTGAAATTGCCTTGTTAATGAGAGAGTTCAGAGGAGAATAGTCAAGATTGGTTCAAGATGACAGGAAGGCGACATCAACTCAATTAACCACATGTTACAACAGTGATGTGCAGAAGAGCATCTCTGAACAAACAACATGTTGGATCTTGAAGTGGATTGGCTACGGCAGCAGAAGATCATGACCCTCAAAAGTCACTTTATAATGTACAGAAGGTATGTAATAAAGTGGCCACTGAATGTATATGTTCCAATGAGTACTCCTCATAATTTGTCTAAACTAGAGAGATTTGTGATGCAGGGTTTTGACCTGAAATTCCAATTGTTTCTTTCCCCTCGTCCCTCACAACAGAAACCACTTGATCTGCTGACTTCTTCCAGGATTGCTTGTTGGAGAAAACACCTGCTTAGTCTTGTTAACCTTGCCTCAAAGGTCAAGAACTCTTCCTAGGAATCAATCTGCTAGATCTTCATTACACTTCTTCTATTCCAAACATATCCACCTTTGGGTAGGGAGACCAGACCTGTACAAAATATTCCAAAAGTGGTCTCACCAGGAAAATGTCTTCACTTTTGTACTCAGATACTCTTGTTATAATGGTCTGCATACTGTTTGCCTTGCTAATTATTTGCTGTACCTACATAGGTTCTTGTAAAAGAACATCCTGGAGCCTTTGAACACCAACACTTTTCGATCTCTCATAACTGAAAAATGCTTTAAGATAGTGGATGTACCTTTGATAATATAAATAATAGTTGAAACAGTTTTAACTTGACTACCTTAACCAGTGTCCAACTGTGCAGAGCATGGATGCCTGGGCTGCACTGTGTGAAATGACTTCTCTGCTGAAGAGATAAGACCATAAGATGTAGGAACAGAAATAGGCCATTTGGCCCATTGAGTCTGTTCTGTCATTTTGTTATGGCTGATCTACTTCGCTCTCACAGACCATCCGTAAGATGGTCTTATGTATTTGGCCTGTAGGTATTCTGAGAGGTCTAGATAAAGTGAAGGCTTCCCCCCCCCCCCCCCCCACCCATGTTTAGGGTGAAAGATGAAATATTTAAAGGGAATCAGAGGGGGAAATTATTCACTCAGAGGATGGTGTGAGTCTGGAACAAGCTGCCAACAGAAGTGGTAGATGTGGGTTCAATCGTAACATTTAAGAGAAGTTTGGATTGATACATGGAAGGGATGGATTTGGATGGATATGGTTTGGGTGCAGGTACATGGGATTAGGCAGATGTTCAGGTCAGCACGCACTAGATGGACCAAAGGGCCTATTTCTGTGCTGTAATACTCTATATACATTTGGGGTGTGGAGGTGAGGAACTGCAGTCACCATTGTTGGAAGCCGTAGCGAGTGAGATTCAGACCAAACTCAGCCTCAGTTTCAAGGCTGCTAATGTCTCTTAGGCTTGCTGACGCTCTCAGCCCAGGGTTGTGGGGAGAAAAGATGCCAAGAGACAAGAAGTTGGATAGAGTCTCTGGAGCAGCCTTAAACCTCTGACCCAAAAGATTTATGATAAATTCTAACTTTAATTGTGGCCATGGACGAGGATTTGAGGGTTCTTGTGTTGTATGGATGGAGTGAAATAACAGGACTTACCATATGAGCACAGCATATAGGAGCAGAATTTCACATTGAGTCTGCTCTGCCATTCCATTATGGCTGATTTATTGTCCCTCTCAAGCCCATTCTCCTGCCTTGTCCCTATAATCTTGACACCCTTACTAACCGAGAAGCTATCAACCTCCACTTTAAATATTCCCAATGACATGATCCTCCACAGTTGTCTGTGCCAATGAATTCCACAGAATTTCCAGCCTCTGGCTATGGAAATTCTTCCTCATCTGTGTTCCAAAGGGATGTCCCTCTATTCTGAGGCTGTGCCCTCTGTTCTTAGACTTCCCCACATCTTCTCTATCTAGACCTTTCAATAGTTCAATAGTTCTATTTAATATCAGAGAATGTATACAATCTTTACTCTCCCCAGACTCAAAGCAGAAAATCTACAAAGAATGAATGACAGAAAAGAATGACAGAATCCCAAAGCCCCCTGCCCCCTGCCATGTATAAGCAGCATCAACCCCTCCCCTTCCCTACTATTTCTAGCATAAAGCATCAGCATTCCCATCACCCACCATCCAAGCAAAGGCAAAGCCCCCAAAGAGAGACCATGGTCTACAGTCCATCGAAGACTAACTGTTCTCTCCAACATTTTGACATCTCACAGGCACTCTCTCTCTCACTAACAAGGGAGAGAGAGATATAGAACATTGAGCATAGAATAGTACAGCACAGTACAGGCCCTTTGGCCCACAATGTTGTGCCGACCCTTAAACCCTGCCTCCCTTATAACTCCCCACCTTAAATTCCTCCATATTCCTGTCTAGTAGTCTCTTAAATTTCACTAGTGTATCTGCCTCCACCACTGACTCAGGCAGTGCATTCCACGCACCAACCACTCTCTGAGTGAAAAACCTTCCTCTAATATCCCCCTTGAATTTTCCTCCCCTTACCTTAAAGCCATGTCCTCTTGTATTGAGCAGTGGTGCCCTGGGGAAGAGGTGCTGGCTGTCCACTCTATCTATTCCTCTTAATATCTTGTATACCTCTATCATGTCTCCTCTCATCCTCCTTCTCTCCAAAGAGTAAAGCCCTAGCTCCCTTAATCTCTGATCATAATGCATACTCTCTAAACCAGGCAGCATCCTGGTAAATTTCCTCTGTACCCTTTCTAATGACTCCACATCCTCCCTATACTGAGGCGACCAGAACTGGACACAGTACTCCAAGTGTAGTCTAACTAGAGTTTTATAGAGCTGCATCATTACATTGTGTCTCTTAAACTCTATCCCTCGACTTATGAAAGCTAACACCCCATAAGCTTTCTTAACTACCCTCTATTCCTGTGAGGCAATTTTCAGGGATCTGTGGACATGTACCCTCAGAACCCTCTTCTCCTCCATACTACCAAGTATCCTGCCATTTACTTTGTACTCTGCCTTGGAGTTTGTCCTTCCAAAGTGTACCACCTCACACTTCTTTGGGTTGAACTCCATCTGCCACTTCTCAGCCCAAACTCATATTGCTAATACTTTGTGTAGTGCTTACTGTCCAGTCCTTTGCTCTGACCATTCATATGTAATAGAGCAAAGAAAACTGCTGACAACATTCATACTCAAATCTATTTCTGGACTGGCATTTTCAGATCTACAGTTAACGTATGCGTTGATTTAACACAAACTCCAGACAAATATTCAGTCAGATGTAACAATTAAAGGAATTGGCTGCGTAGCTCCTGAATTAATGGATTTTATATGCTAAGTTACATTGAAAATTAGCTGACTGTAAATGGACTTTGCTTTCTGCTTTGTATTTGGATGTTGGCTTTGATCGCTTTGCATGGTTGTTTTTCAGTCTCCCCGTTAAATGTCAATGTGTGTATTATAGAGTTATTCTATTAGTAGCCATGTTCCCTGTTTACATTATATTTCCACCATTTAGTTTCGATAAGCATCACTGTATTTTGTTTTGTGTTTGATAGACATGAGATTATGTCAATGGTGCACATAATAGGCTTTGCAAATGATCTTTGCATGTTTTACCATAAGCACAGCTTTATACTGCATTGGTGGCCAATTCTCAGATGAGTGAATTACACAAAGCAGAGATCGGGAACTTTGAGTAATCCTTCTCCTTTATCTGTGACCCCAACAGCTCTCTCAGATTCAGCAATCTGTTCTTTGTCACTGATATTTCTGCAACAATTGGCCCTCTTTGTAGCTAAATTCTTCAAAACAATGTGTCCAGTTTATGTTTATGACTAGGCAGACTGAATTGAGGGCTTTAATGAAAAGGCTTTTTATTCTTCAACGATGGCATGTACTTCATACTTAAAAAAAATACTTTTCAAACTGCTTGCAGCACACATCATAATGCATATTCACAAACTTGATGATCTAATGAGTGTATTAGCATTTTTTTTGTGCTTGTGGCTGCTGTGAGCCTTCGCTCTCAAGTTTCCTGAATTCACATTGAACTGTTGTTGTGTACAACTTCAAACTTTCCCCAGTTTCTTTCCTCTATATATTGAGGGCTTACTTCTACCGCTTTGTAATTGAAACGAAGATGGGAGCGCTGTGAAAATTGCCATATCATTTGAAACTGATGGGCAATAGTATAGAACACAGTAACGGGCCCTGTGGCACTCAATGTCTGTGCTGCCCATGATGGAAATTTAAATTGCACATCTACTTGTGTATGGTCTATATCTCTGTCTGTAAGGAGTTTGTATGTTCTCCCCATGACCACATGGGTTTCCTCCATGTGCTCCAGTTTCCTCCCACAGTCCAAAGACAAAGGTTGAGGTGTTAATTGGTGATTGTAAATTGTTCCATGATTAGGCACTATCTGGGGTTGCTGGGTGGTGAGATTTGGAGGTGTGGAAGGGCCTATCTCAATAAAGAAAGAAAGAAATAATTCCTGTCTGCTCGTGTACCTATCTAAACATTACTGTGGTAGCTGCTTCCATCACCTTCCTTGGCAGGACATTCAGACATTCTTTATGAATGTGTAAAAAATAAAACTTCTGAACGGACCAGGCACTAGACTCCACTCGGGGACATGAGCGCATAATCAATGTGATCTGTGAGCAGAGAGTGTGCCGACACCTGTGTTTGTAATGTGTTTAAGTACACAACTTCCTCAGCTCGTCTCTGAATATAGGCATCACAAGGTCAGCATGCTTTGTTTGGTTCTCGTTCCTCTTGATTACGTGTTCCTGGTGAATCAGCTTCATAAGCCTTTGTAGTGTGTTCTGAAGTTGGTTATGTGGAGTGTTAGAGGATTTTGGGCATGTGATATCAGATTTCATCCAACTGTGGGAACTGGAATCAAAGTTGTATAGCACAAAAAAATGGGTCCTTCAGCCCTCAACCACAATATCCTTCAAGGCCTTGACAATTTAATTGGCCTATTTACTGCCCATTACACATCTGGCATTTAGGGCAACAGTGAATGTCCTCCATCTCTGTCTTTGTAGAAGGATTCTTCATTGTGTTTCCGTAACAATTGTTTTTTGACCAGTCAGGGTTGTTAGCCCTGAGCTGAACCCCTGAACCTGGAGGACCGGTGGACCACTCTTAGTCTGTCCTTGACTCTTTGACTTGTTTGGCATGAGTGAGCCTACCAAGAGCCTTTCGATAGTAAGATAGTAACTATCTTTCCTTTCGGTTAGTCCTGACGAAGGGTCTCGGCCCGAAACGTCGACAGCGCTTCTCCCTATAGATGCTGCCTGGCCTGCTGTGTTCCACCAGCATTTTGTGTGTGTTGTTGTTTGAATTTCCAGCATCTGCAGATTTCCTCGTGTTTGCTCTTTAGATTCTGCAGATGCTGGAATCCAGAGTAACACACAAAATGCTGATTAGTAGGTCAGGCAACATCCATGGAGAGGAATAAAGAGCTGACATTTCAGGCTGAGGCCCTTCATCAGGACTGAAACTTAATGTTTTAGACAATAGACAATAGGTACAGAAGTAGACCATTTGGCCCTTCAAGCCTGCACCGCCATTTTGAGATCATGGCTGATCAACTACTATCAATACCCGGTTCCTGCCTTGTCCCCATATCCCTTGATTCCCCTATCCATAAGATACCTATCTAGCTCCTTCTTGAAAGCATCCAGAGAATTGGCCTCCACTACCTTCCGAGGCAGTGCATTCCAGACCCCCACAACTCTCTGGGAGAAGAAGTTTTTCCTTAAATCTGTCCTAAATGACCTACCCCTTATTCTCAAACCATGCCCTCTGGTACTGGACTCTCCCAGCATCTGGAACATATTTCCTGCCTCTATCTTGTCCAATCCCTTAATAATCTTATATGTTTCAATCAGATCCCCTCTCAATCTCCTTAATTCCAGCGTGTACAAGCCCAGTCTCTCTAACCTCTCTGCGTAAGACAGTCCTGACATCCCAGGAATTAACCTTGTGAATCTACGCTGCACTTCCTCTACAGCCAGGATGTCCTTCCTTAACCCTGGAGACCAAAACTGTACACAATACTCCAGGTGTGGTCTCACCAGGGCTCTGTACAAATGCAAGAGGATTTCCTTGCTCTTGTACTCAATTCCCTTTGTAATAAAGGCCAACATTCCATAAGCCTTCTTCACTGCCTGCTGCACTTGCTCATTCACCTTCAGTGACTGATGAACAAGGACTCCGAGATCTCTTTGTATTTCTCCCTTACCTAACTCTACACCGTTCAGATAATAATCTGCCTTCCTGTTCTTACTCCCAAAGTGGATAACCTCACACTTTAAACACCATCTGCCAAGTATCTGCCCACTCACCCAGCCTATCCAAGTCACCCTGAATTCTCCTAACATCCTCATCACATGTCACCCTGCCACCCAGCTTAGTATCATCAGCAAATTTGCTGATGTTATTTTCAATGCCTTCATCCAAATCGTTGACATAAATTGTAAACAGCTGTGGTCCCAATACCGAGCCCTGTGGCACCCCACTAGTCACCACCTGCCATTCCGAGAAACACCCATTCACCACCACCCTTTGCTTTCTATCTGCCAACCAGTTTTCTATCCAAGTCAATGTCTTCCCCCCGATGCCCTGAGCTTTGATTTTACCCACCAATCTCCTATGTGGGACCTTATCAAATGCCTTCTGAAAATCGAGGTACACTACATCCACTGGATCTCCCCCGTCTAACTTCCTGGTTACATCCTCGAAAAACTCCAACAGATTAGTCAAGCATGATTTACCCTTGGTAAATCCATGCTGGCTCGGCCCAATCCTATCACTGCTATCTAGATATGCCACTATTTCATCCTTAATAATGGACTCTAGCATCTTCCCCACCACCGATGTCAGGCTGACAGGTCGATAGTTCTCTGTTTTCTCCCTTCCTCCTTTCTTAAAAAGTGGGATAGCATTAGCCATTCTCCAATCCTCAGGAACTGATCCTGAATCTAAGGAACATTGGAAAATGATTACCAATGCATCTGCAATTTCCAGGGCCACCTCCTTTAGTACCCTAGGATGCAGACCATCCGGACCTGGGGATTTGTCAGCCTTCAGTCCCATCAGCCTTCTCATCACCATTTCCTTCCTAATGTCAATTTCCTCTGTTACCCTATGTCCTTGGCCCATCCATACATCTGGGAGATTGCTTGTGTCTTCCTTAGTGAAAACAGATCTAAAGTACTCATTAAATTCTTCTGCCATTTCTCTGTTTCCCATAACAATTTCACCCAATTCATTCTTCAAGGGCCCAACATTGTTCTTAACTATCTTCTTTCTCTTCACATACTTAAAAAAGCTTTTGCTATCTTCCTTTATATTCCTGGCTAGCTTGCGTTTGTACCTCATTTTTTCTCCCCGTATTGTCTTTTTAGTTAAGTTCTGTTGTTCCTTAAAAACTTCCCAATCATCCATCCTCCCACTCACCTTAGCTCTGTCATACTTCCTTTTTTTAATGCTATGCAATCTCTGACTTCCTTTGTCAACCACTGTGGCCCCTTTCCCCCCTTTGAATCCTTCCTTCTCTGGGGGATGAACTGATTTTGCACCTTGTGCATTATTCCCAAGAATACCTGCCATTGCTGTTCCACTGTCTTTTCTGCTAGGCTATCCGTCCAGTCAACTTTGGCCAGCTCCTCCCTCATGGCTCCATAGTTTCCCCTGTTCAACTGCAACACTGACACCTCCGAGCTGCCCTTATCCTTCTCAAATTGCAGATAAAAACTTATCATATTATGATCACTACCTCCTAATGGCTCCTTTACTGCAAGATCGCTTCTCAAATCCTGTTCATTACATAACACTAAATCCAGAATAGTCTATTGAACTTAATTTTGCTATTGAACTCAGTTTTGCTATTGAACTTAATTTAAATGATCCTTAATGCATATGTATGATATACACAGCAGATCCGTGTGAGGATGTGAGCTTCACTGGCCTAATTGCCCTTGAGAAGGTGGTGGTGAGCTGCCGTCTTGAACCATGTGGGGTCTGTAGAGTAGATGAATGATGCTGTTAGGAAGATACCCTGCTGTACTCCACTCAGCCTTCTCTTTCATTGTGTTGTGTTCTTCAATGATCATAGAACACAGAACAGGACCAAGCCCTTCGGCCCACAATGTTGTGTTAAACTTAGTAAATTATTAATCTAATGGCCAATTAAACTAATTGCTTCTACCTACGCAATGTCTGTATCATTCCATTTTCCTCACATTCATGTGTCTGTACAAATAGCTCTTACTAATCACTAACGTTTCTGCTTCTACCACCTCCTCAAGTAGCGTATACCTGACACCCACCACTCCCTGTGTTTAAAAAAAAACTGTCCCCTCACATCTCCTGGGAAAAGGGCACCGTCTGTCTAATCTATCTACGCTTCTCGTAATTTTATCAGTTCTCCACTTGGTCTCTGCCGTTCCGGAGGAAGCAGCTCAAGTTTATCCAATGTCTCATGATAGCACATGCCCTCTAATCCAGGCAGCATCCTGGTAAGCCTCTTCTGCACCCTCTCCAAGGCCTCGACATCCTTTCTATATTGGGATGACCAGAACTGTATGCAATACTCGAGCTGCAGCCTGAAGTGAGTTTTATAAAGCTGCAACATAACTTTTTGACTTTTGAACTCAGTGCCTTGACTAATAAAGACAAGCATGCCATATGTCTTCTTAACCACCCTATCACCCTGTGTAGCCACTTTCAGGGAATGATGAGCTTGGACCCCAAGATTCCTCTGCTGGTCGACACTGCTAAGGGTCTTGCCCTTGGCAGTTTACTGTCTCTGTACATTTGACCTACCAAGGTGCAACATTTGGCCGGGTTAAACTCCATCTGCTATTTCTCTGCCCATTTCTACAGCTGATCTATATCCCACTATATTCTTGCCTGTCCTCGACACTTTCCACAACACCACCAATCTTTGTAACATCTGCAAACTTACTAATTCACCCATCTACAGTACATTTTCATCCAGGTCATTTATATACATCACAGACAGCAGAGGTCCTCATACAGATCCCTGTGGAACCCTGGTCTTCTACAAACTTTGTAGGTTATGAGGAGAAGGCTGGAGAGTGGGGTTGGGAGGGAAATGGATCAGCCATGATGAAATGGCAGATCAGGTTTGATGGGCTGAATGGCCTCATTCTGCTCCTATGTCTTGTGGTCTTATGGTCTAACACCACTAATCACAGACCTCCAGCTAGACCCAACCAGGGGTCCTTACCTCGGTTAATGGTGAGGGTCCATGCCATAAAAAAGGTTGGAGACCCCGAGCTAGCTGGAGTAAGAGATACTGAGCTGAGTCTCTGCTCAAAGACCAGTCCCCTTGTGCATCTTCTGTGGTAGCAGGGCCTCGTGGTCTTTGGAGCTGTGGACCACACAATCATGACGATGGCATCTTGGTGAATACGAGTCTCGTCGTGGGTTGAGCACAATATGGCCTCTTGTTATCTGAGGTGTGATCCACTGCTGCTTGCACTATATTGTGTAGTCTGTGTGAATTGCATATGACTTGAGTACCTTTGCCATTTGGGGTCACAGCATGTATGCTGCCTTATCAGGGCACATGCTCACATTATGCAGTGATTCAGTGAATAAAGAGCAATGTCTATAAGCTGTGACTGTTAAACACATGTGACTACTCTGACTTACAGCTGAGCACAATGTACAGTAAACAATGGCTGCTTTCTTTATTGTCATACCCGAGTTACTGGACAAGCTCACAGTCTTAAAGTGGAAATACATGGTGTTCTTGAAAAGGAAATGTACTAACATTGCATAGTAACACCATTTCCCTCTGCTTATTAAGACCATAAGATGCAGGAGCCAAATTAGGCCATTTGGCCCATTGATTCTGCTTTGCCATTTTATCATGGCTGACTCATTTTCCCTCTCAACCCCGTATCCTGCCTTCAGCAACCCCTAATTTCCTACCTTCTCCCCATATCCCTTCATACCCTCATCAACCAAGAATCCATCAGCCTCTGGCTTAAATATACATACAAACTTGGCTTCCACAGTTGCCTGTGGCAACAAATTCCACAGATTCACCACTCTATGGCTAAAGAAATTCCTCCTCATCTCCATTCTAAAAGGATGCTCCTCTATTCTGAGGCTGTGTCCTCTGGTCCTTGATTCTTCCAGCATAGGAAACATCCTCTCCACATCCACTCTATTAAGAAAAAGCTTTCTGATGCTGTTGATTATATTGCTTCACTTCAATGTCTCTCAGTTATGAGGGAAGTTTCCACTTGCGTGTCGGGTAATAGTGATTTCTGGAGGCAAGGCTCTTAGTTCTTAGGTCAGCTGCTTTGCTTTGATCCTCAGATTCACTGACCGTGTATGGTAGAAAGCTGCGTTTCTTACACAACTCTTCAGACCATGTGGTGCCTTGATCATGAATTCTTTTGTAGTGGTCATTTAAAATATCTGCGCGTCGTACGGAGTTTGAGCTTGTTGTATGATTTGTGTGTTTCACGAGGACTGTATCCTTGGGCTATAATGAAGTACACGAGAGTTTCATGTTTCCTGCATTTGTTTTATTGCTTTTGTTTGTGTCACCCTTAAGCAAGTGCTGTTCATCTGTTTTGCAGAGTACCTCTGGAAGACACATGTATGCATTGGTCATGTAAAAAAGGATATTTTCACTGATTGTTACAATCTTTCATAAGATTCTTTTTGAAAAACATAAAATTTATGATTTTATGATTTCCCTTTGATACAAGCTGTACAGATTACTTTTAATGTTTACATAAATCTCTCCAGTTCACCAGTAACTTATGGCCAGCAGATGTGCTTTGTGATGTATGAAACCCAAGTAGGCTGCAAAGCTCTTGAAGTTGCCACTGTTGAATGAAAATCCAAGTAAAGCTGCAGATGCTGGAATTCTGAAGTAAAAACTAAAAAAGGTAGAAATCCTTGGCAGGTCAGGCAGCATCTGTGGAAAAAAAGAAAACCGACCTTTGTACAGCAACACACTCAAAATGCTGGAGGAACTCAGCAGGTTAGGCAGCAGCTATGGAGGGGTCAATATTTTGGGCTGAGACCTTTCTTCAGGGCTCTAGTGATGGAAATAAGTTCTGAGGAAGGACATGTGGTTGTGGTGATGAGTCTAGAACAGCCGAGGAGCAGTGAGAGAGGGTTTCACAGAACTCCTGTCAAAATGAGGAGGAAAACTTCTTCAGGATAGGCTCACGTGGAAGAGAATTTGCAATGGAACAGCAAAACAGAGACATGAGATTCTGCAGATGCTAGCAATCTTGAGCAACACAGACAAGGCAGAGACCTTTCATCAGGACTCTGTTCATTTGCCTCCACAGACACTGCCCGACTCACTGAGTTTCTCTAGGTTTTCTGTGTTTTGCTCTAGATTTCCATCATCTGCAGAATCTCTTGTGCGTCTCTCTCAGAGCTCTGTGCCAGGAAATTGTGTCTCGCAAATCAAGGCAAGCGTTTTGAGGAGGTAACTAAGAAGAGAATGATGAAAGGCTTTTGACAATCTCTCACCTGGTAGGCCTGTTCAGAAGGTCGAGACACAAAATAATCCAAACTAGATTTATAATTGGCTGGGTGATAGGAGGCAGAGTGGGGTAGTGACTGGAATTCTGTTGCAAGTGGTGTACCACAGGGTGCAATGCTTGTTTTCTTTGTAAAATGTATAAACGACTTGGATGAGTATGTTGGGGAAGTCTGATTAATATGTTTTCAGATGACGCAAAAATTAGTGGAGTCTTAAAGTCTAAAGGAACAATAGAACATAGTGAATTGGAAAATTGGGCAGAGTGGTGACTACGGAAATTTAATCTAAGTGGTATGACTTAAAGCACTTTGGGAGGCCAAATTTGGTTAGGACATACTGAGTAAAACTGGTAATGTTAATAGACCTCATGAGCATTGATGTACAAAGAAACCTTTAGGATGCAAGTCCATAGCTCCCAGAAGGCAGAAATATTGCTGGACAGGAAAGTGACAAAGACATATACAATGCTAGTCAAGGTATTGAGTATAAGAGTGGGGACATCGTTTTGAAATTGTACAAAATGTTAGTTACAGCATACTTAGATATTGTCTGTAATTCTGGTTGCCACACCACAGGATGGATGTGGTAGCAATGGAGAGAATGCAGAAGAAATGAAAGAGGAAGCTGTATGTTACAGTATAATGAGAGATGGGATAGGTTGGGTTTATTCTGAATAGAAATTAGGAGACTGAGAGTGGGTGTATGAGGATGTGTGTGACATAGATAGTCAGAAGGGTCCTGTCAAAGGGTCTCGGCCCAAAACGTCGACTGTACTCACTTCTATAGATGCTGCCTGGCCTGCTGAGTTCCTCCAGCATTTTGTGTGTATTGCATGGATAGTCAGAATCTTGTTCCCAAGGTAGAGGAGTGTAGAACTACAGGTGAAAGGAGAGAAGTTTAAAAGAGGAGTAGGTTATTCACAGAGAAGGTGGTGAATATCTGCAACAAGATGTCACAGGAGATGATGGAGGAACATACAGTTACGATGTTTAAAAGGTGTTCAGACCAGTATGTGGATTGGACAGGAGAAGAGAAATATGGCCCCAATTCAAGGAATAATGTAGATAGCCATCATGGGCTAGCATGGACAAAGTGGGCTGTAAGGTCTGATTCTGTGCAGTACTTTTCTGTGAGTCTGTGGTTCTTCTATAACTCAGAGTCGATCTTCATATTAACATTTTTTTCTTTCTATACGACGCTGTCTGACCTACTGAGTTTCCATTGTTTTCTGTTTTAAAGTGTTGAAGGGCTCGTTACTGTTCTGAAAACACCAAGCAGCACCACGGCTGCTGCCTTTCATTTTCAGACGGGGTTTTTTTTGCAGAGGACACACAGGCAATTGCTATACCTAGGGAACGTACAGTGCTCACCAGCAATTACAAACTGGTGATCAGAATCCCGATCAGGAAAGTCGACTCTGATAGCAACCTGGGGTAATTCAGCCTTTAGATAAGTCACTGCAGATTGAACACCACGGATTGCTTGATGCAGGAGATATTTGTTGAGATTGCATTCAATCAAGAGGTTTATCCCTTGAGAACCATTGTTTATACTTATTTATTTTTCATCATCTATTCTTGGCTTTTATGAGCAATAGCTGCGATAACATTGCCGAATGTCAATGCAATATTGTGGACATGGTCTAACACATTCATTGTTCAAACCATAAAACCATAAGACATAGGAGCAGAATTAGGCCATTTGGCCCATCGAGTCTGCTCTGCCATTCCATCACAGCTTATTTATTATCCCTCTCAATCCCATTCTCTTCCCCTCTCCCAGTAACCTTTGACACTCTTACTTATCAACTATCAATCCCTGCTTTAAATATACCCAATGACTTAGCCCCCACGGCCATCTGTGGCAATTGATTCCACAGATTTCCCACTCTTTGACTAAGGAAATTCCTACTCATCTGTTTTAAATGGATGTCCTAAACTCTCCCACTGTAGGAAACATCCTCTCCACACACACTCTCTCTAGGCCTTTCAATTTTCAATATTTTAATGCATTCCCTCCTCATTCTTCCATACTCCAGGGAGTAAAGGCCCAAAGCCATCAAATACTCCTGACCTTACATGGAGAGCAGTGGGGCCCTGAAGAATGCGGTAGAACAGAGGAAATCATAATTCCTTGAAAATGGCGTCAGAGGTAGATAGGGTCATAAAGAGAGCTTTTGGCATGTTTGTCTTCACAAATCAAGTTATAAGGGTTGGGATGTTCATTGAAGTTGTATAAGACATTGGTGAGGACAAATTTGGAGTATTGTGTGCGGTTCTAGTCACCTATCTACAGGAAAAATATCAATAAGATTGATAGAGTGGAGAGACAATTTACATGGACGTTGCCAGGACTTGAGGACCTGAGTTATAGGGGAATGTTGAATAGGGCAGGAATTTGTATAAAAATTATAAGGGGTATTGATAGGGCAGATAAACGCATTTTTTCCCCTTTGAGGTTGGGTGAGACTAGAACTGGAGGTCATAGGTTAGGGGGAAAGGTGAACACGGCCATAGTGGGGTGTGTCAGGAATGGACAGGAGGAGGAGTATAGGAAACTGATACAGGACTTTGTGATATGGTGCAACTCAAACTACCTGCGTCTCAATATCACCAAGACCAAGGAGATGGTGGTGGACTTTAGGAGATCTAGGCCCCATATGGAGCCAGTGATCATTAATGGAGAACGTGTGGAGCAGGTTAAGACCTACAAGTATCTGGGAGTACAGTTAGACGAGAAGCTTGACTGGACTGCCAACACAGATGCCTTGTGCAGGAAGGCACAGAGTCGAATGTACTTCCTAAGAAGGTTGGCGTCATTCAATGTCTGTAGTGAGATGCTGAAGATGTTCTATAGGTCAGTTGTGGAGAGCGCCCTCTTCTTTGTGGTGGCGTGTTGGGGAGGAAGCATTAAGAAGAGGGATGCCTCACGTCTTAATAAGCTGGTAAGGAAGGCGGGCTCTGTCGTGGGCAAAGTACTGGAGAGTTTAACATCGGTAGCTGAGCGAAGGGCGCTGAGTAGGCTACGGTCAATTATGGATAACTCTGAACATCCTCTACATAGCACCATCCAGAGACAGAGAAGCAGTTTCAGTTACAGGTTACTATCGATGCAATGCTCCTCAGACAGGATGAAGAGGTCAATACTCCCCAATGCCATTAGGCTTTACAATTCTACCGCCAGGACTTAAGAACTTTTTAAAAGCTATTATTAATGCTTTTTGAGACGGTGATTTAGATGCATATCATATTTTTTTACTGAGTTAAGTATTGTATGTAATTAGTTTTGCTACAACAAGTGTATGGGACATTGGAAAAAAAGTTGAATTTCCCCATGGGGATGAATAAAGTATCTATCTATCTATCTATCTATCTTTAAGGGGAACTTGAAGGGAAACTTCTTCACTCGGGATGGTAAGAGTGTAGAGCGAAATGCGGGTTTGATTTCAGTATTTAAGAGAAATTTGGATAGGTATAATGATGGGAGGGGTATGGAAGGCTATGGTCCGGGTGCAGGTAGGTGGGATTAAGCTCATTAATAGTTAGGCATGGAAGGATGGGCGGAAAGTCCTGTTCCTGTGCTGATGTGTTCTATGATTCTACATGTTAACTCTTTCATTAGCAGGATCATTCTTGTGAACCTCGTCTGGACCCTCTCCAATGCCAGCACAGATATTACTCAAGTATAGTGAGAGTGCAGTCTCAGAGATGCCTTTCCAGTTCTTTTATGGAATTGTTTTAGAAATTGACAGAGCGAGCATCCTGCCCCTTAAACCTTGTTCATGTATCACTCTGATGTTTGCCTGCAATCTGTCTGCCTCTGGTGGGGTCCGTCAAACATGTCGCAAATGCTCACTCAAAACTGCAACTATCAAAACCTGAGATTACAGATAATATCATGTGTTTTTTATCACTAATTTTTATTGCAACACCAACAAATTACATTCAATACAACCAGTTGCCTGTTACATTTTGACTGTTTAACCCAGCCACCCCCCCACCGTCATCACCATCCCCCCTCCACCCCTCCTCCTCATCCCCACCCCCTCTCCACCCCTCACTCTCCCCACACCCCTCTCCCCTCCACCAACCAACTGAATAGTAGTGCATACACAGACAAAGCATTTTTATTTTAACAGAAGATCTTTTACATTCGATATCAAATTTGTCCACATTAAGATTGTGATTGGTCATGCATCATTTACTCTTGCTGATGATAATTCCAGGTAAGAAATGTCCAAAAAGCTCTGAAGCCAGTGAGTACTTGAAATATCATGAGGAGGTTTCCAATGCTGGACTACAATCTTCTTAGCTGCAGTCAGGCCTGCCAGCCAGATTTTGCGTGTTTTTTCCGTAAGGGAAAGGTGGGAGTCATCATTTAGAAGATGTACAGCGGGGTCCATTGGTAATTATACCCCTGTTAGTTCTGCAAGAGAACTGATAACTTTCCCCCACGAACTAAAAACCCCTGGACATTTCCATACAACATGTATGAAAGAGCCAACGGTTCCGTGCGGGCAAAATGAGCAATATAGGTCAGGAACCAGTCCCATTTGATGTTTAATCTTGGTGTTACAAAATTTCAAGTGTATATACCGAATGATTTGGGTTTTTCAAAGAACCGGCAGCATTATCCCAAATTGCATCCCAGTCTAAGTCTTGTCCCAATTCAGATAAGTCCCTATCCCAGGCTTTCATTCCTGATGTAGGCATATATTTCTGGGAATTTAATTTATCATAGATATATGACAGTATCTGTCTTGGAGCACTCTGTATCCAACTTAAAATGGGATGGTCCTTTAAATCTGACCCCCAGGGATCCAGATAATATGTTAATGGCCTTCAAAAATAGTTTGCAATAGGAGCATTAGTCACACCATAAATGGTTTTGTTATGTTTTAAGAAAATATGTTCTCAACCTCACTGTATAGTTAGTATGGGAAGAATGTAAAGGTTCAATCAGCATGTTAATGGACTTCTCTATTAACTAGTAATGTTAATGGACCTCTCTATTAGTTAGTAATGTTAATGGACCTCTCTATTAACTAGTAAGAATGGTGCAATAAGTTGAGTTGAATATGATGTTCTCCGAAGGGGTTGTCCATTCGTGGGTCTTCAGGTGGCTGCAAAGGCTGATCTGGGCTCCCCGTATTCTGCGGGGTTTCCAGACCTCACAGTCCTGCCCCCTTCGCCGCATGCTCTGATTACCACAGGACCTAATCTATGATGTTAGGGAAGATTCCCTTAATGGAGAACGCCCGTGAGTGACATGGGGAGGCTGATGCGCAGGCAGCCAGCACACGGTCCTTGACTGATCGGGACCAGGGTCCAGTAGCATGGACTGCAAGACAACTGGGGACCCTTCACTGCTGCAGTCTTCCTCTACCTTCACTTAGAAAAATAGAGGGCTATGGGTAAGTCTAGTAATTTCTAAGGTAGGGACATGCTTGGCACAACTTTGTGGGCCGGAGGGCCTGTATTGTGCTGTAGGGTTTCTATGTCTCTATCTTCCGCCAGCTCCACCACTGAGTGCTTGGTTGGATTGCTCTTTGTCTCGAGCCTCCCTTTGACCTTATCGCCAGGGGAGACTCTACCTTTGAGCCAAGTGCCAGATGGCTAAACTCCAGGCAGCATCACTTTCAGGATAACACACACAAAATGCTGGAGGAACTCAGCAGGCCGGGCAGCATCTGTGGAAAAGAGTACAGTCAGTGTTTCAGGCTGAGACCCTTTGGCAGGACTGGAGGGGAAAAGATGAGGAGTAGACTTAAAAGGTGGGGGAGGGGAGAGGGAAACACAAGGTGATAGGTGAAACCGGGAGGGGAGGGATCACTATCGGGATCTCACAAACTCACAAGCCTTTCCGCCTCGACAATGTGACTATCCTGCCAGAAGATAAATTGGTGTGTTGATGTGAGCATTGTAAACTACGTTATTATTGCTGAGTACTCTGATTATCGTGTTGAATTACGGATAGGTGTCGAGGATCGGTAAGCTGGCCGGTGGTGTAGTGGCATCAGCACAGGACCTTGGGGCAAATGGTCGTGAGTTTGAATCCGGCCGGCTCCTTGCACGCTATCCATCTGCATGAGCATCTCGGCTGGTAAAAAAACATCAGACAAATGCGAAGGAAATGGTAAAAAAAAATGCACCAGAAGGTGCGAAAAGGACCAGCAATCTATGATCAGTAGAATTGTCAGTGACCTCTGCTACAGCTTCAGTTTTCTCTATATAGTTGGAGTTCTGATATTTCTGGGATTGCCTAATGCCATAATTACAAAGAATGGCTGAGTTTTGCACATAACCCACTCATTCTTTGCCTCAGCAGATCATTCCGATTTGCGGTGGTGGGTGCCACGGCAACCGCGTGGTTTTGAGTTCTGCTCATCTTATTAATGTCGGTGATCATTCAAGGTAGAAAATCCTGCTCTTTGTTCCTCTCATTCTCTTTGCAATAATATTTCATGACCCTCTACATCATCCGCTCTGTTGATTGAAAGTAACAGCTCAAGCTGTTCATTTGATGCCATCGAGAACTTCCCGTGAAAGCACTTTCAATATGGATCCTTCAGGGTCTGTTTCAGCACCCACTCAACAAGCAAAAAATCCATATCTTGTAGTAAGATAACACAGATGAGTAGTATTGACCAGTTTCACTTGCTTTTTAATTTGTGCGCGATAAACAATTACCTCACACTCCCAAGTGCTGCTGTCGGGTAAAATGTAACACCTTTCAGCTATGTAGTTTTAAGATATTAAGATTGGTTTTATTTGTCACGTATACATCAACACATACAGTGAAATGTGTCAATTTTGCCTCAACGACCAGCACAGTCTGAGATTTGCTGGGGGTGGGGGGCATCCTTCAAGGGTCTCCATGCTTCTGGTGCTAGTGTAGCATGCCCAAAATTTACTGACCCTGACCGTATTTCCTAGGAGTGTGGGAGGGAACCAGAGCACGCGGAGGAAACGGACATGGTCACGAGGAGAATGCACAAACTCCTTGCATACGGTGGTGGGAATTGAACCCCGATCGTACAGGTGGCGCTCTAAAGCATCACGCTAGCCGCTTTGCCACCGTGCTGCCATCGTAAGTAGTATATTGCTCTAAACGGAAGAGATTCTTCAGGTGCTGTAAAACTTGAGCAACACACACAAAGTACTGGAGGAACTCAGCTGGTCAGGCAGCATCTATGGAGGGGAATGAACAGTTGACGTTTTGTGCTGAGGACCTACATCAGGGCTGATGAAGGGTCTTGGCCCAAATCGTCGATTGTTTGTTCCCCTCCATAGATGCTGCCTGACCTGGTGAGTTCCTTCAGCACTTTGAATGAGTGATACTTGTAGTTCTGTTTCTTATTTTCCGAGGTACAAGACGGTTGTAAGAAATTGTGTATAACGTGACAGTAATTAAAGCTAAAGTTCATACTGAGAAGAGCTCACACAAAATGTTGAAACTGACTGCATCTGCATGTACAGGGCTATCATCATTGCCAGTGTAACAGTAAAGGCTTGTTTCTCTTGTCTGCAACAATGCCACCCCCAAACATAATTTAAACAATGCCTGCAGTTTTTATTATCACACTCATGATAGTTGGCTTACTCAGTGTGATATATGTTTCTAGAGATATTTTATTAATAACAATATTAGAATGTTGTGTGATGAACTCTGTCAAATTTACTTGCAGCTTCTTTATCGGTAATCTCGGCTAAATCTCTGCTTAAGCATTGCAAAAGACCCACAAAGGGTGTTTCAGTGAGACATGAGGGAATTGTAGTGTGCATTATCGAGACTCTATCAGCGGATAGCACAGTCCTCGAAAGGAGGCCTTTCCTGCAAATCAGCCGCCTTCTAGTCAGTGCTTTCCTGAAAACCAAAATGCAACTGGCAGTCATTTGAAGTCAGGAGCCAGTGCGTTATTGATCCCTTCCGTAAATTGTGCAGTCTATTTTTAAAGCTGGATTCAAGGAAGTCTCCATTGCACGAGTGCTGGTCGACACATTTAGCAATGGAAAGTGATATCCAGTATTTCCCCTCACTCCATTTTCAGCATGGATGTCGGAGTTCCTGCCCGGTGAATACATCTGCCCTTTATTAGCTCCATGTGATGATGTGCTGAGACACCCAGAGAAATCTGGAAGCTTAAGGAGTTCTTTGGGCACCAAGCTCGGAAAAAGTGATGCAACAGACTTTTAACACCATAAATCGGCGAGTTGTTTTGTTATGCCTCCCCTCTTACTGTGAAACGGGGACACCTCCTTTTCCCTTATTAGGGAGAGAGAGAGAGCCTGTGGTATGTTGAATTACTGGGTGAACAAGTTGTCTTTGGGGTGCTGCAAGTCTGTGTCTTTATTGGTGCTCTGCTGCGCGCTTGGGGGCTCAGTGGGTGGGGGGGGTGCCAATGCTTTTTTTGCTGGTGGGGGAGGGGGGGTCATTGCTTGCTACTGCTTATGCGTGGGAGGGGGGAGCTGGGGGGCTTTGGCATTCTAACATGTAACTTGTCGTTCATTGTTTTTGTACACACCTCTGTTTTCGTTAATGTTTGTGAAGAAAAAGAATTTCAGAATGTATATTGTAAACATTTCTCAGGCATTAAATGTACCTATTGACCTATTGAAACTTAATTGGATGGTTAACAGCAGCTTGTATTGCACATTACACCCCTGAAGCTTGTTATCTCTAGTGAAAGCCTAACGTTATGTTTAAATTTAAAAGGTGCATGTTGTATCATATAATTTTATTCATATAAAATTTATAATATAATTTAATCATAGAAAGGGTGCTCTCTTTGGTTCGTGGTGTATGTTTTTCTTTTCCCTTTCGTTGGGGATAATGGATAGAGAATGATCTTGATGTAACACTTTGAAAATGAGTTATGATTACTGCAAAGCACAACACTAATCTTTCAGTTCCAGGAGAACACTCACTAGCTCTCAGGGTACTCATCGGAACTGTTCCTCACTGTCACATAGCAGCGATGGCTGGAACACCCTGCAGTAGGAGTTAACGAAGGCTTATCAACTATTGATTGATGTGAAGTTAATATTGTTCCAAATGCTTTAAGGGTTTTCATTGCACCTAATGTAGCTAAAAATAAATCTGTTTCCAAATTTCTTAAAAATTTTGTTGAGTCCTGTATGTAGCATTTATCTGAGAGCAACTTCAGTCATTGAAGGCTCGTACCATGTGGTCTATGCCATCTACTTCCAGCTGTTGTCAGAGGCCTGAGGTCCAACACCATCAGCTCCGAGAACAACCCTATCGCTTCAATGTATTCATTTTTGCTTAAAGATACAGCATGGTAAAAGGCCCTTCTGCCCAGCAAGCCCATGCCACCCTAATTACACCCATGCGACCGTACGCCTTTGGAACGTTGGAGGAAACCAGAGCAGCCAGAGGAAACCCATGCGATCACAGGGGCAACGTATAAATAGGCAAAGGCCGTTCAGTCGTTTATCCTTGTATCGACCGGCCCAGTCCTAATCATTACCTCAGCACAGCAGCACTCTGAGCTCTTGGCTCTACAATGGATTTTTGTTTTGTAAGGATTGTGCACGATTTATATTTTTGCCCCGAACGCTGCTTATCTGATGCTGTAAACACAAGAGATTCCGCAGATGCTGGAAATCTTGAGCAACGCATTCAAACTGCTGGAGGAACTCGGCAATCGAGCAGCATAAACTGTGTTGCTCGCTGATGTTGTAAGTTCTTTCCCAATGCACCTTTGCATACATGTACTTTTGCGTATAATAGCAAACTTGTCTTAGACTTTGGATGTTTGGAGATAGACTAAATTGAATCGCTTGCTTGCATGCTGAATTGTGGAACTGGTGTCAAGCCGCTTGTTCCGTGAAGAAGTGTACGTTCGGGCTTTTTTCCTCATTTTTCACTTTGTGTCAGAATTGTGGCACTGGCCTTTTGTGGAGGCCAGGACCCAGTCCAGAGTGGGCAAAGATAAGGAGCTTAAATAGGCAGTAATTGATTTTCTGCATATCTGTCTTATTTTCACATGTTTGCTTCGCTGTCTGTTTGCTGATGTATGCAGCTCAGTTAACAAAGTTCAGTTTGTGTGTGTTTCACCAGATATGACCTTCAGACTCATTTCCTTGCAGGTAGAACAAATAAATACAATAGGATCAGTGGAAAACAAAGACTGACAAACAACTAGTGTGTGAAAGAAGAGAAACTGTGCACACACAATAAAAGCAAATCATATAAACAAATAAATAATACTGAGACCATGACTTGCAGATTATTGAAAGTGAGTGTGTGGGCTGTGGAATCAGTTCAGAGTTGAGATGAGTGAAGTTATCCGCACTGGTTGAAGGGTTATAACTGTTCCTCAGCCTGGTGGTGTGGACCTAAGACTCCAGTACCTCCTTCCCCCCCCCCCCCCCACCCCCCCGGTCAGCAGCGAGAGGGGTGCATGGCTCGCAAGGTGTGGGTTCCTTGGCAGGGCTGTGCTCAGTGGTGGGGAAGCTTTATCTTCTGATGGACTGGGCAGTATCCACTACCTTTTGTAGGCTTTTCTGTCCTTAGGCCGTGATGCAACCAGTCAAGACTTCTTTTGGAAGCCAGATCTCAGTCCAGAATGGGACAAATGAGGGGCTTAAATTGACTGTAATGGATTTTGCTGCATACCTAACACATTTTCAAATGTCTGCTGTCTGTTAACCTAACGTTTGCAGCTCAGTCTACAAGGAGCGACTTGTAATCTCCCCAGTCTGTTGCACTTTTAAAGCATATAGGGTGCTTTCAGCCTAAAATGAGATCTATTAAATCATGTTTGTACAAAATATTGACTGGCTTACAAGTTTACTTCATTTAGGTTAATACTAGGAGTAGCATGTTTCTGATCAAATTAATTCTACTGAAGCGCTTAAATTTTTCATTCCATTTAAAAGATCCTCAGCAAGGTCTCCAAAATACATTAACCTTTGCTTATAGAGATGTATTACTTTTCTTTCCTCTTTCATGTATTGTTGAGGTTTTAAAAATACATTCAGGGCTCATTAAGTTGAGAGTCACTTATGAAACCCTTAAATGAAGATTTAGGTAGGAGTAGTTCTAACAGTGACACAGTGTGATCTTATAATCCAGTTGACCTACATTCTGCCTGGTTTGTTTTCATCGGCTACGATACACACCGACATCCCCTTCGACCACCCCTCACGGCCCGCTCCGCGGTTTGGAATGGAGAGAGAAAAGCTATATCATAGATAGCAGGGTTCAACCTGAATGTACTTTGGTAGATTGCTTTAAATTGGCCCAGGAAGATTTGGGGCATTCCGCTACCAAGCTCCTGGCGTTGTGACATGACCATAAGCTTGCCAATGCATCTCTGAATGAGCCAGAGGCACCTGCTGTTATTCCCCCCACTCCCCAATGGAACATAGGACCTGAGCCAGGCGGCTCGTCTGAGCTCTGGACAAGCTCACATTGCCGGCTTTGGTGAATCCTGGAGGGGGCCTGTGCATAATTCACAACCACCAGCATTGAGTTTAAAATGCTGTATCTGACTTGAAGATGTAACGAGGTGAAGGTCTACCGAGCTTTACGTTCTGCGTTTGGTTGACAATAATGTTTGTTGCTATGATTTTCCTTAAGCTTAAAGCACCTCTGCCGTTTTATTAACTTTTGGCTTAATTTAGTCATGGGGTTGCTTTTGAAGTGCCTCAAGGGAAGACAGCTGTGGTGACAGTAAATATGGTATCTTGCTGTTCTTGGTAGCAGAATGAACGTTCGATGTGCTGAGCCATGCAGGCCCTGGCGAAGAATCCTATGACTGCGAATTGTGGCTTCAACTTAATTGAAAATTCTGAAGTGCATACAATTTTTGCTTTACCAGCTTCAGATTAACGTTCATAATGGGGATGAGTGACTGACATTTTATTTTGCTTTGCTGTTCGATTTAAGTTGGAAGGTCTTTTCAGATGCTTTACACTCAGTGGCCGGTATATTATGTTCCTCCGTACTTAATAAAGTGGCCCACTGACTGTCTGTTCGTGGTCTTCGCCTGCTGTAGCCCATCCACTTCAAGGTCCGACTTGATGTACATTCAGATATGTTCATCTGCACACCACTGTAGTAACATGTGGTTATTTGAGGCTTCACGGTAGTGAATTAAAAAACGCAAACACGAGGAAATCTGCAGATGCTGGAAATTCAAGCAACACACACAAAATGCTGGTGGAACGCAGCGGGCCAGGCAGCATCTATAGGGAGAAGCGCTGTCGACGTTTCGGGCCGAGACCCTCAGTCCTGACGAAGGGCCTTGGCCCGAAACATTGAATGTACTTCCAGTAGTTGCTGCTTGGCCTACTGCTTTCCACCAGCATTTTGTGTGTTGTTGCTCTAGTTATTTGAGTCGCTTTTGCCTTCATGTCAGTTTGAACCAGTCCAGACATTCTCCTCTGACTGCTCTCATTAACAAGGCATTTCTGCCCACAGAACTTTTGCTCACTGGATGCGTTTTTTTGCACCATTCTCTGTAAACTCTAGACGCTGTTGCGTGTAAAAATCCCAGGAGATCAGCGGTTTCTGAGATACTCAAACCATCTCATCAGGCACCAACAATCGTTCCACGATCAAAGTCACTTGGATGCCATTTCTTCCCCATTCTGATATTTATTCTGTGCAACAAATGAAACTCTGTGCATGTTTGGATGCCTTAATACATTGAGTTGCTGCCACATGATTGGCTGATTAGTTACTTGCATTAATGAGCAGGTGTGCCTAATAAAGTGGCCATGAGAGATCCAGAGTAGGCAGTGGAAAAATAAGTCTATTTTATGAAAAATCAAAATCAGTATCAAAGGAATTATTGTTTTGCTTTTTATGCAGTGCCAGTATTCCACCTTAAGAGATCCTCTGATTTTTATGCACCTTTTAGCATTATTTAAGGTAGAGATAATATAATGGCCTCAGAAGATTTATCAAGCTGGAAGACAGTTTTGTGTTCAGAGAGAGAATTGCAATTTCATTATATGGAAGCTAGCCAGTGAGAAATACCAAATGCCTTTTTTAAAAAAAAAATGGTAAGAGCAGTGAAATCCAAGCACTGGAAATTTGAACAAATGAAAAACAGCAATTTGGGAAAAAGTATTGATGAGTAGACATTTCAAAGCGTATTAGTGCATGATTTGATATGTACATCTAGCAGTTGGAATTGCTACTCCACGAATGATTGATGTTCTGTCTGCATTTGCATTTGCTTTGAAAATGTGCTGACTTTGTGAGTTGCTACATCGTGGTTCAGAGGGCATTGAGGTTAAAGGTGTCTTCTATAGTGTATTGATTTTCTTTTATTTCAAGTGTTTTTAAAAAATCGTTTTCCTCTTTGATCCCTCGTCCAGTATCAGATCTAAGGCAGCCAGAGCTTCTGATTCCAGTGTTTCTGTCAGAAAGGCCAAGAAAACCTGATTTTGAGGACTTCCTCCATCGAGTTGATAAAAAGCAAAATTAATTGAACGGTTCTCTGCTCATGCAAAGCACTGGCAAAAATTAAATTTCTTCATCACAAAGTTAAAGAAGTGTGCTGCTTGGTATTGATTTAAAAAGATCATTGGGGATGTGGTAGCTCTTCCAGCTCCTGCTTGGTTGTCCTTGACAACGTGCTGGTGAGTTCTCCTTTTGAGCTATTGAAGTCTGGGGGCTGAAGATGCCCCACCATGTTGTTAGATCCAGTTCGACAACATTCTGAGATGGCACCAATGACGGCTACCGCTCGCTTTGCCCTCCAGCGGAGTAATTCTTAGAGCTTGTTGTGATGTGATGCACTGCCTCCGAGCTCTTTGAAAGAGCAGTTGTGTGTGATTTCAGCAGTGAGTTCTGCACTAAAAATAAGTAGTTAATTACTTGACGCTTAAATGGAAATAAGAAGCGTACTCAATCTGGTGTGTTGTCACTGTATGGAATCTCGCTCTCATTCATCACACATTAACTTCAGTTGAGAGGCCGGGTGACCTACAACAAGGACGTCATTAGTGATCCTCTGTGGCAGCTGGCAAAAGGCATGTTGCCTCAGCCCAAGGGCAGCATTACTTCTAATTTTCTCTCATTTTTAGAGAAGTGCTTGACCTTCATACAACGCTTTGATTGGTGGAGAAGACAGTAGAAACCAAAATTGATTTTTTTTTCTGGTATGGTACTGTGCGATGAACACCAGAGGTCAAAGCTTACAGTCACGTGTGTCTGCTAAGACCTAAGTCGGGACGGTGGAGGCTTAAAGCAAGCAGAGTTTGAACTTCTGTCAGTGATCCACCAATCCTGACAAGTGCACGGATAACTGAGATACAGAGGTAGAGCGTGTTGGAAATACTTAACCAGGTCAGGCAGTGTCTCTGGAAAGAATATCAGAGGTGATTCTCAGAAACTGGAAGGGTAAGAAAGCAGGCTCCTTGCAGAGCGAGAATGAGAGGGATGGAAAGCAGTGAAGGAATACGTACCTCTGACTGGGTAAAGCCAGGATTATGTTGGCAATTCTGCTAATTATGAAGCCAGTTTGCTGATAGATTAATAAAGGCAGTTTAGTATGAGAGAAAACAACAGGACATATATAAATAGGAAATGCCAATCAGAGCTGCTGGTGAGACCTGAAACCTGATGAATACAGAAAATGCCAGGCATGTCAGGAGCGAGAAAAGCTGAGTTAATGCCACAGACAAGATAACCTTGCAGCAGAACTAGCCAGTTCTGATACAAACAGAGGGAGATTTGAGATTGTTGAATTTGATATTTGTCCCGAAGGCTGCATGTGCCCAGATGGACCATGAGGCACTGCTCCTTAAACTTGTGCTCAGCTTCGCGGGAACAGTGCAGTGCAGGACCTAGCAAAACACGGAACTGAGCACAAGAACTGGACAGTAATAATCATTTTAACATTTGATTTTGTTCGCTGCCTTGTAAATACTTGATGTTAGTATTTTGTATGAATAAACTTTTGTAGATTTGTAAAAAAAAGGGAGATTGAGAGTTGAAGTGACAGGATTGGCCCAGCATACTGAACAAAGGTGATCCACTAAGGGCTCACCAGCCTGCATTTAGTTTCTCCAGTGTAGAAGGCACCAATGTGTGTTATATTTAGGATCCATGATGTATCCATCGCATTAGACAAACTATATACAATCAGCCAGACAATCCCGTAAGCAAAGCATAATCAAAGCAACCCTGGCTTCTCCCTGTCAGAGAGATTCCGTTTGCCCCACACCAACTGTAGGATATAGGAGCAGAATTTGACTATACAGCCCATCAAGTCTGCTGTACCGTTCAATCACGGCTGATTTTATTTTCAAACCCATTTTACCACCTTCTCCCTGTAACCCTCAGCCCCTTTACCAATCAAGAGCTTATTAATCTCTGCATTAAATATATCCACTGACTTGGCCTTCATTCCCCCCCCCCCCCCCGCCACCCCAAGCAACAAATTCCAGAGATTCGTTGCCTGAATAAATTCCTCCTCATCTTAGTTTTAAAGAGGTCTAGCTTTGTCCTCAGCCTGTGTCCTCAGATCCTAGATTCTCCTACTAATAGAAACAGTATCTGTGTGTCTACTCTATATTTGACCCTCACCCCTTCTGCCCCTTTGAAACTAATTTTCTCTCTTAATTTTTCCAGTTCTCATGACAGGTCTTTGGCTAGAAATATTAGGTTTTTGACCTGAAATACTCTCTGTCCGCAGCTGTTACTTGAATTGCTAAGTATTTTCAACATTATCCATTTCAATCACTTTGCCATCGTTCACAGTTTAAAAAAATTCAGTCACTGAAGTAAAGGGAATTGCATCTGATCAAAAGCTGCTCACCCTACCAATGACCCATGGCTATGTGGTTGAGTTATCAGTCTTCCGCCACATTATGGAATGGTAGTCTTATGTTAGGATTAATTTTGATTGGAGTAGAGGGGAAAAGTAGATGAAGATAGAATTTTTATTGCAGTTAAGGGAATTAAATGGAAAGCACAAGAAATTGTGCAGATGCTGGAAATCCAAAGCAAAACACACAAAATGCTAGGGGAACTCAGCAGGCCAGGCAGCGTCTATGGAAATGAACAAACAGTTGACGTTCAGTCCGAAACCATCCTGTCACCTGCTGGTTCAAGGTAATTGAAGTCCTTTTTTGTCGTCTTTTCTTTCAACGTAACTTGTAGAACCCAGTAGGCACTTCACGAATAATCTCCTTGGATTATTCCTTCCGTTCAGAAGAAATTGTGAAATAGTAATTGGTTCTAACTTCTGCAGACAAGCAGTAATGGAAGAAGAGGTTCAGCCAATAATTCATTTATGTCAAGAATAATGTCACAATAGGGTTCAGGCACTATTTGGCGGTTTCTGCTGGCTTTCAGTAGAACCCATTTTCCACTCATTCCGCATGGTTCTTCAAATTATTTTTCATCGGCTACCCATTCATTTCCCTCTGGTTAGGCCTAATTGATTCTACTTCCACCATCCTCACAATCAATGGGCATGGATTGTTATTATCTATGAGTATTATGTAAAAAAAATATTCTCCTCACCTCAATTAGTATCTTTTGGACAATATTTTCAAAAGTTACATTATCCAATAGTACAAAATGTTGTGAGTACAGTCAGTCTATCACAGGAAATTCCCTCCCCACCCCTGAGCACATCTACGAGGAACGCTGCCACAAAAAAGGAGCATCCATCATCAAGGATATGCACGGTCCAGATATCATGAATGAGGTACGGGAGCCTTAGGTCCCACACCACCATTTTCAGGAACAGTTATTACTCTTCAACCAACAGGCTCCTGAACCAGCGAGGATAACTTCACACATGTCAACTCTGAACTGATTCCACAACCTGTAGACTCACTTTCAAGGTCTCTACAACTCGTGTTCTCAGTATTACCCCTTTATCGAGCTATCTTTTTTTTTGTATTTTCACAGATAGGCTTCTTTTGCATATTGGTTGTTTGTCAGTCTTTGTGTGTAGTTTTTCATTGATTCTATTGTATTTCTTTGTTCAACTGTGAATACCTGTAAGAAAATGAATTTCAAGGTAGTATATGATGACATTAACGTACTCTAATAATAAATTTACTCTCAACTTTGAACTTTGAAATTTAAAATTGCAGATGGCAAAATGTTGGTGGAAACTGGTTCCAACCGTTTACTCCTTCTAAATTAGTCAGGTCCAGGGCACATCCACCAAGTCAGTCTCCTCTGAACCAACATTGGTTCAAGAACAGCCCAGTTTCTCCAGTCCAACCTTAGCAGGAGAAATCACTTGTATGCCTTGAGCCATTCCCTTCCCCATCCCAATTAGGCCCTTCAGAACATTCTCATGGTGTTTGAGAGACCAGAATTGGATGCAGTACTCCATTTTTGGCCTAACCAGTATTTTATGCAGCTCCCTAGTTTGGTACTGTACATATCTGATTACAAAGCCCAAGGTCCTGTACTCAGCTGGCCAGTGATGATGTGATGTGGCATCAGCACCGGCCTTCGAGGCGAGTGGTCCCAGGTTCGAATCCGACCAGCTGCTTGCACGTTTCGAATCTCCCAGCTCCTTGCATGTTTTCTATCCATGCTGGGTTGAGCATCGAGCTGGCAACTCAGCCTCGTAAAAAAAAACCAGACAAAATGCTAAAGAAACTGCGAGGTTGCCACCTGATGCGCCACAAGAAGCGGGAAGGAATTACAGCAGCAAGTTCCTGTATCACTCTTTCAACGTGCTCCACCATTTTCAGCAATTTATTCGTAAACACACTCAGGTTCCCATGCTCCCTTCAAAACACTTTAATCTATTCTACACTGTTTTGAACTTTCTGACAGAATGTATCACTTCACACTCCTTGAGATTTAACGTTGCTTAGAGCATCTGGTCCAGAATATGACTGCCTTCCTCTTGTGCTGTCAAGAGCAGCAAGTTAAATTATACCCTTGGATCATCAATCACTTTCTCTGTATTTGCATGGCCTGTTGTTAATGCTTTTCCTTGCCTTGAGAAAATAACTGAAATAATGAGAGTGCTTTATGTTTTGGTTTGAACTGTGGTGCTGAAGAATTACTTCGCTGAAACATTTGCCGGCGGTGCGCGCACGTGCGTCAATGCGCTGAAGTGCGCACGTGCCAGGTGCTGATCATCACCTGCTAACTGTGGTAGTGTCGATTGACTGAGGAGGAAGGACGTTTTTCACATTGGTTATTTGTCAGTCTTTGCTTAAGTGCAGTTTTTCATAAATTCCATTGTATTTCTTATACCTGCAAGAAATCGAATATCAAAGTAGTATATGGTAACACAGACATATTTAAACATTTTAATTTTTTTGTAATTTTCATTGAGATCCGGCCCTTCAAGTCACGCCGCCCATCAATCTCCCAATTTAATCCGAGCCTAATCACGGGACAGTTTACAATGACCGATTAACCTGCCAACTGGTACGCCTTTGGACTCTGGGAGGAAACTGGAGCACCCGGGGGTAACCCAGGCGTTCGCACGGAGAGCATGCAAACTCCTGACAGGCAGCGGCGGGAATTGAACCCAGGGCGCCTGTACTGTAAGGCGCTGTGCTGACCGTGTCGCCCCAATGTATGTACTTTGATAATAATCTGAACTTCGCACTTTGAATAGTCAGCGCGTTCCAAAACCGTGGAGTTAAACCTTTGAAATGCTGGCTGGGTGTATTCCCTTCTTGTTCCAGAAAACTTTAATACTGTATCTTTCATGCTTCAAGATCACCAAAATAATATCAGATATTATATGTATTTAACAACTGCCAAGAATGTGTTACCAGTAATATTCCACCATGGCAATCAGATCGAAAGAGCTCACGCACTCATCAAGATACATACGTGTCACCATATATAACCTGAGGTTCATTTTCTTGCGGGCATACTCAGTAAATCGAATAGCCGTAATAAAATCAGTGCAAGTCCACAAATACTGTGCAAGTACAAAAGAAAGTAAAAAAAAGCAACAATAGTAATAATATATAAATAAGGAGTAATTATTGAGAACATGAGAAGAAGAGTCCTTGAAAGTGAGTCTATAGGTAGTGGGAAGAGTTCAGTGATGGGGTAAGTGAAGTTGATTGAAGTTATCCCCTTTGGTTCAGAAGGTTGGAAGGTTGAGGGTTTATAACTGTTCCTGAACTTTGTGGTGTGAGTCCTGAGGCTCCTGTACCACATTCCTGATGGCAGCAGTGAGAAGAGAGCATGATGGGAGTCCCTGATGATGGATGCTGCTTTCCTGAGACAAAGATTCATGTAGATGTGCTCAATAGTGGGGACGGCTTTGCCTCTGATGTACTGGGCTGTATCCACTAATTTTTGTAGGATTTTATGTTTGGGAGCATTGATGTTTCCATACCAGGCTGTGATGCAGCCAGTCAATATACTCTCCACCATACATCTGTAGGAGTTAGTCAGTGATATAGATGTCATGCCAAATCTTTGCAGACTCCTAAGGAAGTAAAGGCACTGCTGTGCTTTCTTCCTAATTACACTTTAATGCTGGGCCCTGGATAGATCCTCCTAAATGATAACACCGAGGAATTTAAAGTTACCGACCCTCTCCACTTCTGATCCATCGATGAGGACTGGCTCATGAACCTCTGGTTTCCTCCTCCTGAAATCAGTAATCTTCTCCTTGGTCTTACTGACATTGAATAAGAGGTTGTTGTTGTGGCACCACTCAGCCAGATTTGTAATCTGTCTCCTGTATGCTGATTCATTACCACCTTTGATTCTGCCTACGACAGTGGTGTCGTCAGCAAACTTAAATATGGCATTAGAGCTGTGCTTAGCCACACAGTCATTAGTGTAAATCGAGTAGAGCAGAGAGCTAAGCAAACAGTCTTGTGATGCACCTGTGCTGATGGAGATTGTGGAAGAGGTGTCGTTGCCAATCCAAATGGACTGGGGTCTGCAGGTGAGGAAATCGAGGATCCAACTGCACAAGGTGGTATTGAGGCCAAGGTCTGGAAGCTTATTGGAAGCTCTGCTCCAATAAGATGGCCTCTCCCTATCCACTTAATTCAGAACCCTTTTTGTTTCACTTCATCTGATCTTCTCTTTCTTCTCCTCTTCAATGAAAACCGGCCCAGCCACATCTGTCAATCCTTGTGATTTTCAACTGTCATCCCAGGAACTATTGTCATAAATGCTCGACTCTCTCTCCTATCTGTTCACATCCTTCTCATAATAAAGTGGCAAAACTGAACATGATACTTCGTTTGACCCTGGTCCACTAGGTTCAGTATCACTTCCCGCTGTCTACGCAGGCCAGCACTGTGAGCATCGAGGTTAATGTTTAATGTATCAAACTTACAATATCTACAGTATGTTGAAGCAAAAATTCCTTGCTGCTGGCAAAGCTGTAAGTTTCAATCACCAAGGTAGAATTCTACTTGAATGTTAGACTTTATTCTCTGCTGCGATTATTGATTTTTAAAAAAGAAAAATTGTTTCTAACCATCAAATATCATACGTACACAACACTGGAAGAACTCAGCAGGTCAGGCAGCATCTGTGAGAAAAGAGTAGCCAACGTTTCGGGCCGAGACCCTTCATCAGGAATGGGGGGGAAGAGAGGGCTGAAGCCCAGTAATAGAGATAGGGGAGGGGGTAGGGCCTAGAGGCGCCAAGTGGAGAACCAATCAGAGGAAAGATAAAGGGAGGAGGGGGAGGGGATAAGCATAAAAGAACTGTAGAGATAAAGAAGCAGAAAGTTGAAAGGGGAGAGAGGCAGAGAGGAGGGACCTGGGATAGGGGGAGGGGGAGGGAATTCATGCCATCAAATACCATGCCAGGTGTTTCTGATATTCCTCTGTTTCTTTTCCTTCCTTACAAGCAGGCAGTATTTCCCCCCCAGCAGCACAAACAAGAACCATGTCCTGCTCAATCTCTGAGCCAGCGTAACAAGCTTTCAAACTGCACTCCCTATTCAGGGCAAGTGTCTTGTTGACTGCCATAGTGAACTTAGTGTGCAAGGTACTGCATCTTGAGCTTTTGTTGAACGCTTGAGTCTCTTTATAAACCACTTTTCAGCATCTGGAATGACATGCAGAGTTTCTATCTGGTAATCAGTTTTTGAGCAGATTTTATAATGGTGGTACAAACGAGCAGTACAGGAACACAAGTTCAAAGCTTTCCTATTACCTGTCACTGATGTTATGAGGTAAACCAGTTTGTGTGTGGCCATTAGAAAGAAATGAAAGGTATAAAATTCATGGCTCAGTGAATAAAAGCTGGCAGTTTATTCTGGATTATTTTGAGCATCAGATGCTCTGGGTTAATTGGTATTGGTTTGTGATGTTATCTGAGCCTCCCAAATTAATGGTTGTTCATGATTATGCTGCTTTTAGAAGCATTATTTCTGAATATTTATGTGGGTGGCTGTTACTTCTTACAAGAAGACATTTCTTACTGATGCCACTCACAGACACTTTGCATTACAGTTCTCTTGCAATGTACTGTACCTGTGACTGAGTTCTTGGCCATAGCTGCTGTACTTCCCTTCGTCAGCTCAGTCTAAGTTTATCATCTGAAAGTAAGGAGGTATCTGTTGAAGTGAGGAAATGGGGGGGGGGGGTGCGTTGGGGTGTGAAGCTAAAAATAAGATGATTCAGATAAGGGAAATAGTCCAGGAACATGAATGCACATCCAGGCCCATCCAGGAATGGGCCAGAGGCATCTGTGGCCCGTGCCAGCTCCCTAGAGACAACTCTCTTAGCTCCTTTGTCCCATTCATACTCCATAGTGTTGCACGTTGTAAAGAACGTAGAACAGTTCTTTAGGCCCACAATGTTATGACAAACTAATTAAAGTAATAATTAAACACCTTTATTGAACTAATCCCTTCCGTCTACACTATGTCCGTATCTATCTATCTCTGCACGTTTCTGTGCTGATCTAAGAGCCCTTTTAACCCCTCTGTTGCATTTGCCACGACTACTATCACTGGCAGTGCATTCCAGGCGCTACCACTCACTGTGTTTAAAAAAAATTACCTTACACTTCTCCTTTGAATTTATCTCCTTGCAATTTAAATGCATGCCCTCTAATATGAAACATTTCAACCCAGGGAAAAAGATACTGGCTGTCTCCCAATCTATGCTTCTCATAATTATATAAACTTCTGTAAAGTCTCCCCTCTGCCTGCACCACTCTGCAGAATACAGTCCAAGTTTGTCCAACCTCTCCTTACGGTGTCTAATCCTCTAATCCAGGCAGCATCTTGGTAAATTCTCTCCAAAGCCTCCATGTCCTTCTTATAATGGGGTGTTTAGAACCTAATGCAACTCTCTGGATCAGGGGTTTCCAACCTTTTTTATAGCATGGACCAATACGATTAACCGAAGTGTCTGTGGACCCCAGGCTGTGAACCCCTGCTCTAGATACAGCCTAACCGGTGATCTATAAAGTTACAACATAACTTCCTGACTCTTGGCTTGGGCCTTAATGAATCGACTAATAAAGGCAAGCATCCAAAAGCCTGAAGTGGGTTTATTTGTACTTTGCATTTAGAGATAAGGCATGATAACATGTTAACATGGCCTTCTGGACCCACTAACCCACACTGCCCAGTTACACACACGTGACCAATTAACCTACCAATTCCTACATGCTTGGAATGTGGGCAGAAACCATAGGAAACCCACACAGTCGAGGGAGAGAATGTACGACAGTGGTGGAATCGATCCCAGTCCACTAACACTATAGACATTATTCCACCGTGCTCCCCCAAACTGGAGATGTTCTCCCTAGTAATTATCTAATTCTCTCTTGAAAACTTGGTGATTCCATTTCCACCATCCTTGGAGGTCGAGAGTTCCGGGTCAAAACCACCTTAGGCAGTTTTGTTCTGAAAGTTTCCCCCTTTCCCTTTGGTACTCTTCATCCAGAATTTTAAACCTGTGCTCCTGGTCACTAAGCCGTTGACCCAAAACGTTAACTGTGCTTCTATAGGTACTGCTGACCAGCGTCATCTGTTTGTTTCTGACTGATAGTCCATCTATTTACTCTCTCTGGGCCAGACCTGAATGTAAACAGCTTCTTCCAAGCTAGCGTATTCTGTGGAGAACTGTACTCGGCTTCTGAAACTTAAACGTATAGCTTCAGTCCCTGACCCCTGACCCCGGCACCCTTTTGGATGGAAATCAATTGCAGTTGAACTCCGTGTGGACCAACTTATGCACTTTCTACTTCATCAGGGTTTCAATTGCTTTTCTTTTGTTTATCTTTGAACGCAAATGCACCCAGTCACATCTAAATTGAATATTTCTTCTCTACCACATGATGGGCTTTTCATTTCTTCTTCCTTCCTGGTTGAACCTAATGATTCACTGGCATAACAACTTTGGCTCTTTGCATGAATTTCTTAATATCATTTAGAGTTTGGTTGAAAATTCTATCAATGGTTGTATTCCTATGAATCCGCACAACGGGAGCCTACAAGCTGACATTAAAACTTGCATGTTTTTTTTTACTTATATGCACAGGATTCATGAGGTTATTCTTTATCTCTGATTGCTTCTCTTTGTGCTTTGATGAATTCCACTCTTGCAATTTGTGACACTGATTTCATGGTCATTATCTGATTTGTGAGGTGGCTGAAACCGTAGCTCAGTTTGCACTTGTTCACCTTTGATATTTAGTCTAATTTAAGATGCTTTGCTCAAAAAGCTCTGTGTTATTCTATACGTCTATAATTAAGGTGTTACAAGCTAAATTGTTTTTTACACGGTTACCGAGCGGATTGGGCTAAGCTTGTGGATAGCTGCAGTCTGTGAAATTAAGAATGCTGCAATATTACACAAGTTAGGACAAAGAATCCAGCAGAAAGCTAATCAATCATTTGTGATTTTCTTTACTCTAGTCACAACATGTGACTTTGAACGCTCATTTGTAGATCATCTTTCATTGCTTCAGCTTATTGTAATGACCTCACTCTATTGAATCAGTTTTGAACTGTAGGTATGGATATGCAGTCAAAAATTAGCTGGTCAGTTTGTAGACCAAAAGATGCAGCAAGCATGCGGAGGCTTTTTTTTAAGATTTGGAGGATAAATGATGGCCAGGGTACTTTTGCAACTGATACTGTTACGGGATCTTTTCAGTCATTGTCAAAGGCTGTGAGATCATGAATTCCTAAACAAAACACTGAATAATTTGACCCATCGTTTCTTGAAATGCTTCACCTTGCAATTACCTCAGTTGACATCAATTTGCCATTCCTCAGTCCATCTCTCCAACTGATGAAGATCTCTTTGTAACTCATTGTAACCTTTTTCATAATCAACAAGACTCCCAAATTTGGCATCATCAGCAAACATGCTAATCCTGCTGTGTACATTCGTTTCTAGTGAATGACTAATTGAATAATGCAACTTAAACTGTTATACATACCAGAGTCACCATCTTTAATGTTGACTATTAAGACGTGTGTTTTTTGATTTTCTTAATATAATTCATTCACATTCCGTTATAATGTTGGGAAGGAACACTCTCGCAGGAAAGCAGCATCCATCATCAGGGTCCCTACCACCCAGGTCATGCTCTCTTCTTGTTGCTGCCATCAGGAAGAAGGTACAGGAGCATCAGGACCCACGCCACCAAGAACAGTTATTACCCCTCAACCATCAGGCTCTTGAAACAAAGGCGGTAACTTCACTTGTTCCATTATTGAAATGTTCCAACAACCAATGAACTCTCTTTGAAGGACTCTTCATCTTCTCAATATTTATTGCTTATTTATTTATTAATTATATTTTTCTTCTTTTTGTATACACATAGTTTGTTGTCTTCTGCACTCTGGTTGAACATCCTGGTTGGGTAGTCTTTTACTGATTCTGTTATGGTTATTATTCTATAGATTTGTTGAGAATGCCCACAAGAAAATTAATCTCAAGATTGTATATTGTGACATGTATGTACTTTAATAAATTTTATTTTGAACTTTGAACATAATAATAATAACTTTATTTATATAGCACCTTTCATACATTAAGATGCAGGCTCAAAGTGCTTTACATAGATTGTAAAAATAAATAAATATAGTCATAAAGACAAATGATATATAGAATAAAATATAATTATAGAAATGTGAACAAAATCAACAAACATTAAATAATCCTATAAGTTAGGCAAATTAAAAAAAGTAGGTTTTTAGAAATGTTTTGAAACATTCCACAGTATGAGCCTGGCGTATTACAGTTGGTAAAGTATTCCAGATCGTTGGCGTATAACAACAAAAGGCCGCATCACTAGTTCTTATATGCTTGGTTCTAGGACCACTAAGCAAACCAGCATTCACAGGTCTAAGATTATAATTTAGGATGGAAGAGTATAGATACTCCAAAGTACATGGAGAAGCTAGATTATTCAGAGCCTTATATACAGTTAAGAGTATTTTAAAATTGTTCCTGAAGGATACAGGCAGCCAGTGTAATGATGTCAAAACATTTTTCTCTACCCCTGATTACCCTTCAGGAGATGATAGTGAGCGAACTTCTTGAATCACTGCAATGCCTTTGATAAGGGTATTCCCACAGTGCGGCTGGGAACAGAGTTCCAGGATTTAGACTCACAAGGAATGCTGATATATTTCAAGTTAGGATGGAAGTGGAAATGTATTATTGCCACATGTACCAAGATATGGGGAAAAGCTTGTCTTGCATGCTGTTCAAACAGAGCTGATCATTGTGGGCAACACAGTAGAATAGCGGTGAGCACAACACTTTACAGAACAGGCGACCCAGGTTCAGTTCCTGCTACTGCCTCCTCTGCACTCTCCCCGTGATCATCTGGATTTCCTCCGGGTGATCTGGTGTCTTGCAGACAGTCCAAAGACTGACTGGTTGGTAGGTTAATTGGTCATTGTAAATTGTCCTGCGATTAGGCTAAAATTAAATCGAGGAATGCTGGGCAGTGTGACTGGAAGGGCCTATTCTGCACTGAATCTCAATAATATTTAAATAATTTAGATATACAGTGTGGAATAGGCCCTTCTGGCCTATGGGCTACACCACCCAGCAGTTCACCGATTTAACCCCAGCTTAATCACAGGATAATTTACAATGACCAATTAACCTACCACACAGTACGTCTTTGGACTGTGGGAGCAAACCAGAGCACCCGGAGGAAACCCATGCATTCCATGGGGAGGATGCACTGAATGGCACCGGAATTGGACTTTGAACTCTGACCCCTCGAGCTGTAATAGTGTCGTGCTAACCGCTACATTACCATGGCGCCCCATTACGCAGTGCATTGAGGTAGAACAAGGTAAAATGTGAGGAGGATGGTGGGAAACCTGGAGATTTTTCAAATGGCTGCTGACCTTGTCCTCCTCAGATGCAGAGGTCTCTGGTCTCGGAAAACCTCCGGTGAGCCTCCGCAGTGCATTTTTTGCAGAAAGCACAGAGAGCAGCCATTGTATGACAATGGTGGAGGGAGCTCATGTTTATGGTGGTGAATAGGGTATCAGTCAGGTGTCAAAGTAAATTTATTATCAGAGTATTTATATGTTACCATGTATTACCTTAAGATTTATTTTCTTGCAGGCATTTACAGGAAAAAAAGAGTTGCAATAGATTTTTTTACCAAAAATATACATAAACCAAACAGACAAACACCAATGTACAGAAGAGGGCAAGCTCTGCAAATAAAAATAATACTGAAAACATTTCTTGAAAGTTAGTCTGTCGTAGAATCAGTGCAGAGTAGGAGTGAATAACGTTGTCCAGGTACATCAAAATGGACGCCTTGGTCCTGGATAGTGCTCTGCATCTTGAATGCTGTAAGACCTGTACTCATCCTGCCAAATGGAGGGTATCCTGTTACACACTTGCCTTGTGGCTTGCAGATGTTAGGAAGGGCTTATGACTTGATAACTGGTTTATTATTGTTACATGAGTGAAGGTACAAGGAGAATCTGTTTTGCATGCCATCCATTGAACTCATTTCACGTTAGTACATCCAGGCAGTACGAGGGAAAAGCAGTAACAGTGTTACAATACAGAGAATGTGCATGAGCAAGAGGTCCATTCGTGGGTCTTGTAACAAGATAGAAGCTGCTCTTGAGCTTGGTGCTTTCAGCTTTTTGCATCTTCGGTGGGGAAAGCTCAGGGTGAGAAGGGACTATTGACTTCTTGTCCAGGGCAGTGAGAAGTGTTGACAGAATCCATGGAGGGGTGTCAGGTTTTCATGACGTGCTGAGCAGTGATTGTCTGTACTTGCTGCCTTTATTTCACTCGCTGCAGGATATCCACCCTCTGACAGCCAGAGTAATCAAGTGGTTTTAATTTCTTTGACTCTCTTTCAAAAAAAAAAGATTTGAAGTACATTTATTATCAAAATATGTATGCAATATACAGCCCTGAGATTTGTCTTCCCAACAGACAGCCACAAAACAAAGAAAAACTATGGAACTCGTTCAAGGAAAGCCATTAAGCCCCAACGCACAAGAACCCCCCAACATCACGCAGATGGAAAAAAAATGAGTAAAAAACACAGAATATAAAACACCAACCCCCAAAGTCATCGAAGGAGCCCAGGCATATTCAGTTTTGCTCAGTTCAGCTCAATCTAGTGCTGTGTCATTTGTTAACTCAGGCTGCAGATCCACTCCACCCCGATCAAAGTACTAATAACATGTTTTTCCAGACAGCTCAGGTTGAATCTAGCTCTGAGCTTCAGGGCTGCTGCTTTCTGCCATTTTGTGCATCAGTGAAGAGAATTCTCAGTTAGCAGAATCCTATCCTGTTGATAAGTACAACATCCAGGATGCAAATTAAGAATTAGTTGTTTCCTTCATTATGGAAAAGGATCAAATGACTCATGAGGTCTCCCGGGGGGGGGGGGGGGGGGGGGGGGGGAGTCAGTGTTCAATAATTTAAAGAAAACAATTTAATTATGGTGTTTTTTAAGGCACAGCCAGATTTCCTCTCTATCACAGAATCTCACAGCATTGAATGAGACCATTTGGCTCATCATGGCTGTGTCAGCTCTCTGGGTGTGCCTTAAATTAATGCCCCTGTGTCACTTCCCCTGGAGTACTGCAACTTTACAATGAAATCCAGCTCCATCCCTCAAAATTCCTCTTCAGTCTGTTTCCATCACCCTGGTCGGCCCAGTGGGCCGGTATCTGTGCTCTGTTGCTCTATGACTGTGGCTCCACATACATATGTATCACATTCAAGATCAGAAGAACTAACTGACTTTTAAATAACTTGTGGATAAAGATGTTAAGGCTTTTGTTGGAAATCTCTCTGTTATACTTTGCTGTCTACCTAATAAGACCTGTAGTTGTAATCTTAAAGTTGTTGACTCCACTATTTCAAGTTCTCACCACCCCCTGGTTTTACTTCACTCCTGGTTTTCATTCCACTGTCCATTCTCTATTGAAACTTGAAGGAGAACCATGGAAACCACAATTATTCATGATCTCTCAAATTTAGTTATGTCAAGGTGTCCTGTAAATGATGAATTATCAGTGTGGTGAATCCAACATGCAGATTCTGAACAAAAATGTTAGAGGCATTAATGAAATGCTAAAGCCAAGTTGAAACCTACTTTTGTTCATATAACTTATGAACAAGTTGATTGTACTTGCATATTTGCAAGTAATCTGTGAAACAGTACATGCAAAGGACAGTAATCCATTGCACTGTAATACAGATTGAAATGGGATTAAAGTACTTTAATTCGCTGTGCAAATACAGTTTATCTGTTAACCCTTCCTCTGTATCATGTGTTAGTTGTTTTCTGTGACAGTTACCTCTTGTAGAATTCATTCAATTAATTTCAGAACTATTACCTGCTACTATCATTTTTGAGAGCTTAATATATTGGATTTTAGGAACAGATGGCAGAGTGTGGGCCAAAAGTCACAATTTAATTCTTGTTTGGACGACCTTTATTGACCACAAAATCTTGTTTTGTAGTTTTATTGTGTTTGAAGCCAGAGATTTAAATTACAGATCTGCTATGCACTTACTGCTGTCTCTCGCTGTGTGATTTTGAAAATGTTTAACTAAATAAAACAAATTACCGTTAAATTCATTTGGGAGTATCCCCTATCAACTCATGCAAAAACTGAATGCGATCATTTTGAAACAAGAGACATGGTTATTCCAGCTGCTGAGTCCACTGTCTGTATATAGAAGTCTGCTGTGGTCTCATTCCCCTGCCATTTCCCCACAGTCCTGAAAATTAATTTTCCTTCCATGCTTATCTGAATACCTTTAGAAATACACTCAGTGGCCACTTTATTAGCTACACCTGTACACCTGCTCATTAATGCAAATATCTAATCAGCCAATCATGTGGCAGCAACTCATAAAAGCATCCAGACATAATTTACCAAGGTTCAATTGTCCTTCAGAGCAAACATCAGAATGGGAAGAAATGTGATCTAATGACTTTGTGGATTTATTGTAGGTGCCAGATGGGTGGTTTGAATATCTCAGAAACTGCTCATCTTTTGGGATTGTTATGCTCAGCAGCCTCTAGAGCAGAAGTTCTCAACCTTTTTTATGCCATGGACTCCTACCATGAACCAGGGCATCCGTGAACCCCAGGTTGGGAACCTTGCTCTAGAGTTTACAGAGAATGGTGTTAAAAACAACAACAAAAAATCCAGTGAGTGGCAGGTTTGTTGGAAAAAGCACCTTGTAAATGAGAGAGGTCAGAGGAGAATGGCCAGACTGGTTCAGGCTGACAGGAAGGCGACAGTAACTCAAGTAACCACGTGTTACAATAGTGGTGTGCAGAAGGACACTTCCAGATGCACGATCCATCAAACCTTGAAGTGGATGGGCTATGGTTCCAGAAGACCACAAGTGTAGTTTCTGCTTCCATCATTCCCATATAAAACCAAGGTAATTTAGTAAAGACCTTGTCATAATCTCTGTACACCACATTCAAACCCTGTTGCCTTTGATCCTTGGAGAACAGAATCTATGGAGCAGACTTGATGGACTGAATGACATAATTCTGCTACAGTGTTTCATGGTCTTATGGTCTCAATGTCTCCAGCCGATCCCTGTAGCTAAAATCCCTCCTTACTTGAGGAATTCTGGTTAAGTTCATGAGCCTTCAAGGAACTTCAAGTCTTTCTTAAAGACCAGAACTAGATGTTCTTGTTATTCTTATCCTTGGGATTGAGGATGACTTACTTCTTGTCAAGTTCTGTGGATTCTGGGGTGGCTGATGAGGCACTGTGGGACCTGCAGGTGGAGCAAGTAGTGCTTGTAAGGGACACCAAGTGGGTGGCTGGGAAGATGGGCACAACCTTTGGTAAACTACATTGGACTTCTGTGCACTTCTGATGAGTAGGGTTGAAGTTCTTAAAGCCGGGTTGAAGTTCTTAAAGCCCAGTTGAATGTTGCTTCACTGTTCTGATTGGCCTGGGATTCCCATGAGCCAGTGGGTGTGATAGACTGATGATGTCTTGCCATAACAAACCTTGGAAGTAGGATGTTTATTTTGATGCTTGAGTGTCGATTATGGGAAGAAATGACTTGCCCAGCAGGAATGACCAAACGCAACTGGGGCCTCAGCACCAGGAATTTTTTTTATTATTATTCATTTATGGGATGTGGGTGTCACCAGCTAAGCCAGCATTTATTGCCCATCTCTAGTTGCCCTGGAGAAGGTGGTGATGAGCTGCCTTCTTGAACCGCTGCAGTCCCTGAGGTGTAAGTACATCCACAGTGCTGATAGGGAGAGAATTCCATGATTTTGACCCATCGACAATGAAGGAACGGTGATACCTTTCCAAGTCAAGATGGTGAGTGACTTGGAGGGCGATTTCCAAGTGGAGCTGTTCCCAGGTATCTGCTGTTCTTGTCCTTCTAGAGTTGGAATAGCAGGATAGCTAGAATGAATAAGTGGCTTGAGCGGTGTTGCAGGAGGGAGGGTTTCAGATTCTTGGGGCATTGGAACTGCTTCCGGGCGAGTTGGGACCAGTACTGTCCGGATGGTCCACATCTGGGCAGGGCCAGGATCAATGTCCTAGGGAGATTGTTTGCTAGTGCTGTTGGGGAGGCTTTAAACTAATATGGCAGAGGAAGGGGAACCCACACAGAAAAGAGGGAAGTGATGCAGAGACCAAAGCTAGAGTTAGTGAAGAAAAAAGTAAGAGTAGAGTGCATAAAAGTAAAAAGCAAAAATTGCATAGGTCACTAGATTCTAAAAGGACAATGAGTATAAGGGCACTTTATCTAAATGCCCGTAGTATTAGAAACAAGGTCAGTGAAGTTGTGGCACAGTTCAGTCCCAATGCACATGATTTAGTGACCATTACAGAAACCTGGTTGCAAGGTGGAGATGACTGGGAATTAAATATCCAAGGGTATCAGGTAATACGGAAAGATAGGCAGGAAGGCAGAGGAGGTGGAATGGCGCTCTTGATTAGGGATGAGATCAGGGCGATTGTGAGATCTACGGAGCAGAATGTTGAGTCCATCTGGGTAGAGATTAAGAATAGTAAAGGGAAAAAAATCACTGGTGGGAGTTTTATTAGCCACCTAATAAAAATATTGCAGTGGCAGAGGCGATTAACCTAGAAGTAACTGAGGCTTGTAAGAACGGAATGGCAGTTGTCATGGGGGTGGGGGGGGGGAAGGATTTTAACTTGCACATAGATTGGGTGAATCAGATTGGTCAAGGAAGTCTTGAGGAGGACTTCATAGAATGCATCCGTGATGGCTTTCTTGAACAGCATGTTAGTGAACCTACAAGGGAAAATGCTATCGTAGATCTAGTCCTGTGCAATGAGACAGGTAAGGATTAACGATCTTGTAGTCGGGGATCCTTTTGGAAAGAGTGATCATAGTATGATTGAATTTTGCATACAGATGGAGGGTGAAATATTTAGATCTAAAACTAGTGTATTATGCTTGAACAAGGGAGACTACAATGGGATAGGGAGGAGTTGGCTAATGTGGATTGGGAGCACAGGCTATTCGGTAGGATAGCTGAGGAACAGTGGAACACTTCCAAAGAGATTTTTCACAGTGCTCAACAAAAGTATATTCCAGTCAAAAGTAAGGACAGTAAGTGTGGGGAGAGCCAGCCTTGGATAACTAAGGAAATAAAAGATAGTATCAAATTAAAAGCTCATGTATACAAAGTCGCAAAGAGTAGGGATTGTGAAAACTTGAAAAAGCAACAGAGAACAACTAAACAATAAATAATGAAAGGGACATAATGAGTGTAGTGGATAGAGGGGAACGGATGGATGTTGTATACTTGGATTTCCAGAAGGCGTTCGATAAGGTGCCACACAAGAGACTTATAAATAAGGTACAGATGCATGGAGTCGGAGAAAGTGTATTGGCATGGACAGTGGATTGGTTAACCGAAAGAAGGCAGAGAGTTGGTATAAATGGGTTTTTCTCCAGTTCGCAGTCTGTGGTAAGTGGGGTGCCGCAGGAGTTGGTGCTGGGCCCGCAACTGTTTACCGCTTACATTGATGATTTGGAAGAGGGGACTGAGTGTAGTGTAGCAAAGTTTGCTGATGACACTAAACTGAGTGGAAAAGCAAATTGTACAGAGGATGTGGAGAGTCTGCAGAGGGATATAGATAGGTTAAGTGAGTGGACCAAGGTCTGGCAGATGGAATACAACATTGGTAAATGCGAGATCATCCACTTTGGAAGGAATAATAGAAGAGCAGATTATTATTTAAATGGTGAAAGTTTGCAGCATGCTGTTGTGCAGAGAGACCTGAGAGTGCTTGTGCATGAATCGCAAAAAGTTGGCTTGCAGGTACAACAGGTTATTAAGAAGGCAAATGAAATGTTGGCCTTCATTGCTAGAGGGATTAACTTCAAGAGCAGGGAGGTCATGCTGCAACTCGACAGGGTACTGGTGAGTCTGCACCTGGAGTACTGTGTGCAGTTCTGGTCTCCATACTTGAGGAAGGATATACTGGCTTTGGAGGCAGTGCGGAAGAAGTTCACCAGGTTGATTCCAGGGATGAAGGGGTTAACCTATGAGGAGAGATTGAGTTGCCTGGGACTATACTCTCTGGAATTCAGAAGAATGAGAGGGGATCTTATAGAAACATACAAAATTTTGAAAGGGATAGATAAGATAGAAGTAGGAAAGTTGTTTCCATCGGTAGTGAGACTAGAACTAGGGGACATTGCCTCAAGATTAGGGGAGAAGATTTAGGATGGAGATGAGGAGAAACTGTTTTTCCCAGAGAGTGATGAATCTGTGGAATTCTCTGCCCATGGAAGCAGTTGGGGCTTACGCACTAAATATATTTAAGAAGCAGTTAGATAGGTTTTTACATAGTAGGGAAATTAAGGGTTATGGGGGAAAGGCGGGTAGATGGAGCTGAGTTTACCGACAGATCAGCCATGATCTAATTGAATGGCGGGGCAGGCTGATGGGCCGGATGGCCTACTCCTGCTCCTATTTCTTATGTAGCGGTGGTGGGTCTAGAAGGTGCTGTCTTAGGAACTCTGGTGTGCTGTTGCAGTGCATCTTGTAGATAGTGCACACTGCTGCAATATTGGTATTTATGCTGAATATGGGTACTTGTTCTGCCTGTGGTTCTGGATTTGCAGAGCTTAGCTGGGGCAGTGTTGGTGGTACCACTCCAGAGCTTAGAGGTGGCTTTCCATGTCTCAGAGGAACACAGGGGAGACCATGAGCATTGTGCCAAGTCTGACCTTTTACTGAGCAGGCCAAAGGCTCTGCTTGTGCACTATAGGTAATGATGAATTTTACCTGAGATATGGGAAGTAGTCTAGGGTTTGTCAGGGATTGCTGTTTCCACAGGTCAGTGTCGTACAGTGATTCAGAATCACACATACCATATAACCATATAACAATTACAGCACGGAAACAGGCCATCTTGGCCCTTCTAGTCCGTGCCGAACGCTTACTCTCACCTAGTCCCACCGACCTGCACTTAGCCCATAACCCTCCATTCCTTCCCTGTCCATGTACCTATCCAATTTTACTTTAAATGACAATGTACATGGAAAAAACACAACAAAATACCTCATTTGCATAATACTCAGTGGGTACCTGGGTGACCTTTTTTGCATTTGTTCAGTGTCGGGCCCATTCAGTCCTGTACTTCACCAGTGGAACATTCAATGACAACACGAGTGAATCTGCAGATGCTGGAGATAAATAAAGACACAAAATGCTGGCAGAACTCAGCAGGCCAGACAGCATCTGTGGGAGGAGGTAGTGACGATGTTCACATTCAATGACTTGGCTCTTGGTCTCTGAGTGTGCGCACTGGCAAGAGCCCACTTCATGCGTCACGACAGCGATTGAAATATGAGGGACCGTAGATCTGAAGTGCTTAATTGCCGCTAGCAGTGTATTTATTGTTTGAGCAGCAAACTACCCAAGATGAAAAGGGCACAGAAGAGAAGCATCAAGTATTTTCACATAATTCACCCATGAAATGAAATTATATCAGCAGTGCATGCAGGGACAGTTTCACTCTCTCTCTCAAAGTTCAGAAGTTCAAAATAAGTGTAGAAGACAACAAAGTGTGCAAATGCAGAAAGAAAATAATAATACATAAATAAGCAGTAAATATCAAGAACGTGAGATGAAGAGTTCTTGAAAGTGAGGGCAAAGGTGGTGGGAACATTTCAATGATGGGGCAAGTGAAGTTACTCCCTTAGTTTCAAGAGTCTAATGGTTGAGAGGTAGTAAATCTTTTTTACCAAAAAGGATGATTTTTCATTTTTCCACAGAACATTGCATTTTTCACGTCCACCATGTCTCAGGGCCTCCCACACCAGCCAATGTTTTCAATTTGGAAAATCACCCATTTTCTCTCTTCCCCAGCTCTGACAGAGTGTTTTCAATTTGTAATGTTAATTTGGTCTCTCTTTTGACAAATACTGCTCTGCTGAATGTTCCCAGCTTTTTCTATTTTTTAGTTTCTGATATCCAGCATCTGCAGTTCTGTTTTAAGGTCTCAAACACTTCGGACCTCAGGCTGTCTTAAGACCAAGTGCCAAATTTATGCAGTAGATTCAGTAAATCCAATTTTCAAAAGACAGATGGGTACATTAATAGGAAAAGTGTAGAGGGCCTTGGCAAATTGCAGACAAATGGGACTAGCTTCGATGGACATCTTGGTCGGCCTGGATTGATTGGGATAAAGGGCATATTTCCCTGCTCGTGTGTCACCAGATCACTGCAAATTACCTCCATCTCATCAGCAGCCTGGCCTCTCAACCTTCTTTGCCTTTCTGATCGGCTCTTGTTAAAATTATACTTCTCATAGTCTATGTCCAGCGCCAGTGATCCAGCTGTGATCAGGATCTCCAATGCCACTTTGCATAGATTTTGTATGTTCTCCCTGAAACCACAGTTGGGTTTTCTCCGGATGCTGCATTTTCTTTGCACATCCCAAAAGTGTTCTGGTTGGTGAGTTAGTTGGCTGTTGTAAGTTGCCCCTGGAGTATAGCAGAACCGGTGGAGCTGCAAAAGGATTCCCATGGGTGTGGAGCATGACTGTGAGGACACAATGCGCCAACGGCCTGTGTCTGTGTTCATCGTAAACTGCTCAGATGATCATATACAAGACTAGCTGAAAGTGCAAATGGATTAACAGTAAACAGCATTTGGCAGGCTGGGATTTTTGAGAGGCATTGTACTCAATGCACGCTTGAAACTTCGCCTGAGAGCACACTACTTAGTGTACTTTCAAATAATTATTTAATATCCCCCTGCGCACAGCTACCTGCTTGTTCTGATGACCTGCGTAAAATTACGTTTTTAATAATTACTTCGAGGTGGGGAGAGCAAGGGTGGAAAATTGTGACACTTGTTATAATCTGTTCTCAGTGGGAATTCATTATACACTGCATCTCCAGCTACTTACAGGTGACCACGGATTAATGCAGGAGTTCATTCGCACAATCTCCCTGAGATAAAGGACAATGCAGGGAGATTAATGACCCACTGACATCACAAGCCAATCCCGTTAATCAAAATCAGGAACTAATTTAAAACTTTACTGGCACCAATCAATGCTAGCTTGGCCAAGTCACGCACCACTTTCTTTATAAAAAAAATTAGTGTGTTTGGGAATTCCAGTGCGACTACACTTAATCTCTTTTAGTGCTTGGCCAGAAGTGTTTTGGCTGGGGTGCCTTCTTACTTTGGAGACCTGAATTTTAAGATATAGGTGGAAAACAGAAGTTTTCAAACATCTACTTTTATTGTAATACTTTATTTTTATTTTTGTTCTTTTTAAATTTTGCAGTACATATTTAATTCAACTATTTTAAAAGCAATTTACTGTTTTTTCCCCTTATAGTATCATGTATGGTATTGTAATGCTGCTGCAAAGTTAACACATTTCACAACATATTCTGATCTATTTTCTGGGGATGTTTGTGACAGTGGTAAGGTAACAATTGCTTTCCCTGAAGACACAAAGATGTAGACATCTAAAATAGAGTTGGAATCACTGAATAGATGTATTGAGTCTTGCCTCAATTTCACATCTGGTGGCTTTAACTTCCCTGCAAAACAACCACTGGACTATTGCATCTTTTTTGAGAAACTGATTGTGTCGCATCACAAACTCCCACACCTGAGTGTTCTATTGTGTTGCTACCTCATTGCCTAACAAACTGAGCTGGTGCCAGTTCTTGGAATGTAACAATGTAAGGGATTCAACCAGTTTCACTTCTTTCCCTTTTTTTTGACATTGTTTCTTGGAATCTACTCTACAAATCTACTAATTAAGAAACATACTTTTATTAATACAATACTCTAGAGTTGTTTGTCTCGTATTCATGTTCTCGAGCTGTTCAGATGACAATTATTCCTGGCAAAAACAATTTTTTGCTTTCTGCTTTATCATCCTGCTCTATTTTATTTTCTACTGTGAAAAGTATGACTTATATAAACCTATCAATACAAACAGCGCCAGTCATGTAATTATCCTTGTGTGGCGCTGTGAACAATGCCAACCAGAGTAGGGGATCATGGTATATATTGGGCGTTTCCTTCAATGCTGTATTGTTCATGTCACACTATTTGATGTGCATTCATTGACTTTGTTGCTATGATAACATGCATTGTCTTTGGTTTATTACTGTCGCCTGTACTGAGATACAGTGAAAATCTTTTGTTTATGTCCCATCCAGAAAGGTCATACATAAGCACATGGAGGGTATCAGGTGGTTTAACTTCTTACACTACCTTCAACTGTTCATGATTTATCCTGACACATTTTGATTGCACAATGTAAATAGTTAAATAGAAAAGTTAAAAACGTTCAGTATTAGAAGTGCTGTCTTTCAGGTTTATAAATAGCGACATGTCACTTCCTTCAATATCATTGTAAAAGATTAATTTTAAAGATCTTTATTTTTTATTTGCACATCACAATTTACAGTGAAATGCATCGTTTGTGTCAACGACCAACACAGTGCGAAAATTTGCTGAGAGCAGCCGGCAAGTGTCACTGTGCTTCCGACGACTACATATCTTCCCACCGGTCACTAACCCTTACAGCTTTGATTTTGAGAGGAAACTGGAGCGCCCAGCGAGGAAACAGCGCCCAGAAGAAACCTGTGCAGCCACGGGGAGAATGTGCAAACTCTTTTTAGACAGTGGCGGGAATCAAACCCTGAGTTCTGGCACTGTAAGGCGTTATACTCGTTGCTATGCTACCATGGTGCAAACATTGTACATCCTTAGAATGTATTTTAATGCTCTAGACTCACATAAAAGAGAAAAGACTTAAGATCTTTTGTTGAAGCTATGTGACAAGCCATGCTGGGTTAAGAAAGCCTGACAGGGACACCTCTACATATGATGAACTTCCATAATATTATTAAAAATCATAAGGTAATGCGTGTGGTCTATGAATGGCAGGACTAGGATTTTATTCTTCTCTCAGTCCACTTTTAGTAATCGTTCTTTTTTATCCGTCTGTTGTACTTTTGATGCCAATGTTATATGGTTACCATATCAAATGTTTTTTGTGTATTTTCTGACTTGTAGACAAAATCGACTCGTAAATTTGTAAAAACAGCACCCACGTTCATTGTCCAAGAATGACCTGTGCTAGTTTTGATGACATCGGGATTCAATGAGCTGATTAAAGAAATGCACAGCATTATTCTCATGCAGCCTAAATCGACTGAGTCAGTTGACTTTTATTGAGAGATTTAATTTACACACATCCTTTTTGATCTCTTACTAACTTGCACATAATCCGGATGTTCAGAGCAACATGTTTACCGCGGAGTGAGCAAGTCACGATCCATTCTGTTAAGCTGTCTGAGAGCAAAGAATTTGAAGATCAGCACCTCAAATCTGGCATGTGGTCAACCAGACAGCAGTGGCTGCCATTTCTGAGACCTGGATTATCTACAGCAGAAGGATACTGTCAATGTTCTCTGCAAAATCCTTCAAATCTATTGGCAGGGTAAATGTCTATATGATCCCAAGAATGAGGTCTTAATTAAACCCAGTCAGCTCCGATAGGTTGGACAGATAACAGACTCCTGAAATGTAATCTGCTCCAAACTTGGTCACGATTGGAGATTACTAAGTGGTCAGGGAAAAAAATTTGAAGATCCTCTTGAATTTCCTTGGGAAAAGTGTAAAAATCCTCACCAGCTAGTGGAAATCCCTGGCCTAAGGCAACTTAAAGTGGAGAAGAACCATTTAAAATATCACAGTGGTTAGTGTAATGCTTTTATAGCACCAGTGACCCAGGTTCGATTGCAATATGTTCTCTCTGATTTGGATTTCCTCTGGGCGCTCAGTTTTCTCCCACATTCCAGAGTCATACAGGGTAGGCAGGTGATTTGGTCACATGGGTGAATTGGGTGGCACAGGCTAATTGGGCTGGAAGGGACTGTTATTGTGCTGTATCTCTAAATAAATAAACAAACAAATAAATAAGGCGTTGGGAATGTAAAGTCCCTTCATCGGGAGTACAGAGTAAATAGTGAAAGAATGCCGCACCTACCAAATATCTGCTTGCCTGCCTTTTGAGGCAACTCCTGTGCTTCCTGGGGCAGACTCTCCAGAACCTATTTATCATCAGCCACCTCAGAACACCCAGGAACAGAGTCGAAGCAACCTTGATGCTGAAGGATTCTCCAAGAAGAATTCTGTCCCTTCCCAAGTCAGCATTTATTACAATGGATGCTTTTAATTGGTAAGTTAGAAAATAATGAATTCCCCACAAGTAATGTTTAACATTAGTTGAAAAAAAAATTTGAGTTGGTCATTCTTAAAGGACCAACTAAATATTCCAAGGCCCACATTTTGTTAATTACAATGTCTCTGAACGATTATGATCCTAATCATATTATGCAGCATGAAGTAGTTAACAGTGTGCTGTATATAAAAAATGTCTGAATATATTTTCTATATTGAAATGTCTGTAAGATCATTTGCATAATGTCAGCAAATAGCACTCTGACATTGGATGTGTGCATTTCCAAAACTGTGGTCAAAGAATAATATTTGGGTATATTAGCGAAGAAATGTGCGTATTGGGTACAGTCTCTGGAAAAGAAAACTGAAGACTTCAGAGCAGGTTTGCTCTACCTGAGAGATTGCTGTGTACTTTGCTTTACAGAAACGTGGCTCATATGGGTGATTTTGGATACAATGCTGCAGCCAGTGGCTTCACCACTCTCCATAAACAGAGGACTGCTCGGAGTGATAGAAGAGGAAGTGTATTCTTTATGATTAACTTATTGTGGTGCACAAACGAGACAGTTCTGTCTCAGTCCTGCACACCCAACCTGGAACATCTAGCGGCAAGTGTTGTCCATTTTATCTGCTGAGGGAGTTTTCTGCCATCACCCTGGTAGCAGTGTACCTTCTGCTCCAGGCCAAAGTCAGGCAAACACTGCGGGAGCTGAGCATTATAATCAGCAGGCATGAAACTGCACCTTGATATCTTCTCTATCATTGTGGAAGAATTCAACCAGGCCAGCTTAAAGAAGTCTTGGAACAGCTACCACCAACGTACCACCTGTCAAACTAGAGGAGCCAACACACTTGACCACTATTATACCATCATCAGGAATGCTTCCCATGCTATCCCACACTCGCATTTTGGAAAGTCTGATCACCTGGCTGTACTCCTGTACACAGCATACAGGCAGGCACCACAGAGCATAGTACCAGTGGTGAGGACCAAGAGGATATAGTCATGGGAGGTGGAGGAATGCTAACAGGACTGATTTGAGTTGGAGGACTGGACAATATCCAGGGATTCATCTGCGAGTGTGAATGAGTATGTCACAGTTGTCACCGACTTCGTCAAGATCTGTGTGGATGAGTATGTACCTTCAAGAAAAATACTGAACATACCCAAACCAAAAGGTATGGATGAACCAGGAGATTCATAGTATGCTGATGGTTAGATCTGTGGCATTCAAGACTGATGATCCAGAACAAGACAAGAAGTCCAGGTACAATGTACAAAGAGATATTTTAAGGATGAGAATACAATTCCAATTGAAGTTAGAGACAGAACCAGATGCACATCAGTTCTGTCATTACTTGCTACGAAGTGAAACCTAACATCAGGAATGACTATGGTGCTTCACTCCCAGAAGAGCTCAACGCCTTTTATGCACGCTTTGAAAGGGAGAATAAAACAACACCTGTACAAATCCCTGTAGCATCTGGTGACCCTGTGATCTTTATCTTGGAGGCTGATGTCAGAACATCTTTCAAGAGGGTGAACCTTGCAAGGCATCAGGCCCTTATCGTGTACTTGTTAGGGCTCTGAAAACCTGTGCTAAGCAACTGGTGGGAGTGTTCAAGGACATCGTCAATCTCTGACTGCTGCAGTCAGATTTTCCCTCCTTCTTCAAAAGGCTGACAGTAGTTGTACCAGTGCTGAAGAAGAGCGGGGTGAGTTGCCTCAATGACTATTGCCCAGTGGCATTCACATCTAGAGTGATGAAGCGCTTTGAGCGGTTGGTCATGGTCAGAATCAACTCCTTCCTAAGCAAGGACCTGGAGTGGCTAAAATTTGCCGATCTGCAATATGCAATCTCACCAGCTCTGCACACAACCTTCGATCACCCGGACAGTAAGAATACCTATGTCAGGCTGTTGTTTATTGATTACAGCTCAGTGTTCAACACAATCGTACTCTTGGTTTTAATCACAAGCTCCAAAACCTGGGCCTCTGTATCTTTCTTTGCAACTGGATCCTTGACTTCCTCACCAGGAGATCACAGTCCGTGTGGATCAGAAATAACACTTTCTCCTCACTGATAATCAACACTGGTGCGCCTCAAGGATGTGTGATTAGCTCACTGCTTACTCTCTCTACACCCACAATTGTGTGTCTGGGCACTAGCGCAAATGCCAACAACACAACTATTGTTGGCAGAATTTCATATAGTGATGGGGACACAGACAGGAGCAAGAGAGATCAGCTGGTTGAGTGATGTAGCAACAACAAACTTACAAGACCAAGGAATTGATTGTGGACTTCAGGAAGGGAAAGTCGAGGGAACACACACCAGTCCTCATCGAAGGATCAGAAGTGTAAAGGGTGGGAAGTTTCAAATTCCTGGGTGTCAACATCTCTGAAGATCTGTCCTGGGCCCAACATATTAATGCAATTACATAGAAGGCTTGACAGCGGCTATATTTCATTAGGAATTTGAGGAGAATTGGTGTGTCACCAAGGACGCTTGAAAATTTCTACAAATGCGCCGTGGAGAGCATTGTAACTGGTTGCATCAATGTCTGGTGTGGAGAGAGCACAGCACAAGATTGGGTAAGAGCTGCAGAAAGTTGTAAACTCAGCCTGTTTCTTTTCCTCTGGCATCATCAGATTTATGAATGGACAATGAACACCATGAGCACTACCTTAGTATTTTTTTCTTCTCTCTAATTTGCACTATTAATTTAATTTAATTTTTATTCATAAGCTTTAGCCACGTATACTTAGCCAGGGTGCCTAATACATTGCATTGTACTGTATTTGTTAAAGTGGAATGGAGAGTGAGTTTATAAATCTGGTGGGAACAAAGGATGTTGGGAATGGCGAGGGTGGAGAGTTGCAGGAGGGATGTGGGACAGGTGGCAGAGAAGGAGTGGCAGGGATGGGGTTAGGAGTGGCGTGGGTGCAGATAAACCCAGCCCTGAGACACCAGGCATGTCAATTGATTCCAAACAACCGGTTTATTGATCATAAGAGAATGTCTCTCTGGTGCTTCCCACTTATTGTAATTTATAGTTATTATTATGTATCACAATGTCCTGCTGCCTCAAAACAACAAATTCACAACATATGCCAATGATGTTGAAGCTGATTCTGAGTTCGGATTTTTGTGTTGGTCTGGGAGGTATTTGCTGCTGAAAAGCTCTGTGAATAGTTGAGCTGCCTTTTCTCAAATGATGGAAAAAGGCATCACATGGAACATCTCTTAACGTCTTAAATACTTGAAGTATCATTGGTCTGACTTGAGGCAAAATACTAACTGGTTGGGTCCATCACATGGTGCCATTGTTTCCCATTTTTTCTGACAGAATGTTGAATCTGTGATGTTTCAGGTGGGACCAGTGTTCAGATAAAGTATTCTTTCCAACTTTCTTCCTATCAGATATCAACAGGCTTTCATTGTATGTAGTTCCAGCATTATCTGATTTAATGCGGTATGCTGAAGTGTGTCCCTAATAAATTACAGCCATGGTTAGAATAACTTCTGAAACTGCTGCGCACGCAGTGTTTCTACAGAGCTATAATTTGGTTGGTTCACCCCTGCCCAGTACACATTGCAGTCATGTCACAAAGGGTTTGGGCCCGAATACACTTGTTTTATGTCTGCATGCACAGCTATATATAAATTCAGCTGTTTGGTATGACTCTTCATGCCAATTGCATTGCTGACATATTGCGCTTCTGGCCAAGTGAAATAGTATTTACTGTACAAAAGAATTCAGTTTGTTGCTCCAACAGCTGTAAACTGCTCGGCATAGTTACAGGAATAGATAATTGCATTCCAGGTTAAAATTTACTCCTGGAAAGGGTGCCCATGCATTAACCAGTACTGAGCAATTCTGTTCTTGGTTGGAATTTTAGATAAGATCGCCATATTTAATTTCTCAAGAAGTGATGGTGTTTTAAATCGTTACCTGAGGCATGGGTGGGCAACGTTTTTCATTTTTTCTGTTGCGATTAGTACGCAAGTGGATTCTCTTCTGGTGCCATAATCGTTGGCGTTATGTCTTGTAACTCTAAGACATAAAACTATTTGAAAGGAAAGCAAGGGAGCTGAGAGATGCAAGTCTCGGATCGCTTTTACTTTAAGCGATGCGTGTGCGTACGAGGCAATGGCGTCATGACGTATGTCAGTCATGCACTTTGTACATATAATCATAACGAATCATTCCAACGAAGAATGCTTAATCAAGCAATATACTGTATTTACAATATTACTCTAATATTCCTGAAATATTAAATACACAAAAATTGGTGTTTTACTTTTCTAGGTAATTAAAGTACTTCATTTGAGTAAGGTTCAAAGTAAATTTGAATATATGTCATCAAATACGAGCCTGAGGTTCATTCTTTTGTGGAAATTCACAGTCAATACAAGAAACACAATAGAATCAATGAAAGACCACACCCAACAGGATGGTCAAACAACCAACTTGCAAAAGACCACAAGCTGTGCAAATACAAAAAGGAAAAAAAATAGGCAATAAGTATAAAGAAAATAAGATGAAGAGTCTTTGAAAGTGAGTCCATAGGTTGTGGGAACAGTTCAGTGATGGGTTGAGTGAAGTTATCCCCTCTGGTTCAAGAGCCTGAGGGGTAATAACTGTTCCTGAACCTGGTGGTGTGGGTCCTGGGGCTCCTGTACCACCTTCCTGATGGCAGCAGTAAGAAAAGAGCATGTCTTGGATGGTGGTGGTCCTTGATGATGGATGCTGCTTTCTGCAACAGCACTCTGTGTAGATGTGCACAATGGTGGGGAGGGCTTTACTCGAGATGGACTGGGATGATTTTTTTGTACTACTTTTTGTAGGATTTTCCATTCAGGGGCATTGGTGTTTCCATACCAGGCCATGATGCAACCAGTCAATATACTCTCCACCACCCAGCTATAGAAGTTTGTCAAAGTTTAAGAAGGCAAGCAAATCTTCACAAAATTCTAAGGAAGTAGAGGCACTACCGTACTTTCTCCATAATGGCACTTACAGGTATATGCTGGACCCAGAAATGATAACACCAAGGAATTTAAAGTTGCTTATATTCTCCATATCTGATCCCTCAAGGAGGACTGGCTAATGGACCTCTAGTTTCCACCTGAAGTCAATAGTACCCTCCTTGGTCTTGTTGACATTGAGTGTGAAGTTGTTGCTGTGGCACCACTCAGCCAGATTTTCAACCGCCCTTCTATGTGCTGATTCATCACCACCTTTAATTTGGCCAAAGACGGAAAACTTGAATGTGGCGTTGGAGCCGTGTTTAGACTCTCAGTCATAAGTATAAAGTGAGCAGAACAGGGGGATAAACACACAGTCTTGTAATGCACCTGCGCTGATAAGATTGTGGAGGAGATGTTGTCAATCCGAACTGACTGGGGACTCAAGTGAAGAAATTGAGGATTCAGTTACACAAAGGTGTTGGAGTTTATCGATTGGTTTTGATAGTATTGAATGTCGAGTTGTTGTCAATGAGAAGCATCCTGATGTCTGCATCTTTGCTGTCCAGATGTTCCAGGTGAGTGAAGAGCCAATGAAATGGCATCAACTGTTGACTAGTTATGATGGTAGACAAATTGGAGCAGATCCAAGTGGCTTCTCAGGCAGGAGTTGATTTGCTTCATCACCAACCTCTCAAAGCACTTCATCGCAGTGGATGTAAGTGCAACTGGACAATTGTCATTGAGGCAGGTTTCCATGTTTTTCTCAGGCTGAAGCCTGCTTGAAGCAGGTGTGTCCCTCAGCCTGTTCCAGATTTGGGGCTAATGTACAAACATTTGTACAAGGACAGCTGTGACCCTGATGAGTGGGGCGAATTAGGGGCAAGGGCACAATTTGCCTACACCTCCTTTTCTTAAACTTTAATACTCGACACCAAACCATTCCTTGAATGTCTACACATTTCACTTAGCATTTAGATTGGGTGGATGGGCATGGTCTTTTCCCTAAGTTTGAGGTGAGAGGAGAAAGATCTATAAGGAATCTGAGGGACATTTTCCACATAAAAGGTGGTGCGTATATGTAATGAACTGCCACAGTTGGTGGTAGATATAGGTACAACTGTAAGTGATATGGGCCATGCATAAGGAAATACGTTCAGATCAAGTAGACAGCTTGGTCAGCATGGATGAGATGGGCTGAAGGGCCTGTTTGCTGCATAACTCAATTACTTTAAAAAGACTTTCTTAATGTAAACATTATAGCAGTGAATTTAAAGATAAAGTCATACAATTATTCATGAAGTCCTGAGCTGAACCTGAACACTTTATTTTCAGTAACTCCCTCATTTGGGGGAAGCCAGTGGCCTCCCCACACCCCTCTCTCTTCTCCCCCATGCTCCCCACCCCTCCAACCAGCCCCCTACTTGTTTTAGATAGATGCATTTCTAGGAAAGGAGGGGATGGAAGATTATCAACCATGGATAAGAATACAGAGTTGAGGTGGCAGTCCGCCATGATCTTGTTGATAAATTGGTTTATTAGTCGAGATTTCTTCAGGACTGGAATGGAAAGGGGGAGACCCCAGAATAACGAGGTGGGAAGGGAGGGAAAGAATAATGTCTACAAGGTGATTGATGAAGCCAGGTGGGTGGGAAAGGTAAAAGGCTGGAGATGAGGGAATCTGACAGGAGAGTAGATGTATTAACTTATTGGTGTCTCTGGGTCCAACAAATCTTCAGGTTGGGATAGTGTCATGTACATTAAGTTTATGTAGTCAAACTAAATAACATTTTAAAGACATCTGGATAAGTACATGCAGAAGAAAGGCTCAGAGGGATATGGGATAACCACTGGCAAATGGGGACTGCTTTAGAAGGGCACTCTGATTGGTATGAACAAGTTGGGATGAAGAGCCCACCCCACCTGGCTTCAACTATCACCATCTAGTTATCCTTCTTCCCCTCCCACCATTTTTTATTCGGGCATCTTCCCTCTTCCTTTCCAGTCCCGAAAGAGGGTCTCAGCCTGAAACGTCAACTGTTTGTTCATTTCCATAAATGCTGCCTGTCTTGTTGAATTCCTCCAGCATTTTGTGCATGTTACTTTGAATTTCCAGCATCTGCAGAATTTCTGGAGTTTCTATAGATTAAGGAGTTCAACCCCTCAAGCCTGCTCTACCAATCAGTTGTCTTTGCAACCCAATCACATTAAATGATTGTATGAGGTCCAATTAGTCTGCAGTTTTAAGGGCAGCAATAACCACTTTAAGGGCAGCAATAACCACTATTTGGAGAGTGAATTCCACAGAGGGTTTACTGCAATAGAGTCCAAGGACAAATATATGTGATAGAATGGTGAAAACTTGCAGCACTAGCTTCATCTGAAGGGACGTTCACACGCTGTAACTAGCTGAGGAAATATGCATCTTTTGGCATTAAGTATGCCTGCCAGATGTTCAGGATCACTTGTCCAGAAACTTAAGATTTTTCAAGTTTCACGGAAAAAATGCTAATATTGTAGAATGAGATCCCTAGAACACTGCTTAAAAGCTTGGAATCTCTAATAGTAAAACAGAAACACAAGTTGCTGGCTCTGTTTGCTATCAACAAGTCAGGTTAAAAGTGCTTCTAGCTCTCTCTATTCATTGTTAAGCGAATAAACACAATTATTTAAGAAAATCGCTATTTGGCAGACCTGAATGTCGATAAATGCTTTATTTGGTCTGGTTTGGCACAGTAACACCGCAGAAAGAATTCAGTGAAGGAAATAATTTTACCCACAACCTTTGATTACATATTGGCTCCAGCAGCCCACAGTTTTGAATCGTTGGCTTCGAGAGATAACACAATTGCAGACCTTTTTGGCATCTACTCTAGAACTCTTGGAACACAAGCTTTATCGCATTATTTCATCATCCATGCTAACAATATACTGTTTGCTCCAAGGTGGTAGGTAGCATGAATTAAAAATCACCATAAAGCGTGGTTATTTTCTAGAATTTTGTGTTGCCTAAGTGATTCATAAACAAATATAACTGTGCTATATTTTTGTGTATTGACATAAATATATACTTAATAAAAAGGGGCTTTTTCTGCTCAAATTTGTTCTGATATTTTGTTTTAAAAATTCCTCTTGTAGGTGGGAACCTTTACTTCCATTAGTGCTATGTAGAGGTACCCATTCTGTGGCTTGCTGTGAACCTGATACGTAGGGCGTGGGTGTGGTGGAGAGACATATAATTTGCAGCCAAATATGATGCAATTTTAACTTAGAAAGCACTTCTGCACCCGTGCTTTCAGTGCAGGTTACTGGCTTTCAGATGAACAATAACGCTTCTTTGTAATTATACCTTGCATAGTCAGCCAAGCGAGATTCGGAACAAAAAGATGTCTAGATTGCGAAGCAAAGACTTGTCCAGCCTCAATGCTGCACTGAAGGGCACAAAACTTATCCACCTCATTGGTCTGAAATGTTTTAAAAATTTTGTTATTTATGGCTGTAATGTAGTCAGACACTGGCCAGCAGACAATGTGTATCTGTCCCCTTTCTTATATGATTGAGAGTAGTTATCCTTTAAGAAAGCGCACAACGGAAGAAGAGGGTGAAAGACAAACTTCTAGCATCCTTCACAATGTAAAGGTGTTCCATGGCACATGACTGTAATGTAATGTGTGAAACAAGCTGTACAGCAAGCTGGCAAAACCAGGAGTATAATCATGATCAATTGTTTTGTTTTTGGTATTAGATTATGGCATGGGAGCAGATGGTGGATGGTCATATGAGCAGCTGGTACATACCACAAGTCTTGGTTATGTGACCACTGATGCCAGGCAGACAGTCTCTGAAGAGTATTAATAATAGCCGGGGTCATCTGTCCTGTGAAGACACTGCCCAGAAGAGAGAAATGGCAAACCACTTCTGTAGAAAAAAAAATTGTCAAGAACAATCATGGCATACCACCTTGTCTTGGATATCTGCTTGAGTGATTTGAGTTTGAATATTGATCATAGAATGTCAGACATAGTACAGACTCTTCAGTTCACAGTATTATGCTGACCCCTTAACCTACACCAAGACTAATTTATCCCTTCCCTTCATTTTTCCCCTGCCTCCATAATTCTTTCATCCATATTTGAGAACATTGCTGCAACATGCTTTGGAATGTTTTCTGCCCCTCTACTGCAAAGATGCTTCATAAATCTAAATGTCTGAACTGAGATTTATATAGAGTTATTTATATGAGGATCTCATCTCTGCGCTGAACTGAGTCTGCGGCCTGTAACGAACATGTTCCTGGATCGGTTGTGACTGGCTTCGTGGCCGTGGACTCACTTTTGCGAACTTCAGTTCTGAGTTTTATTTGCTCACTTTTATTGTTTCCACGATTTTATCTTTTCTCCCCTGCACATTGGGTGTGTGATGGTCTTTTTTTAAATGGGTTCTATTGGGCATCTTTGTTTTGTGGCTGCCTGTGAGGAGACGACTCTCAAGGTTGTATTTACTATATATGCTTTGATAATAAACGTACTTTGAACTTTAAGTGGTTGTTAAAGCAGTTTAGAAATTGACTGTACTTGGAAAGTTCCGTCAGTACGACAGGCTGTTTAATTTTCAGAACATCAGTTGGATACAAAAAGGATCGAGTGCTTTCCTGCATACATGATAAATAAACTCTTCTCGGGCTTCCAACCAGGTATGGGTATTGATTATTTCCAACGCTTTGATGACAGACTCTGCCATCTTCATCAGATGATGCCTGGGCATGTCTAGTCTAGTGGTATTTATGCCCCCATAGTCTGTCCCTCCTGATTGGTTACTTTACTTTATTGTCACCAAACAATTGATACTAGAGCGTACAATCATCACAGTGATATTTGTTTCTGTGCTTTGCGCTCCCTGAAGTACAAATCGAAGTAAATATAATAAAAATTTAAATTATAAATCATAATTAGAAAATAGAAAAGGGAAAGTAAGGTAGTGCAAGTCAGGTCCGGATATTTGGAAGGTACGGCCCAGATCCGGGTCAGGATCCATTCAGCAGTCTTATCACAGTTGGAAAGAAGCTGTTCCCAAATCTGGCCGTACAAATCTTCATGCTCCTGAACCTTCTCCCGGAGGGAAGTCCTCATCCAATCAGGTTTCTGCTCTCCCACCTTCTTTACAATTGAATTCCAGTTCTTACTCAGAGTGAAACCTTCGTCTTTGACTTAGGATTGACTTCAATGGCACAAAACTACCGTGCTGTGACAATGGGACAGCCTGGTAAAGGAAGCCATTGAAATAGAACTAGAGGAGAAGTATTTTAACTAAGTCAAAGGTCTTGCTCCAAGTAAGAATCAGAATTCAATTGTAAACAGTGTGGGAGAGTGGAAATGTAATAGGATGACAACTAACCAATCAGGAGGGATGGACTATGGGGCTATAAATATCACTGGACTAAACATGACCAGGCATCATCCTTGATGAAGGTGGCAGAGCTTGTCATTGAAATGTCCATTATAATCGATACTTGTAAACAACTGGAAGCTGGAGAAGAGTTTATTTATCAATTGGATTAATTTACACAACTTAATTTCATTGTGAAATTAAGAGTCTCAAGAGACACAAAAGACTTTCTACGAATGCTAAATGCTGGATGAAATATTTAGTCCTAATAAAGAGGCTCGGACTGACTATTTATTCCTCTTCATAGATGCTACCTGACCTGCTGAGTTCTTCCAGCATTGTGTGGGTGTGTTACTGACTTCCATCTGCAGAAACTCTTGTATTTATGAAATATTTGGTCAGTGAAGCTGTTGTGTTTATTCAGATGGTTGCACAAATCTGAAAAGGTTTTCATTACACCAATGACTTAGCTTGGACTAGTATCTTTGGATTCCCAGTCTGCGATTCTTCATTTATTTAGTTCAGACTAAATGTGCAGAGCACCATGTGTTGGCGAACAAGTGGGAAACTCAGCAGTAGTCTTAAAATCATAGACTCTTAGAACACTAGGCCCTTTGACCCATCTAGAATGTGCTGAACTAATACTCCACCTAGTTCAATCGCCATTGCCCTCCATACCCCCAACTCTCTAAGTTCCTCCATGGTACTTTGTTGCTGTCCTCCCTGAGGCTGCTGCATGATCCAGGAGTTAAGTCATGGAGAAGTCTGGAGAGTTGTTCTTTGGAGGATAGGTGATGGAGAGAAAAGCAAAGTATGTTGAAAATGCATACTAGTTTTTCAGCTCAATAAATACAAGAGGAGAAAATAGCTTGCCTGATTTTGTTTCTATTTAAACAAAATGATTAATCGTTTTGACATTTGTTAAACTAATGGTTTACTCATGTACTCATGAAGAATTAGATCCATTTATGAGCTTTATAATTCTTGGAAAAGCAATTGTTATGTAATAAGTATTATTGAAATTCAACTAGATTGGATGCATTAATTGAACCAAACATTGTATATTGACTTATTTTTCATGAAAAATGCTAATCACACATGCCACCTTTTCACATCTGTCATCTACGGTAGTGTAGCAGCTAGCATAACACTTTACAGCGCTGACAGTCTGGGTTCAATTCCTGCCTCTGCTGGTAAGAAGTTTGTACGTTCTCTTGATTGCATGGGTTTTCTCAGGGCACCCTGGTTTCCTGCCACATTTTAAAGAGAACAGGTTAGTAAGTCGAGGGTGTGCTACATTGGTACCAGAAACACGCCAACCCTTGCCGGTTGCTCCCAGCATATCCTCAGATTGCTGGTCGTAGATGCAAATGCTGCATTTCACTATATGAAATGTGACAAATAAAACCAATATTTAATCTCCATATCTTTATAGTCTTAAATCCTGCAGAACTTTCTTCTCTGAAATGTGAGTACAAGTTAAAGATTCAAAGTAAGCAAGGTAGCAGATCTTGAGTTAACTTTTTCTCCATTATGAAAACTGTAGATATTGAAGTCTTAAACTAAGCACTTTTAAATTATGTGCTACCTAGATTCCAGTTCAGCTGCATTTTTTTGCCACATAAACCAGAGTGAAATGAAATTGCTTGCTTCCGTGTACATGGTGGTGGTAATAAATAACGCAAATGCAAGAAGAGCACAAAACATTGGTATGGTACTAACTCCGGGGGTGCTACTGAGGCAGTGCAAAAAATGCTAAAGTGACATAACAGAAGAAGTAGAATTAGGGGGTTAAGAATGTGTCAGCACCACTGAAAGGGGATGCGGGAGACGTGATTGCTTCAGGAATCTGATTGAAGTGGGGGAAGAGGCTGTTCTTGAGTTTAGTCAGTCAGGTGTTCAAGCTCCTGCATCTTCTCTTGGAAGGTAGAAGGGAGAACAGGAAATGGCCAGGGTGGCAGGCATCCTTGATGGTACTGTTAGCCTTCCTGAAGCGGCGCACCGTGAAAATGGACTGGATGGAAGGAAGTGATGTGCCTGTAATGGACTGGGCAGTGTTAACCAATCTCTATAGGTTCTGATGATCCAGAGCAGAGTACCAAACTCAGATGCAAACCCGTCCGGATATGGTGCATCTCTAGAAGCTCAAGATTATCCACATGGTGACGTCTTATGCATTTTACACAAATGCAGAATAAGTAAAATCTGCTTGCCATTCTGTGGTAGTAGTGCCCTGTGCAAGGATATGAGCAGTTTCTTTTGCCGGTTGTTATATTGGTTGAGCAAAGAACATTGGCCAACACTCCAGAAGGAATCACATATTTTCATTATCTTTCATCACATCTGAACTGGCATTGAATAGGTATTGGTTGGATGTATTGTTCAAACTATGGTGTTGGATTGGGCTGTGGAATTGTCATTTTCCTTGCCTTTTACTCTTCCTATGCTTGTTTGCATTTTTATATAATCACCAATATACATGCAATACTTCAGTGAGTTTTTCAGTGGTTAAAGTTACCTCTGTGTTTTTCTGGAAACTTTTTGGTTTCTGTGGCAGGTGTCACATTACTTGAATCTAGCTATCTGATTGGTTAATATTGTCAATGGAATTTCTGTTATCAGTAGTCTGGAATAAGACCACTACTTTGTGTCTTTCTCTTTTCCCCTGCTCTTCCCTTTGTCCGCTTCTCTCTTCCTTCTTTGACTCTCACCCTGCTTCTTCTCCCTTTGTCTGCTTTGCCCTTGTAACACTTAATAAAATGATCATAAACAGCAAGTTATATGCCTCCCACATTCCAAAGACTTAAGAGTTAGTAAGTTGTGGGCATACTGGGTTAGTATCAGAAGCATAGTTCTTAACTTGTGAAACACTTTTGGATCACAAAAGCACCAATGGCCTCTCCAATTGTACAGCACTCTATGTTCCTTTGCACTGTCAGATTAGCTTACAATACACGTTGAGGGTACGTGAGTTAAACTTGCAGCCTTCTGTGCCAGATGCAAGAAAGTTGCCAGAGGATTTGTTGAGGCATGAATGTAAAATAAAAATTGAGCCCCAGCATGATTAAAATGATATATTAACAATAATTCTGAGCAGTGCCTATTGTTATGACTTGTCACTAAGTGCAGGATGATAGATTAATTCCCAAGTATCCATAATTATAATGATTATGCAGCACATGGTATTGCTTGCAAGGTTTTATGTACCAGGAAAAGTGAGTTTTATTTTATAGTTAAACCTTCTTGAAGATTCAAATTGTGCAAAAGAAAAGTTGTTTTCTTTTGGGATCAACAATTTACAAAAATATTGATCCTACAAGCACGTTTGCTTCCATATAAGTGAATGCTAATTAAAGTTCTCCATGTTGCGTTTAAACTTCACCAGATTGCATTTGTCAGTCTGTCTACCACATCACCACTGAGCACCTAAGCATTAAAGTTGCTCATTCCCTTGCAGTGTTCCTAATGAAAAGTCAGCGTGCAGCCTGCATTATTTTCTCTGGGTATGAAGAGTTGCGACAGTGTGATAATGTATGTACTCAAAAATCCCCGACTCAAAGACTCTCAGGTTCGCCCATAAATTTTCTGGAAATCAGCAACACTTAATTGTGCTTATCCATCAGCTGCAGAGCTTCATAAGTAAGATCGCTTAAAAAGTATTTTTCTAAATGGGCGTAATCTCTATAAAAGAAAGGCAGTGCCATTATATATCAGCTTTCATACTGTCTCTCCAAAGTAGTATTATGCCAATAATTCTTTTTTTGCTGAGTTAAATGTGACTTTGAATGCAATGTTCTGTGAACAGAATATTAAATAAATAATAAGATGCTGATAATGGTATCAAGAATCATAGAGTCCTGTTGCTCAGGAAGGGGTCCTTACATATTATCCATTTTTGGCTGTATATAATAATCCTATCTGTTCATGTTATGGAACATAGAACAGTACAGGTACATCAGCCTACAATATTGTTCTGACCTTCTAACCTACTCCAAGATTAACCTAACCCTTCCCTCTCACATAACCCTCCATTTCTCTTTCAGCCATGTGCCTATTAGCCTTGATATTTCCTTACAACAGGGAAGCAGACTATTCATTCCACTGGGTCTGTGCCAGCTCCAATTGATCTCCGTAAACCCATTCCAGCCCAGCCTCCCTGTGAGCAATTAACAATCATACATACATGCATCAAACCCTTCTGTATTCTCGTCCCACTCGACTGTAAGTGGGGCAATTGACACTGGCTAATTAATGTACCAGCAGGTGCGCCATCAGGAGCTGGAACCAGGTCACATGGAGAGGGTACAGAACTGTGAGGCAACGGCACCACTTGCTTCACCACTGTGCAATTCATCTCCTGGGCCTTTGTCTTCTGGTGGCCCAGAATTGGGATGTTTGCTGTTGGCCTTGTAGGCTCACAGTAAGAGTACTGTTCCTTTGTAAACATACCAATGTCCACCTGCCTAAACAACCAGCCAATGAGTTTCTAATAGACATGATTTCAAATCTCCTGAGGAAAGTGGTAGTTAAAACAAAAAAGCTACTCATTGTTCAGACGAACACTAATCAACAACCCTGTAGCTAATGCCTTCAGGGAGGAAATGTGCGATCCTTTACAACTCATGTTCTCAGTATTATTAGTTTTGTACAGTTTGTCTTCTGCACCTTGGTTGCTTGTAAGCCTTTATCTGCTTCTGTGCAAGTTTTCATAAAATTCTGTTGTATTTTTTCCTGTAAATGGCTGCAACAGGTGAATCTCAGGGTAGTATATACGTACTATGATAATAAGTTTACTTTGAACTTACCTGATCTGGTTTATATGTAACATGCCGTTGTTATTGAGAAATAGGAGCAGAATTGGGCCACTTGGCCCATCCGGTCTGTTCTGCCATTCCATCATGGCTGATTTATTATCCCTCTCTACCCCATTCTCCTACCTTCTTCCCATAACCTTTGATGCCCTTAATAATCTTGAACCTGTCAACCTGTGCTTTGAATATACCCAGTGATTTGGCCTCCACAGCCGTCTGGGACAATGAATTCTACAGATTCACCACCTTCTGGCTAAAGAAATTCCTCGACTCTGCACTCTGGTCCACTATAGGAAGCATCCTCTCCAAGTCCACTCTATCTAAGCCTTTCAATATTCAGTTGGTTTCAATGAGATCCCTCTTATTCTTCTAAACTCTAGTGAATACAGGCCCAGAGCCATCAAATGTTTCTCAGACATTAATCCTTTCATTCCCAGGATAATTGTTATGAACCTCCTCTGGACCCTCTCCAATGCCAGCACATCCTTTCTTAGAAAAGGGGCCCAAAACTGCTCACCATATTCCAGTTACAGTCTGACCTGTGCCTTATAAAGCCTCAGTGTTACATCCTTGCTTTTCATTTTCTAGTCCTCTTGAAATGAAAGAGGACTAGAATATAATAACATTGCATTTGCCTTCCTCACTGGATACTATGTTAATAAATTTACTTTGAACTTGCCTGATTTGGCCTGTGTGTGACACATCAACGCGATTAACTCTTTAAAATATTCCTTGAAATTACCACTCTGTTTTGGGGGAATGAGGGATGGGCAATAAATACTGGCCGCCTGAGAAATTAATCAAGGATTGCTTATTCACTAGATTTATCTACAATGTACAGTTGATGTTATAAAAACAAACAAAACAGTATGTTTACCAGCAGATTAAAAAAGGAATTCCCCATTCAGTAATTACCTCCCTTAATAATTAGCTGTATCTCAATTAGTAAGCTCATTGCAATTTAACAAGGTGTGAGCAATTGATTGGAACAGCTCATGGCCTTGACTTTGGCGAAGATCGGCAGAGCCTTTGTTACAGGGGAAATACCCAGTGAGAAGGACAAAATCATCAAGTGCTCATTTTGCAATTGACTACTACAGAGATACTTAGTGTCTGATGAGAGAACTGTCCATGCTAAAAGTGTGGGCTGTAATTACAGCTACATTTATATTTAAAAACAAATGTGATTTCAGAATCAGAATCAGATTTATTATCACCGACATGTGATGTGAAATTTGTTAACAGCAGCAGCAGTAGTTCAGTGCAATATAAAATATAGAAGAGGAAAAAATAATAAATAAAATAATAATAATAAATTAATAAGTAAGTCAATTACAATATACGTGTATTGAATAGATTAAAAAGCGTGCAAAAATCAGAAATACTGTGTTTTTTTAAAGTGAGGTAGTGTCCAAGGGTTCAATGTCCATTTAGGAATCAGATGGCAGAGGGGAAGAAGCTGTTCCTGAATCACTGAGTGAGTGCCTTCAGGCTTCTGTACCTCCTAACTGATGGTAACAGTGAGACAAGGACATGCCCTGGGTGTTGGAGGTCCTTAATAATGGACGCTGCCTTTCTGAGACACTGCTCCCTAAATATGTCCCGGGTACTTTGTAGGCTGGTACCCAAGATGGAGCTGACTAGATTTACAACCTTCTGCAGCTTCTTTCAGTCCTGTGCAGTAGCCCCTCCATACCAGACAGTGATGCAGCCTGTCAGAATGCTCTCCATGGTACAACTATAGAAGATTTTGAATGTATTTGTTGACATGCCAAATCTCTTCAAACTCCTAATGAAGTATAGCTGCTGTCTTACCTTCTTGAAAACTACATCGATATATTGGGACCAAGTTAGATCTCAGAGATCTTGACACCCAGGAACTTGAAGCTGCTCACTCTCCACTTCTGATCCCTCTATGAGGATTGGTATGTGTTCCTTTGTCTTACCCTTTCTGAAGTCCACAATCAGCTCTTTTGTCTTACTGACATTGAGTGCCAGGTTGTTGCTGCGGCACCACTCCACTAGTTGGCATATCTCACTCCTATACACCCTCTTGTCGCCACCTAAGATTCTACCAACAATGGTTGTATCGTTGCCAGATTTATAGATGGTATTTGAGCTAACACTAGCCACGCAGTCATGTGTATATAGAGAGTAGAGCAGTGGGTTAAGCACACACTCCTGAGGTGCGCCAGTGTCGATCGTCAGTGAGGAGGATATGTTATCACCAATTGGATAGATTGTGGTCTTCCGGTTAGGAAGTCGAGGAACTGATTGCAGAGGGAGGTACAGAGGCCCAGGTTCTGCAACTTCTCAATCAGGATTGTGGGAATGATGGTATTAACTGCTGAGCTATGGTCGATGAACAGCATCCTGATGTTGGTGTTTGTGTTGTCCACATGGTCTAAAGTTGTGTGGAGAGCCATTGAGATTGCATCTGCCATTGACCTACTGTGATGATAGACAAATTGCAATGGGTCTGGGTCCTTGCTGAGGCAGGAGTTCATTCTAGTCATGACCAACCCCTCAAAGCATTTCATCACTGTCGATGTGAGTGCTACCGGGCGATAGTCATTTAGGCAGCTCACATTATTCTTCTTAGGCACTGGTATAATTGTTGCCTTTTTGAAGCAAATGGGAACTTGCACCCATAGCACAGAGAGGTTGAAAACGTCCTCGAATACTCCCGCTAGTTGGTTGGCATAGGTTTTCAGAGCCTTACCAGGTACTCCATCGGGACCTTCCGCCTTGTGAGGGTTCAATCTCTTTAAAGACAGCCTAACATCAGCCTCTGAGGCAAGGTCACAGGGTCATCAGGTGCAGCAGGAATCTTCACAGCTGTAATTGTGTTCTATATGAGTGGGGTTATGTATTTAATTTGAGAATCGGGCAATTGGTTCACTTCTCTGGTGAAACCTCTGTGTCATATTGATATAATTACTTCTGCACTATGCCAGTTTCAGATGTACTTCCCACTGACCGCCTCACCACATAGAAACTGGTGGAAAGTTATCACTTGCAAGTTCCCTTTGAAGTTGCTCATGGTCCTGATGATTCTCACCAACCTTTTCAGATGTAACATAGAAAGCATGCTCAAAATGAACTCAGCAGGTCAGGCAGCATCTGTGGAAAAGAGTGAACAGTCAACGTTTTGAGCTGGGAAGAAGGGCCTCGGCCTGAAACGTCAACCGTCTGCTTTTTTCCATAGATGCTGCCTGACCTACTGAGTTCCTCCAGTATTTTTGTGTGTGTTGCTTTGGACTGATTTTCAGCATCTGCAGATTTTCTGGTGTTGTAGAAATCATGCCGTCTGGAAGCATCACAGCTTGGTATGACAACTACTCTATCCAAGGCCAGGAGGAATTGTAGAGTTGTGATTGCAGCCCTCTCCATCACACAGCCCAGCCTCTCTCCACAGTTAGACACACACAGATGCAGGAGGAGCTCAGCAGCGCAGGCAGCATCCATGGTTATGAAGGAACAGTCAAAATTTTGGGCTGAGACCCTTCTTTAGGACTTGCTCCCCCCCCCCCAAGTTATTGCGCAAGTAATTGGACTAAAGGTTGAGAGATGAGTGGAACAGCGACCACTGCAGCTGAATTAAATTTAAGTTAATTATTTAATATATATCAGTTATTATGATCACAAGCCTGCCAGATTGTTGTAAATTTGCCATTGCTACCCTGTCTGGTCCAGACCCGTCCACAAAATAAGAGATGACCAAATGACCCAGTCATATTGGACCAGGCTGGGGTAGTTCATGAAGTTGGATCATCAACACTTTCTGAAAGCAAATTAGGGATGAGAATTGACTGTTGTCCTTTCAGTGATACCCACACTTCCTCGGAGAATAATAATGAAAAACAAATTTAAGCATGCTCAAAAAGAACTTAAAGAACAAGGCACCATACTGAGGTTAATTAAGGTTATTTTTGTTGATGGGAAATTTGCAGATGTATTTTGCCAGCTACTTGACCACTTTTCATCGAATGTAAGCTTCTGTTGCCTATGTCATTTAGTCTTTGTTGACCTTAGATGGCCTTAGATATGCTGTGTTTTAAATCAACATCCTTGAAAAATAGTCCCTGAAATGAAACATTAACTGTTTCTCTTTCTGCAGATGCTGCCTGACTTTGTGAGTATTTCCTCCATTTCCTGTTTTCTTTTGTTTTTTTTTACTTCAGGTTTTCAGCATCTGCAGTCTGTTTGGTTTTGTGCAATTGTATTTGAATAGAAGATATCTTCCTGCTTCTGTAGAGTACCTTGCTGAGACTCTACCTGGAGTTTTGTGAGTGGTTTTGCCCTCATTATCAGTGGATGGGTGTTACTGGGAGTGCAACAAAGTTCACTATACTGATTCCCTGGGTTGGTTGCACTGATGTATGAGACAAGTTGGTTCAGTTAGACCAGGGTATAAAGGAATGAGAGGATTGTTTCATGGAGACCCGTAAAATTAGAACAGGAAAAGGCTGGACAAGGAAACAAAAATAATGAGGAACACACACAAAATGCTGGAGGACCTCAGCAAGTCAGGCGGTATTTATGGAGGGAATAAACAGTTGCCATTCAGGCCAAGACCTTTTATCAGGGCTAGTGAGAACTGGTGGCTATCAAGGCAGTACTAGATACAGGGAAGATGCTTCTGAAGGATGGAGAGTCCAGAGTATTTGCCAGCAGTCCGAAGATACAAGTTATGCTATTTTGAATTGATGTCGGAAATGCCTTCGCCCTGTGCTTGTGGAATTCCCTATTGCAGAAAACAGTGGAAGCAGGCAAGTCATTAAGTATCTTTAAGAAGGAAACAGATGTTTCTTAATGCTACAGGGATCAAGGGATATCAGGGAAACAGGAAATTGATATTGAAGTGGATGATTATCCACAATTGTTTTGAGTGTTGAAACTGGCTGAAGGGCCGATGGCTGCTGCTCCTATTTTCCATGTTTTAATGTTGCCGTGGGTTAATGATAAGTATTGTTATACAGTGCAGAACACTTAATGGCATACTGTTAATGAGCAATGATACCAAACATGGAGTGGCACTTAGTGGTATTTGCGGTAATGAAGCACTTTCAGTAAGAGAAAAGTTTAGCTTCTGCTTTTTGAAAATGAGTAAATAAAGAATTGTTTTCAAGACTTGAAGTGAATTATGGGAGTCAGCCTGGTCAAATGCTTGGAATGATACAATTCTCAGAATGGGTGTTGGAATTTTTAAGGAGGACATGTAATTTTTTGATATTTCCAATCACACCTGCTGCCATTGTGGTGCTGAGGAGAGATGGCTGATGTTTTCTGTGAATACCTTTACCTCCCACCTTTCGAGTGATAAGATATTGTTGCCGTAGACCACTTTGCTAGTTACTAGATTTCTGTCCCTCACTCCTCCAAAGTCCAAGCATGAAAACACTCATTCAAACTTCTCATCATCATCGTCACCATCATCATCATCATCATCATCATCATCATCACCATCATCATCATCATCATCATCACCATCATCAATTATCATCTTAATCACTGCCATCAGTTTGGGGTGGAACAGATGCTTAGGTCACAAATGCGGAGTTAAGTTGTGCAGAGTCAAAAGACTGGTTGGCTGCACTAGCAAGAAAGATGGCTCAGGACACAACTGCTCATACTATAGAAAGGTTAGGTTGAGATTCGACCAAAGAACTGAGATTAGGTACCAATTTTTGTGAGTTATTTTGTTCCAAAATGCATGGCTCATTCAGAAAGTAAGGAGGCACAGGATCCAAGGAGACTTTGCTTTGTGGATCCAGAATTGGCTTGCCCACAGAAGGCAAAAGGTGGTTGTGGATGGTTCATATTCTGCATGGAGGTCAATGACCAGTGGTGTTCTGCAGGGATCTATTCTGGGACCCCACATCTTTCTGATTTTTTAGAAATGACCTGGATGAGGAATTAGAGGAGTGGGTTTGTAAGTTTGCTGAGGACACAAAAGTTGGGGGTGTTGTTGATAGTCTGGAGGTTTGTCAGAGGTTACATCGATAGGATGCAGAACTGGGCTGAGAAGTGGCAGATGGAGTTCAACCCAGATAAGAGTGAAGTGGTTCAGTTTTGTAGGTCAAATCTGAAGACAGAATATAGTATTAGTAGTGAGACTCTTGGCAGTGTGGAGTATCAGAGAGATCTTGGGGTCTGTGCCCATAGGACACTCGAAGCTGCTGTGCAGGTTGACAATGTTATTGAGAAGGCATATGGTGTGTTGGCCTTCATCAACCATGGGATTGAGTTCAAGAGCTGTGAGGTAATGTTACAGCTATATAAGACCTTAGTTAGACCCCACTTGGAGTGTTGTGTTCAGTTCTGGTCACCTCACTACAGGAAGGATGTGGATACTATAGAGAGAGTGCTGAGGAGATTTACAAGGATGTTGCTTGGATTGGAGAGCATGCCTTATGAGAATAAGTTGAGTGAACTTGGTCTTTTCTACTTGGAGTGACGGAGGATAAGAGGTGACCTGATAGAGGTGCATAAAATGATGAGAGGCATTGATCGTGTGGATAGCCAGAGGCTTTTTCCCAGGGCTGAAATGGCTAACACAAGGGGGCATAGTTTTAAGGTGCTTGGAAATAGGTACCGAGGGGATGTCAGGGGTAAGTTTTTCACACAGAGAGTGATGGGTGCGTGGAATGCACTACCAGCGATGGTGGTAGAGGCAGATACAATAGGGTCTTAGGTAGGTGCATGGAGCTTAGAAAAATAGAGGGCTATGTACTAGGGAAATTCTAGGCAGTTTCTAGAGTAGGTTACATGGTCAGCACAACATTGTGAGTCAAAGGGCCTGTAATGTGCTGTAAATATCTACGTTCTATGTAAAAGCATTTAAAATGATACTTGCTGAGTTGCTGTTTACTTTTAATATTTTTGGAACACCAGCAAGTGAAATCATTTTCATTACTCATGGTAGGTGCTATCATAACTTGTTTGTTGTTGTTACAAAATACCAGCACTTCTTTGTCCATCACACACCGGCACTACACATTTATACCCTGATTGTAGTCTCTTAGAATTTGTATTAATGTGAGAATTGAATCTGGACTTGTGAAAGTTGTTAATGATCCTTGTGACAAAAATCGTAAATGGGTAAACTTATTTCTGACTTGTTTTGGTGATATTCTGGATGGGATGCTTGTCTCCAATCGCTGCCTGAGCAGTTCTCCCAGTTCCGGTTTACTTTAAAAAAAAATACAGAAAAAAGCAAGGTATAAAATTCAAACTAGAATTCACTAGCCCCAACCACAAAGATATAACGATTAGATAGGCGAAAGGCATCTGTGTTCATTGCTTATTGATTTATTTTTATTTATTATTTATGGAGATATAGGCCATTCTGGCATTTTGAGCTGTGCCGCCCAGTAATTCCACAATTTAACCCTAGCCTAATCACAGGACAATTTACAGTGACCAATTAACTTACCAACCTGTACATCTTTAGACAGCGGGAGGAAACTGGATCACTCGGAGGAATCCCCCGTGGTGACAGTGAGAACGTACCAAGCAGTGGTGGGAATTGAACGCAGGTCACTGGTACTGTAAAGCGTTGTGCAAACCACTATGCTACTGTACTGATAATGGGTAATCAGTGGGTTAAAATACTCTTTTTTTTAACAAATTTTGTGCAGTATTATCGATCATTGGGTGTGAATAAATTTGACAGTTACAATGGTTCTCTGCATGAGATGATTGAAGTCACAACCTCAACATTCTGACTAATTCACCATATAATAAACAGCCATTAAAAAAGAGGAAACAAATACCTTCTCATTTTTTTTTGAATATTACAACGTAAGTCACTTGATGTTGTGATACATCCTAGTATGGTTGGCACACATCAATTTAAACGCCAGCCCAGTTAGACTAGAAAGGCAGGGTGTCAGGACTGGAGGTGAATGACGAGCTGATTTCACACTGTGAGACTACCCCAGCTGCTGTGCTTTGTGTCTGGGAGCTTTGTGATGATTTGCCCAGTAATATGATGAACTGAGACCGAGGCTTTGGGCCTACACTGGGCTACTTTGAGGATTTGGACTCAAGTTGGTACAGAATGCGCTTGTTTGCTTCTCTTGTTTGCATGATTTGTGTTTTTTCTCTTTCTCCGCACATTGAGTGTTAGTCTTTGTTTTTTTAATTGGGTTATTTCAGGTTTCTTGCTTTGCGACTGCCTGCAAGCAGACAAATCTCATGGTTGTATAACTTATACATACTTCGATAATAGATGTACTTTCAATCAATGACATAACCCAGGATCATTGGATATTTCGGGTCTTAACTTTCTAATGTAGATGTGGAAATGAGTGCAAAGTAAATAGCAAGTTGTGATTTGTTTTAGCAACACAATAAGTAATTATAGCAATACTCAGAGGGAATAAAAGGGTGTGGCGTAAAGGTGGGAAAATGGGTGGAAGTTCACCCACAATCTAGGTGAATGTGAGGTCTGGTTCTTGGTCCTGGTGCTTGCATTTGTGGGGGAAGACAGGAAGTTTTAAACATTAAACTATTTGAAATCCTGTTGAGAAAGGACATGTATGTTTGAATGTGGATTAAAATGGATGGGATTGTACCTTACCAAAATGGCCTAAAGATCTAAAAATAAGAAATGATACATGCCATTCTGCCCCCTGAAGCCTGTACCACCATTCGATAAGATCCATCCCATTGTGTCCTTAGACTTGCATTTGTTAATTAAATGCCAGGGGAAAAGGAGTATTTTTTTCACCAAAAAAAACTCTGCAGCAGTCATTTTTTTAATCTGACTGTTGACATTAAGATGTTTGCTACTCCATCTGAAGAACCAGCTTTTCAGGAGTGTGAATGAAAACAAAATAAATATATGGAAATTAAATTCTACAACTCAAGTGCCACATTAGTGGCAATGCCTCAGCTAATAGCTCAGCTCCACAATTTAGTAACTCTCACCTCACAGTTGATTCTCAGTATCTATTCCAAAAGAATTAGTGGAAGGAGGGAAGTATTAAATTGAAATTGGTTTTGAAAAAGAACACTTATCTTGATGACACACTCTTCATTAATTAATGTGATTTAACTGAATGTGTTAATTTAGGAACTATATTAGATCAATTTATTTTGTTTGAAGTGATTGAGCTATTTAATCATCCATTGGATTTGGAAGAATTTTTCAAAATACTCCTATGACTTAATAATTAGTTGCTTGCATTGGAGTCCAGGATTATTCTGGTATGTTGGAAGCTCTGCTGGGACAACAACTTTTCTTTTAATGCTCAAGGCAATACAGTAATATCTTTGGTGTCCTATTTATATCTTGCATCATAATTAAGATATTCATATCAACGTTTTGTGTGTTATTTGTTTGGGGAGGGGGAAACAGGAAGTTAAGTGGATGCAAGTTTCAAGATTAATATAAGCATTTGTTCTACTGTTGCCTTTCTACTTCCTTTGAATTTTGTAGTTTTGTCAGGAATTTGGCCTTAATAAATAAGGGAAACATAGACCAGAATTTGCTGTGGAAAATCATCAGTGCTTATCCTGACCTTGAAGAGTGAATCCCATGAAGAGCTGGCAAGAATTTCCTCTTTTAACATTTCTGTTTTTGTTTAAGATGTTATTTTGTTAGGAATCCCAGAGTCCAGCAGATATTGTACAAGCTGACTGATCAATCATTCAGTGAATGAATGCCAAGAAGCATTCATTTTATAGATGTTATGCAAAATGCTAAGTAAAGATTGGATCATAAATCTAAGATTAAAATAGAAGCTGAAATGTTATAAATAAAGCTATTTAAAAAGAATCTATTCTCGGATTCAGATTTGCTTATTTGCCACATGTGCGTTGAAACATGCATTAAATCGAGTTGTTTTCTGTAACGACCAAAGGAATCTAAAGATGTGCTGGGGCAGCCTGCAAGATTTGCCACACATTCGGCTGCTGACGTAGCATACCCACAATGTTCAGCGCAACGACAGCAACAAACCACACAACAAAAGAGGTCCCTTTCCTCCCTTCTACCCACCCACACACACAGACAGGCCTTCAACCACTTGACAGTCCACCTCCAGGTCTCCCGCCTGCTCTAGACCCATGAACTTGCAGGTATCGGGTCTCTTTTTTTTTTGAGGACTGCATAGTTGTCTCAACATGCCATTAAATACTCAGATCTTGTGGCATAATCTCAGAGTGTTTTTCAGCAGAGATAGTTCATTAAAATAAGTTGAAATTAATTGTTCCTCTGGATTCCACAGGAAGGGTTGGAAGCAACAAAGCCCAGTGAGGAGGTCTCAACCAAGCTTAGTTATTGGGAGTTACGCACATTAAACTACTAAATCATGGAAACTGGAGTTAGTTTAAGCACACGACAGATTTGTTGCTGTTGCTACAACAAATGTAACCAGAACTAAGTGTAAGGGAGCAGAATAAACAGGGTGCCATGGTAATGTAGTGGTTAGAGCGACACTATTACAACTTGCAGTTCAGTTCTGAAGCCATATGTAAGAAGTTTGACCGTCTTTCCCATGAGCACCTGGGTTTCCTTTGGGGGCTCTGGTTTCCTCCATTCCAAAGACGATTAGTAGGTTAATTGTCCTGGGATTAGACTAGGGCTTAAATAGGTGGGTTGCTGGACAACGCAGCTCACTGGGCTGGAAAGGTCCATTCCACACTGTATCTCTAAATAAATAAAAATAAAATAATGACTCTTTGAGCAAATCCGCCTTTCAAGATATATCATGACTTGATCTGAATTAGCCTCAGCTCTGCTTTCTGATTTGATTGCCAAACCTCTTGACTCCATAAACTCTAGAAACTTATCCATCTGAGCCTATGATAGTAACTGTATTAACTACTTCCATTTAATTAAAGATGTTCTCATCAGTTCTATTTTGCTCTTGATTGAGTAAATTCAAATAATCAGAATCGGGTTTATTATAACCGGCATGTGTCGTGAAATTTGTTCTTAGCAGCATCTGTTCAATGTAATACGTAATATAGAAGAATAGGAAAAAAATATAATAATAATAAATAAATAAATTACAGTATATGTATATTGAATAGATTACAAATCGTGCAAAAAAACCAGAAATAATATATATTAAAGAAGTGAGGTCGTGTTCATGGGTTCAATGTTCATTTAGGAATCAGATGGGGAAGAAGCTGTTTCTGAATTGCTTTTCAGGCTTCGGCACCTCCTACCTGACAATAATAATAAAGCTTACGAGAATATCATGTGAGAAGTAGCCAACTGTTCTCATTGGAGTCAATGAGTATCAATAATGTATAAACAAGAGAAAATCTGCAGATGCTGGAAATCCCGATGAAGGGCCTCAGCCCAAAATGTTGAATGTTTATTCCTTTCCATAGATGCTGCCTGGCCTGCTGAGTTCCTCCAGCATTTTGTGACTGTTAATCTTGTGCTGATTTTACAATCATGATAGTGATTTTCATCTTCTGAAACATTGACTCCAAAGGCTACTATGTGAAGTATATCTTTAAAGGGTTGTTTTAATTTTTAATGTGTCTCCTCTACTTTTGAAGATTAATATTAGAGAATCATCTTATAGAAACTATAAGCTCAGGCAAAAATGAATGACCTTCTTCAAGTGACATTATTCATGTATAAACAAGGATTGACTTTTCTAATTGGGTTGTTGCATTGTTGAATGCATCATAACTATCTAGTTGCTTCCTCAATAGGTGTTTAGTATTCATAGAAAGAAAATGGCCTCCTTTCATTTATTTCAGCACTTTGTAATGTAAAGAACATTTCTGCCTTGGCTAAAGTCAAGGCTAATTTATCACAAGTCAAGTAATGTCATTCTAAATCATGCCCTTTTACACATCATGGTGTGTTTTTGTCTAACACATCGAGTATTTGTTACCATGTACATTTCTGTGCAAGTTTTAGGCACTCCAGATATTGTATATGGTTTCGGATGTCATGGCTGCCAAAGAGCCTGGATCTCAACATCATTGAGGCTTTCTGGGATTACCTGGAGAGACAGAAGCCAAAGTCTGCAGAAGAACGATGGCAAGTTCTCCAAGATGCTTGGAACAAGTTACCAGCCAACTTTCTTATAAAACCGTACAGCAGTGTAACTAAGAGAATTGATGCAGTGTTAAAGGCCAAGGGTGGTCACACCAAATATTGGTTTCATTTAGCTTCTTACTGTTTACTGTTCTTTATTTGTAATTTCTTTGATATTTTGAAACTTCTTTTCGGTGTTTTTGAAAGCATGTTTGCTTTACAGATATTTTTTTACCCGTGCCTTAGACTTTTGCACAGTACTGTATACTTGTGATGTCCTCACAACTTCCAGTCTGTGTTTTGGACCAAATGATTTTGGTCCCATTAAGAGAATTGCACAGCTATGAATTGCCTGAAGAGCTTAATTGGGTGTAGCCAGTTGTCAGTTTGCTTGTTCCTGCCAGTGTGGACTGCACCATGCAGATGGATGTTATTAGTTTGTTATGTAAATTCAAACCATTTGAGGACTCATAAATACAGTTATATATTAGATTCCACATGGCTCTGAGATGATTGGTCATAACTAGCGGAAAATGTCATTTGAATCTGTGGTTCCAAAAGATTCCTGTTGGTTTAGCTTTAGTGATTCTTCACCTGTCAAATAATTCAGATTGCAGCCTGTCCTGGTCTGGCGTCATTTACTTCAAACTTAAGTGGTGTGTCTGTCCAGAATTTGTGAACTGTTCGAGTACCCCTAGGGTAATCACAAATATTGCACTGAAAAAATGTTGGATTGATTGCTATTATTGCTGAGAATTGAATAATTCCAGTAATGTGTCTGTGATTAGAAGTATGGCATGAACCAAAATATTTTGCAACCACAAGATGCAGGAGGTACTTAATAAAGTGGTCACTGAGTGTAAGTTTGTGGTCTTCTGCTGCTGTAGCCCGTCCACTTCAAAGTTTGATGTGTTGAGTGTACAGAGATGCTGTAGTGCACGCCACTGTTGTAACGTATGGTTCTTGCAGTTACTGTCGCCCTCCTGTCAGCTTGAACCAGTTGGCTATTCCCCTTGAGCTTTCTCATCAACAAGGCATTTTGCCCACAGAATTGCCTCCCATTGGATTCTTTTTTGTTTATTGTATCACCCTCTGTAAACTCTAGAGAATGTTGTGCATGAAAATCGCAAGAGATCAGCAGTTTTTCAAACCACTCCGTCTGCCACCAACAAGCATTCCGCGGTCAAAGACATCTAGATCACATTACTTCCCCAGTCGGATTGTTGGTCTGATCAAATAAACCTCTTGGCCATGTCTGCATGTTTTCATGCATTGAATTGCATGATTGGCTGATTAGGAATTTGCATTGATAAGCAGCTTTACCTGTGTTAATAATAAAGTGGATGGACACAGAGTATCATTGTCAAAATTTTGTCTGAATCTAAGACCAACTTAAAGATAAGATCTTGTAACAATGACATCAGGAGGATTTGTTGTTCAATGTTTCTTAGCAAAATTGCTGAGTTACTCCTCACGCTCGATGACCTGAGGCTATTGTCTTACAGAGAGTGTCCTGCAATAAATCTGCAATGGCGTTTTATCGGCTTCACAAACTTTTGGCTTTTTGTGATGCTTTTTTCAAAACAAGTTTACTATTTCCACACTGTCAGTGTTGTGCATCTTGCTGCTGTATTCATTAGGAATAAACTCCTAACACATAGATCTCCTTGTGTTGGCAGTCTGATAGGGAACTGCTGAGGAAATTACTCAAACTGATACTGCTACGCTGTTCAGCAAATTCAAGACCATCAACGGCGGGAAATCTTTGGGAGTGAGGCACAAGATCCCTATCTGGATCAGAGTCATAGAGTCGTCCAGTATAGGAAAAGGCCCTTTAGCCCATTCATCTCAATGCTGACTAAGATGTATGTTTAAACTAATCTCCTTTCCCAGTAATACATCCCTCTAAACTAGCGATTCCCAAACTTTTTTATGCCATGAACCCCCACCAATAAACAAGGAGCCTATCTAAACACTTGTCATCCCTATACCTGTCCACATATTCTTTAACTGTATCTAAAATAGTTACCTCAACCATTTCTCTGGCAGCTGGTGTCATATATCTACCACCTGCTACGTAAAAAGAAAGTTGTCTGTAAAGTTCTTATTATACCCTTCACCCCTGACTATAAAACTATGTCCTCTAGTTTTTGATTCCCAAATCCAGGTAAAAAGACTGCACCCATCAATGCCCCTCATAATTTATATCCCTCTATGAGATTACTCCTCAGGTTCCTATGCTACAAGGAATGAAGGCCCAGCCTGTCTAACCTCTCCCTATAACTCAGTCTCCTGAGTCCTCTCAACGTCCTTGTAAATCTTTGTGCATTCTTTCTAATTTAGTGGCATCCTTCCTGTGACGGGGTGACCAAAACTGAACACAACACTCCATGTATGGCCTCACCAGTCTCTTGAAGAATTGCAACAGAAATTCCCAACTTAAATATTCAGTATACTGACAGATGAATGCAACATTTCAAAAACCATTTTCGCTGCCTTGTGACTCTGTGACTCCACTTGAAGAAACCAGTGTACCTGTACTCCAGTGTCCCTTTTGTTCTAAAGCAATTCCCAAGACTCTTCCGTTCAATGCAAAAGTCCTACTTTGAATTGCATTTTGAACATATTGCGCTTCGCCCTTTTTGAATTAAATGTTTGCTATTCCTCAGCCAGCTGATCAAGGTCCCACTGCAGTTCTTGGTACATCTCTTCACCGTCTACAACACCACCTATTTTAGTATCTTCTGCAAACTTAATGACCTTAACTCATATATTCTCGTCCAAATTATTTATATAGATGACATATGAAAATGGGCCCTCAGGAGCCCACTGGTTACATTCTGAGAAACATTCCTCCGCCATTACCCTTTGTTTCGTACCTTTTGGTCAATTTTGGATCCCATTTGCTCATTCTCCTTGGGTACTATGTGATCTCAGGGTTGACACTCTGAGAAATGTAAAATACCCTGTCACATGGTTATTTATATTATTCACAGATCCCCATGCAGTGGATACTGTAGAATACAGTTCTACCAATGGATCATTTGGCATTTGTTCACTTAAATGTCTTGATATTGGAATGGAACTAATTAACAATTTTTATACTTATAGAATAAATCCAAGCAGAGGTGTAAAGTACATGAATTAAGAATGTTGAAAATATTAACAGTGGACCAGGGGTTTATAACGTTCTGGTTCAGAGTGGTTGATTTTGAAGAATGTATAGAATTGAAAAGTTTGGCAAATGACAAGACGGAGGTCTGCAAGGTGTGGACTTCTGAGCCCAAATGGCAACGGCGTCTGTGAATGAAGATCCAAAGCAACCCACACACAAAATGCTGGAGGGACTCAGCGGGTTCTGAAGAAGGGTCTCAGCCTGAAATGTCGGCAAATACAATGGAGGGATTAAAAAGGATCTGAGATAGGCACGTGAAGGTGCAGAGAATAGAGAGACATGGACATTGTGAAGGCAGAAGGGATTAGTTTAGTTAAGGTCTTCACCCGAAATGTTGACTGTCTACTCTTTTCCACAGACGCTGTCTGACCTACTGAGTTCCTCTAGCGTTTTGTGTGTGTTGCTTTGGATTTCCATTATCTGCAGATCTTCTCGTGTTTATAGTGGAGAGCAAAGCTGCCTGAAATGATGATGAAGTTCATCCTCCATAAGTAGTTACCAATGCAGTAAAATGCATTCCACAAAGGAAAGCCAGGAAGCACCTTACTTGTTAATTTTCAGGGTGCATGATTACTGTGTCACTTAGCTTCTGCAGCCTGTTTGCTTTTCTTGCTAATGTCACTGAGATTAGCTTTATTAAGATAAAGCTATTTGACGCATAGCTAAGATTAGTGTTGAGTATAGGAGTAAAGAGGTCCTTCTGCAGCTGTACAGGGCACTGGTGAGACCCCACCTGGAGTATTGTGTGCAGTTTTGGTCTCCAAATTTGAGGAAGGACATTCTTGCTATTGAGGGAGTGCAGCGTAGGTTCACAAGGTTAATTCCTGGAATGGCGGGACTGTCATATCAAGTCAAGTCAAGTCAAGTCAACTTTTATTGTCATTTCGACCATAACTGCTGGTACAGTGCATAGTAAAAATGAGACAACGGGTTTTCAGGACCATGGTGTTACATGACACAGTACAAAAAACTAGACTGAACTATGTAATTAAAAAAGCACAGAGAAAGCTACACTAGACTACAGACCTACACAGGACTGCATAAAGTGCACAAAAACAGTGCAGGCATTACAATAAATAATAAACAGGACAATAGGGCAAGGTGTCAGTCCAGGCTTCGGGTATTGAGCAGTCTGATAGCTTGGGGGAAGAAACTGTTATATAGTCTGGTCGTGAGAGCCCAAATGCTTCGGAGCCTTTTCCCAGACGGCAGGAGGGAGAAGAGATTGTATGATGAAAGATTGGAGCGACTGGGCTTGTATACACTGAAATTTAGAAGGATGAGAGGGGATCTGATTGAAACATATAAGATTATTAAGGGATTGGACACGCTGGAGGCAGGAAGCGTGTTCCCGCTGATGGGTGAGTCCAGAACTAGAGGCCACAGTTTAAGAGTAAGGGGTAGGCCATTTAGAACAGAGATGCGGAAAAACTTTTTCACCCAGAGAGTGGTGGATATGTGGAATGCTCTGCTCCAGAAGGCAGTGGAGGCCAAGTCTCTGGATGCTTTCAAGAGAGAGGTAGATAGAGCTCTTATAGATAGCGGGGTCAAGGGATATGGGGAGAGGGCAGGAACGGGGTACTGATTGTGTATGATCAGCCATGATCACAGTGAATGGTGGTGCTGGCTCTAAGGGCCGAATGGCCTACTCCTGTACCTACTGTCTATTAGATTTATTTGCCTCATGTACATCGGAACAGTCCACCAACATAGCATCCCCACAACTTACTAACTCCTGTGTCTTTGGAATGTGGGAGGAAACTGAGCACCCAGACAAAACTCGTGGTCAAAGGAAGAACACATCAGCTCCCTTATGGACAGCAGTGGGAATTGAACCCTGATCAGTAAAGTGTTTGTGCTGATTACCGTGCTGCTTAGCTGCCCTTCCATGCTTTACGTTTGTAATTATAATTTGCTTGCCATGTTCCCTGCAACTCTGTGTGCCCTGTGTTTGCTGGTGCTCCAGTTACAGCCTTCAGCTTCTCCCCCTTACAGGCAGCCGCAAAACAAAGAAGCCCAAAAGGACCCATTAAAAAAAAGACCGATAAATACCCAAGAGAGAGAAAAAAACAGATTGTGCAAACAATAAAAGTGAGCAAATAGCATTTAGAACAAAAGTGAGTCCTCGGACACGGAGCCCGGAGCAGGCCACACGCTCAGCGTCAGTGCAACAGACAGCAGAGTAGACGTCGGGGAGCAGCAAGCAGAACCGGTCCGACCCTCGCCTCTGGTCCGGACACCGTGCCTTTTCAATCCAACTGGCCTGGCGTTTAAATGACGTCGGTTATTATATGTCATTGTGTAATCCAAGTGCAGAATGTACTTGATATGAGCTTGGCCTCTTCAGAGTTGTAAATGCACATTTATGAAAGCAGTTCATGGTGCTTGTCTGTGAGGCTGTCCCTGGGCAGTAACAATTATGAACTGCATCCAGTAGGTCATCACATTTAGCAATTTACAGTGCATTAAATGTCACCAGAACTGATGCATTCAGTTACTTCTTGCAAAGGGAATGAAAGCAGTCGTGCTTGAACTGTATGTTTCCAGCCCTGTGGCCTTCTAAGGTTGAATTCATGGAAGTAAACACCTTCTTTATGTTAGAAGAGCAAAGATTTGTTTTGGAAATGTTTATGAAAGGAGCTTTTTTTGGTGAAGATTGCGAAGACCTTTTGCAATTTTGACAAAATTGATTCTAGACATATGCCAGTTGATTATTATTGAGGTTATTTGCTGTTGAGGCAAGCCTAATGGCTTGGATTGATAAATTAAACTTGACCTGTCAGGTTCTTCATAACTGACAAGTCTTACCTCCACAACGAATCTTGTCCTCACTGATCTCCTTCCATTTGCGCTAAATGGCCTTTCTTTAATATTTCAGCCCTATGACTATCTGAGATAACCACTCTCTAGATATTCTCTGTCCTAATCAGTAGACCATTGGCAGCAAAGTCCCCAACCTTGGGAATTATCGCCACTCCTCCTTTTAATGGTGCTCCTTAAAACCATTTTCTTTAACCCAAGTTTCATCATTGGCTGTAATAGTTTGCTAAGAGTGCCTTACAAATTGGACTGATTGGAGCAAAGATGGACTGTTCAACTGCAAGAAATTAGGGATCATCTGCGTTTGAACATCAGATATGTATCTCACAGTCTCACAATAGGGACACTGGAATGATTGATTTAACCAATTATAGTGCACTTTAGTGTTGCTAAGATGAGTAGGACTAAGGAGGAGAATTAGACCCATCAAGTCTGCTCCGCCATTCATTCATGGCTGACTTATTTTCCATCTCAACCCCATTTTCCTGCCTTCTTCCTGTAATCTTTGGTGCCTTTTCAAATTAAGAACCTATAAACCTCTGCTTTAAATTTATCCGATGACCTGGCCTTCACAGCTGTCGGTGACAATGAATTCCACAGATTTGCCACCCTCTAGCTAAGGAAATTCCTCTTCTCTCAAATTTGCTGTTGGTAAGTAATTGGCCATTGGCAATGTAGAGTAATTTCTGTGTGACATCATGGTATAGTGAGAAGGAACTGCACAGGTAAAGAGGAGGAATGAGCCAAGAATGTATTGTTCTTGAGAGACTCAGATGCCCTGGAGAAAAGAGAAACCACTGGTGCTGATTATCCAATCTGGACTGAACAGGTCTCAAATTAAGCCAAGCCAGGGTACTTACAATGATCTACCAGGTTCAGGAACAGTTATTACCCTTCAACCATCAGACTCCTGAACCAGCATTGATAACTTCACTCACCTCAACTCTGAACTGATCTCGCAACCTACAGACTCATTTTCAAGGGCTCTCCAACTCGTGTTCTCTGTATTTATTTACCTATTCATCTGTCCATCCATCCGTCACCTTTTGTTTCTTTTTTGAATTTATGCATTTTGTCTTCTTTTGCACAATGGTTGTTTGTCAGTCTTTGTGTGTAGTATTTCATTGATTCTATTTTGTTTTGTTCTACTGTGAATGCCTGCAAGAAAATGAATCTCTGGGTACGATATAGTGACATATACATACTTTGATAATAAATTTACTTTGAACTTTAGTTGTTGTTCATCTGCTTGATTGATGTGCCTGTCCCTGGATTCAGTATCTCTTTATCACCAGCAACCTTTGCTTGGAATAAGTTTAACCTGAAATATTTGCTGCATCAACTCACCAGTGTTACTTTGATGGTGCCATTCTTTGTGTTCCAAGAAGAACAAGAACTGTATCGTGCTGGAAACAATTATAACTTGCATTGTTCAAACATTGCTTTGCTGTTTAAGCAATATTGTTGGCTAACAGAATTGAGAGACACCAAATTAGTGGATTGTGGAAGCTAGTGGTGGCCATTATATGCAGACTTGGCAGCATTGCCCACATTCCAAATGCCAACAAAAAGAAGCTTTTAAGAAATACTGCACTATTTTCATCACTTTTAGATCTTATATGCTTGTGCAAAACAGCAACCCAGCTAAGGTCTGGTTAAAAAAAAACCCGTCGTAATGCGCTGACTTAAGTGTAATGTACTTAACATCCTGCTGTTCATGCCCAGGTGCCAGGCAGATGTAGCCAAGAAAAGCAGTCCCGCACGAAATCATAAATAAATGATGCAACCACATCTTCTGGCCTGTCAACATTTGACATGCACTAAGTGCCAACCAAGAATGCATGCAACATTTAAGAGATGTCACCATCGAAATGGTCTGACTTGTAGTCAGTTAATTTTTAATAATGGTGTTTTGCTGTTTCGCGGCTGCCTGTGGGAGGACGAATCTCAGAGTCATATTCTGTATGCATACTTTGATAATAAGTGTACTTTGATTCTTTGAAAGCCTTAAACAGCCAGATAGGAAAGGAATAAAGCGTTGGAAGTGCCAGCAAACTTCATTCTTACTTCATCCCCTCTTTCCCCCATCCACCAGGCTTCACCTATCATTTCCCAGCTTCTACTCTTTCTTCTTACTCTGGCTCCTTCCCCTTTCCTGTCCCGATGAAGGTTCTCAGCTGGAAACATTGACTTCACTTCCACAGAGCTGCCTGACTTGCTGAGTTCCCCCAGCACTTCGTGTGCATTGCTCATTTTAACTTTGTCGCTTTCTCCATTAGCATACCTGAGTCATGATCTGCCCTCTGACATCCTGAAGGATGATTTATTTTAAACCTTCTACGTCTTCATTCTTTACAATCTGAAACAAGTGGAGAAAGGGCAATGATGAGTGATGTAGTGCTTTGTAGCCTGTGGCAAATGCTGCCACGTCCTGCATGATTGTAAGATGCCATTTAATGATTGTTTTCTTTCAAGCCGTCAGCCTTCTTCAGTTTTTATCACAGTGTGATCTACCTCAAGGCAATGATTTATAACTGAGTAGCTCACTCTGGTCCTTTTTTTATATATATATATATATATATAAGAATTATCTTCCAAGATTATTTTCTCTTTGTTTTGGTGCCTCTCACTTCCTTGCAGCTATTGACTCCTTCCTCTGAAGTTCTTCCACGGGCACTGTTTGGTCTTCTGCGCCATATCAATACATTAGTTATTCAAGGGTAGTCGTTGCTATGGAATATTTGATGGAAGGTGAACATTACATCTGAGCTTTCTCTTGTCTTCGCCAACATCTTCCATTTGCTCTGAACATGATGATGCTGACGCCAAGATAAATCTTCCTGTTTAGGGGGACCAACCCAGGTGGAATTATTCACCACGGTAGGATTATTTTCCATACTGTATGACATCCTGATTCCATTCAGCCCAGTGAGTGTTTACCCGATGCATCTACCCTCCCTGTATCAGCAGTGTGCAGCTTCATTAACTGACTGGGCGTGTCTTGGCAGCCAGTCAGCCACCTCTCTCGTTTCCAGTGCTTTTTAGAACAAATGTGAGCTTACTATGGAAATAAATACTTTGTAAAGTGTTTCTCGAAATTTTCTCGGGGGTGGGGGGGGGGGTGGTTGGTGGTGGTCGGTAGCTGGAGACTCTGGGACAATATTGCGGGAGGCCGGCTCCGGGAAATTTGGTGACTCTGCCCATGTATTCAAGGTGAGTTAGCTTGTTATACGTATAATGAGTGGAGTCCAGTTTTACACGCGTTAGGGCTGAATGCCTGGCTATTATGTTGGTACCTCTAGCTTATTTTTCTATTGCTTTCACTGCCCAGGGCACTTGGTCGAAATGTAGCGAACGTATTGCAAAGCCAAGATGAGCTAGAACAATAAACATCAGGATTGAACATGGGAATATATGTCATTCCATTCCATTCTGGGTGATATGTTTAAGATCTGAAGTATGCAGAGATATAATGACTCTGTTTATTTTGAAATGCAAAGCTAATGGTTCACTTGTACTTCCTTCTTCTTCAGTCCTTTACATTTCCATCCTTCACCTTTATCCTCCCTCCTTCACCCTCCTACCTTCCTCCTCACATGGCTTCACCTATCACCTTCCAGCTTGTACTCCTTCCCCACCCACCCACCTTCTTATTCTGGCTTCTTCCCTCTTCCTTTCCAGTCCCGATGAAAAGCCTCATCTCTCAGACCAGAGGACGCAGCCTCAGTGAACTTGTAGAATTGAATTGACGTTATTCTTTACATCCTTCACATACATGAGGAGTAAAAATCTTTATGTTACATCTCCATCTATATGTGCTATGTGCAATCATAGTAATTTATAATAAATAGAACAGTCAACATAATATAGAGTACACTCAGATCAACGTGAGTTCATCAGTCTGATGGCCTGGTGGAAGAAGCTGTCCCAGAGCCTGTTGGTCCTGGCTTTTATGCTGCGGTACCGTTTCCCGGATGGTAGCAGCTGGAGTAGATTGTGGTTGGGGTGACTTGGGTCTCCTATGATCCTATGGGCCCTTTTGACGCACCTGTCCTTGTAAGTGTCCTGAATCATGGGAAGTTCACAACTACAGATGCGCTGGGCTGTCCGCACCACTCTCTGCAGAATCCTGCGATTAAGGGAGGTACAGTTCCCATACCAGGCAGTGATGCTGCCAGTCAGGATGCTCTCAATTGTGCCCCTGTACAAAGTTATTTGGATTTGGAGGCCCATACCAAACTTCCTCAGCCGTCTGAGGTGAAAAGGTTCTATTGTGCCTTTTTCACCACACAGCCGGTGTGTACAGACCACGTGAGGTCCTCGGTGATGTGGATTCCGAGGAACTTGAAGCTATTTACCCTCTCAACTCCAGATCCATTGATGTCAATAGGGGTTAGCCCATCTCCATTCTTCCTGTAATCCACAACCAGCTCCTTTGTTTTTGCGACATTGAGGGAGAGGTTGTTTTCTTGACACCACTGTGTTAGAGAGATGACTTCTTCCCTGTAGGCCACATCGTTATTGTTTGAGATAAGGCCAATCAACGTAGTGTCATTGGCAAATTTAATTAGCAGATTGGAGCTGTGGGTGGCAATAAACCCATGGGTATACGGGGGTAAAGGAGGGGACTCAGTACGCAGCCCTGAGGGGCTCCTGTATTGAGAGTCGGGGGTGGAGGTGAGGGAGCCCACTCTTACAACCTGCTGGCGATCTGACAGGAAGTCCAGGATCCAGCTGCACAAGGCAGGGTCAAGGCCAAGGTCTCTGAGCTTCTTGTTGAGCCAGGATGTTACTATGGTGTTGAATGTTGAACTGTAGTCCAAGAACAGCATTCTCACATAAGCATCTTTCTTCTCCACTTGTGTAAGGACGGTGTGTAGAGCAGTGGCTATTGCATCATCTGTCGATCGGTTGTGTCGGTAGGTGAATTGTGTAGGGGGCCCAGTTTGGGTGGTAGCAAGCTGCAGATGTGATCCTTGACCAGCTTCTCAAAGCATTTGATTATTATTGAGGCGAGTGCGACAGGATGCCAGTTGTTCAGGCATGTTACCTTGGTCTTTTTTGGTACATGGACAATGGTGGATAATTGGAAGCAGGAGGGCACTCTACACAGAGAAGGAGAGATTAAAAATATCAGTAAACATACCTGCCAGTTGTGCTGTGCACATGCTGAGTACTCGCCCTGGGATGCCGTCCGGTCCCGTAGCCTTGCAGTGTTCCTCAGCCTCGGAGGTGATCAGGTTGTAACGGTGGCTTTCCTCGGAGGCTCAGAGTTAGCGACGTCGAACCTAGCGTAAAAGCGATTTGAGCTCATCTGGGAGAGTTGGCGACACCACTACATTTGGCTTTGAAGTCTGCGATGGTGTGCAACCCTCGCCACAAGTCACGTGTGCTGTTTGTTGTGAATTTTGACTCAATCTTCTCCCGGCCTTGATAGCTTTGCGTAGATCATAGCTGAGCTCTAGTTGATCGCCAGTGATGTAAGCTCGATGCCGCACTGTAAACGCTGCTCGCATGGAACTGTTGATCCAGGGTTTCTGGTTCGGGAAGAGCTTGACTGACTTCTGGGGGACAACATTGTCAATGTACTTCTGGATGAAGCATGTGACTCCATCAGTGAGCTTGGAGACATCCTCAACATGGAAGACATTACATTCGACATCATCGAAGCAGTCCTGCAGCATGTAGACCGATTGGTTGGACCAGCAGCGGACGGTTTTAACTATAGCCACCTCTTGTTTCAGCTTCTGCCTGTACATGGGCAAAAGCAGAATTGAAGAGTGATCTGATTTTCCAAAAGCTGGGCAAAGAGAAGCTTTGTAAGCATTGTGGAAGGGAGTGTAGCAGTAGTCAAGTGTGTTATCTCCATGCGTGCTCACCTGGATAAACAGAGATGAGGAGGAATTTCTTTAGAGAGTGATGAAACTGTGGAATTTGTTCCCACAGGTGGCTGTGGAGGCCAAGTCATGGGTATATTTAAGGCAGAGATTAATAGATTCTTGATTGATCAGGGTATGAAGGGATACGAGGAGAAGGCAGGAGATTGAGGCTGAGAGGAAAATTTGATCAGCCATGATGAACTGGTGGAGCAGACTTGATGAGCCAATTTGCCTCATTCTGCTCCTATATCTTATGGCCTTATGGTCTTAAAAGATTTGTTGGCATTTGAGAGGGTCCAGAGGAAGTTCACAAAAGGAATGAGCTGTTTAAGGGGAACAAGAGCAGGAACTTATTCACTCAGAGGTTGGTGAGCGTGTTGGACGAGCTGCCAGTGGAAGGGATGGACTTGGGTTCGATTTCAACATTTAGGAGAAATTTGGATCTGTACATGAATGGGAGGGGTATGGTTCATGAGTAGGTCAGTGGTCCTAAGCAGATTAATAGTTCAGCATGGACTAGATAGGCTTTAAGACCTGTTTCTATGCTGTAGTATTGTATGACTCTTGGACTATGAAAGGATTAACATATGATGGGTGTTTGATGACTCTGGGCCTGCAGTTTGGAAGAATGTGGATTGAAGGCCTAGGTAAAATGAAGATGAAGAAGATTTCTATAGTGGGGGAGTCTAGGACCAGAGGGCATACCCTCAGAATAGAAGGACATCCCTTTAGAACAGAGATTAGGAGGAATTTCTTTAGTCAGAGGGCTGACTGTTTATTCTTCCCCATAGATGCTGCCTGACCTGCTGAGTTCCTCCATCATTTTGTGTGAAGAGCTTTTATTTGCCTTGGTATTTTATGCATATCTCAGATTCAACCATAGGCATAAGTCTGTTTGAACCAATTTTTTTCCATTAACTAGTTGATCTGCCTCCTTTGTTTGTATTGTTACTTCTTGTAAAATTAACTCTAGCATCTTTTTGAATTGTTGAATAATAAATTTGCTTTGTCTGAGTTGACTGATCGTAATATTCTCAACTGGCTGTGATGCATCTCATCCCGTGTCTGGATGATATTTTGCACACTAATCTAATTTTGCATGATTGGATTCTCAACAAGTTAAATTACCTCAAAAGATTTAAATTTGCAGAGCAGCGAAGATTAAATTGATGAGTGTGCACTATTGCGAACAGTATCTTCAGTAATGGATCTGTTGATACAAGAAGAATTAACGATAGCATTAGCTTGGAAAATTGGAACAAATTTTATATAATGGTTTTAAAAATTATTGTTATCAACTTCTTAAAAGCTTTATTAGATTCCTTTAAAAGCAATTGACTTTATATGATTTTGCTCCCAGATTAGGATTGGAAACTGTGAAAAGCCACATTTGTGGTTGTAAGCTATTGTGCTGTAGATTCTTGGCAAGAGTTTACCTTTTTATCAAGTGTAATTTCTAGGTGATTGGAGGAATGCATGGGGGGAAGCCAGAGGTAAGTTCTTACACAGGAAACCAGGCATAGTGAGGCAAGTACAGTAGAGACATTTAATAGACTCTTACATAGGCACATGGATGACAGTAAAATATAGGGCTATGTACAATATTGTGCAAAATTTTTAGGTACGTATATATAGCTAGAGTGCCTAAGACTTTTGCACTGTACTGTAGTGATTGTTCTGTACTGCTGCCACAAAAAAAAACAAATTTCATGACCTATGTGAGTGACGATAAACCTGATTCTGATATGGGTCTCTATTGTGGATTGAGAGTGGGGAGGGGGTAGGGAGAGGGCAATTATGATTGGCCAAAGCGGAAGGGAGAGGAGAGGAAGTGGGAAGCACCAGAGAGACATTTTGTAATGATCAATAAACTAATTGTTAGGAATCAAATGATCTTCCCGGGTGACTCAATGCTGGGTGTTTCTGCACCCGCTCCTCCCCTATCGCCATTGGCACTCCTTCTCTGCCACCTGTCCCACACCCTTCCCACAGCTCTCCACCATTCCCAACATCCTTTGCCCCAGCCAGATTTACAAGCTCGCTTTCTGCTCCACATTGACAAATACAATACTGTGCAAAAGTCTTAGGCACCTGAGCTGTAAAATATGCCTAAGATTTTGCACAGTGCTCCAATATGGAAAGGTTAGATTTATCTTAGAATCATAGAGTCATAGAATGCTTTAGCACCAAAACAGGCCCTTCAGCCCATCTAGTCTGTGCTGAACTGTTAATCTTGTCTAGTCCCATCGACCTGCACTTGTACCTCTCCCATCCAGTAACCTATCCAAGTAAGTCTTACATGTTGAAATCAAACCTGCATCCACTTTCACTGGAAGCACGTTCTTAGATTAGGTTAAAAGGTCAGCACAACTTTGTACTCTGCTGTTCTGTTCTATGTTCTGTTAATGATTTGCAACCAGAGTAACCATGGTATTGAACTGTATTGAATAAACCATAGATTATCACCCTGTCCCCATTTGAAAGCATTGAATCATAGCTTGATTTAACCTGCCCAATCATCCATTCTTAGTCTAAACAACTGTTGCAGACTGCAAGTTGTCATGTAGTCTTAAGCAACGAGCTGGGCAGGCCAGGACTACATCTATTGAAAAGAATACAGTTGACGTTTCAGGCCAAGTCCTTTCATCAGGACTGGAAGGGAAGGGGAGAAGTCAGGATAAGAAATGGGGGTGGGGAGGCAGGAACAGGAGGTGATAGGTGAAACCGTGAGTTGGGGGGGGAGGGGTGAAGTAAAGAGTTGGGAAGTTGATTGGTGAAAGAGATACAGGGCTGGCGAAGGGGGAATCTGATAGGAAGGCCATGGAAGAAAGAAAAGCAGGTGGAGCACCAGAGGAAGGAAATAAGGGGATGGGGAATGATAAAGGGGGTAGGGGCGCCATTATCAGAAGTTCGAGAAATTGATGTTCATGCCACCAGATTGGAGGCTACCCAGACAGAATATAAGACGTTGCTCCTCCAGTCTGAGTGTGGTCTCATTGCGACAGTAGAGGAGGCTGGAGCTGCAGATTTTCTCTTGTTTGCATATAGTCAAATGTCATGTTGTGTTACTGAATTTCTTCTGTTGAGAAAGAGAGGGAAGCACCTAGGCCTGGTGACCATGCTGATGATAGGGGGATGCAGGATCGATGCTCCCTCTGGCTGAGTCTTGGACCAGGGCACTTAGTTTCAGAATAAAGTGTAGGCAACTTAGGACTGAGATGAGGAGAAAGTCTTCATTCAGACGGCTGTGGACGTTTAAAGCACGGATGGATTGATTTCTGGATATTAAGGGAATCAAATGATAGAATCAGAGAGTCATAGAGCACTGCAGCGCAGAAATGGGCCTTTTGGCCCTTCTAGCCCATGCTGGCCTGATCATCTGCCTAATCCCATCTACCTGCACCAGGACCATAGCTCTCCATACACCTCTAATCATGTACCGATCCAAACTTCTCTTAAATGTCACAATTTAAGAGAACTTTGGACAGGTGCATAGAGCATTTAGATGTGGACACAGAGCATTGACATGGTGTTCGATTAGAAGATCAGCCGTGATTGTAATGAATGGCTGAGAAACCTGGAAGGCTGACTCCTGCTTTTTCTCCCCCACATTCTTATGAAGCATCCCTAGTTAGAATGGTGTGTTGCTGGGAAGGGAGCCTGTAGGTAGTGGTGTCTGTATGCACCTGCTAGTTTTGTCCTTAGTGAAAGAGGTTATATAACCAGCTGGTGGGAAGCTGAGACCATCTGCAGAACGAACAGTCATGTTCGGTGAACCGTGTACCAGACTAGGTTGCCCCAGTATCGAGATAATTGCTTTGGAAGAGGTTTATGTGAACTTGTCGGTTTGGAAAAGTCCAGATAAATTGTTTCACCAGCTGGGAGGAATTTCTGGGCCTGAAGCCGTGGTGAGGAGAAAGTAAAATGTATCCACGCTTGCATGTGGAAACTGCTGCAAGCATTGTGTAATGGGAAAGTGGGTAAAGGTGTCTGGAAGGGAATATTCCCATGAGAATGTCAAAAGAGAAGTTAAAGGAAAGATAAGTGTGATTGTGGTAATGCTATATAAATTAATGAAATGCTAAAAGTAATATGAATATTTAGGATAGGTAGAATGCCATTTCACTAAATAAACATGTTAGTTCTGATTGATCTAAACCATAATATCCATCTAATTTCCTCATACGTTTTCCTTTCTAAATCTTAAATTATTGATTCCTTGTTACACAAACATTAATATGCAAAAAATTTAGTACATTTTTGTTCTGCTCACAGATATCTTTGACTTCCTTTTATGCTACAAGTATTTAATATTTGACTTCATAATTTCCAGACCTAATTGACACAGTATCATACTGGGAAATAATTATAACACTTCCATTTGTTAAAAGTCTTCTGCTTTTTGTCCAGAGAAATAGTGACGTTGTCCTTTAATGATGTCTGGTTTCTACCTCCAGTTGAGAAGTGAGGGTTTGTTCATATGTTGAGGTGATTAATGGAACATGGGAACAGGCTACTAGACATGTGGAGATGCAGGAAATGGAGGGATATGGATCATGTACAGGCAGAAGAAATTTAGTTTAATTTGTCATTAGGTTTGGCATAAACCTCGAAGGCCAAAGGGCCTATTCCTGTTCTATTCTTGAGGTGATACCAAGGTAGTGGACAACTCCTTGAAATAACAAAAACACTCTCTAACATGCCTTAATATCTAGAGCAAAGACGAGGAAATCTGCAGATGCTGGAAATTCAAACAACACACACAGAATGCTGGTGGAACACAGCAGGCCAGGCAGCATCTATAAGGAGAAGCACTGTCGACGTCTCGGGCTGAGACCCTTCGTCAGGACTAACTGAAGGGTCTCGGCCCGAAACGTCGACTGTGCTTCTCCTTATAGATGCTGCCTGGCCTGCTGTATTCCACCAGCATTTTGTGTGTGTTGTTTGCCTTAATATCTTCCTTTTTTTGTTCTAATAAGCTGAAGAGAACATAGAACATAGAAATCTACAGCATATTACAGGCCCTTCAGTCTACAATCTCGTGCTGACCATGTAACCTACTCTATAGACTGCCTAGAATTTCCCCAGTGCATAGCCCTCTATTTTTCTAAGCGCCATGTACCAAAGATAGCTTAAGATAGAACCATCTACCACAGATAGATCCTTTGGATCCACAATCTTAAGTATGTTGCATCCAGATGTACAGGCTGTTCTGCTGCATATATTACTTATACCTACATTTTAATCTGTTGCAATTTTTTACATTGATTTGCACTTAAACATGAGAGAAGGTTTTAAATATTTACTGGCTGAACCATACCCAAGTGCCTTAGAGAGCTGAAGATTGAAAGCAGAACCTCCCCTTTCCTTCGCACAGAGTTTTCATTGCCATCAAACTGTTCACCTTTGCAATGGCTCAGACCACTTGCCGGGTCTTGTGCGGTCTTCGCAGTTGTGAAGGTCATGCCACCATGAACTGTTTCCTTGTGAGATGGTTATCAAAATAGCAAAAGATTTAAGTGATTAGAGATAGCTTTGACAAAATTTTAAATAGCCATTCGGGCAGAGTGTGGAAATCTTCGTAAAGCATTGCAGAGGTCCTGTCCACAAATCCTTTCATATTTTGAATAGCTGATTAAGGAAGGAACTGTAAAGGACAAAGGAAGTGGGAGAGTGTGATTGTATTAATTGCATCGGAGGGAACAAATAGACGCGTAAGTGCAACTGGCTGAATGACTTATTCCTCTGATGCAATATTATTTGACTTTATTATGGTTAGGGCTGAAGCCATTAGCCTGAAAGCATCCTCAGCTAAAAGTGGCTATTTTCTCCTGCGCTTCAGGAAGTATATTGCCATAGCAACACTAGATGTAAGATACTTGACAGATCTTTGCTAGTGAGATTGGAAAGTTAATTGTAGAGTAATGTGGGCAAGTTGCAAGTAGGAGCCATGAGCATTCTGAGGGAAAAATACTTACAAATTTATGGAAGAAACACAAAATATTAGACACTTTGTCTTTGCTGCTTGGGTCAATTTTTAAAAAATCTTTTTTTCCCTTTCAAAGGCCGAAGTAAATTTATTATCAAAGTATTACCTTATCACCTTGAGATTTGTCTTCTTGCAGGCAGCCAGAGGAAAAGAAACTCAATAGAACCCATTAAAAAAAACCCACACAACAAAAACCGTCAAAGTCCCTATGTGAGAAAACAGAACAAATTGAGCAAACAGCAAAAAAAAAATGAACAATTAACACACAGGAAGTAAGTCCGCAGCCCCTGAGCCAGTTCAACACAGCAGCTGGTCCAGGAGTTCAGCGGCTGCAGGCCACAGCCACATAGTCAGTTCCGCAGGGCAGCTGGTCCAGGAGTTCTGGTATTAACTGAGTTTATCCCTTTCTAGTTTACCAGCTCCTTAGACAAGTCATAATTTGCTGTAATGGTTGTACTCTGCATACTGTATACTGTTCACACACAAATCTGAATGGTCAGTGGCTATAAAAGGGAACATCATACAACAGGCCAGCATTAAGAAATAGAAGCAGAAGTGGCTGACGTGCTCCCCTGGCCCTGTACCACAACTAATTACCTATAACTCTCTGAGACAGTTTGCATAGTGTAAAAGATTTTTTTCACATCTTAGTCCCAACTGAATATCAACAACAGAATGCTGGAAGAAACCCATTGGGTCAAGCTTGGATTCTTCTAGTGTTCTGTTTTTGTTTTGTTGCTTTAGCACCTTGTAGTATTGTTTTTTTTATAAGTGGAGATCATTTAACCTTAGACCATGCCTCTTTGTTCAAAACTCACCAGTGCAGAAAACTGCCTTTTGGCATCTGATCTGACAATCCCTCTCGAAGTTTTACACACTTAGTCAGATCACACCTCATTCTTCTAAACCCTGATAAATAGCAGATAAATTTTCATCTATCTTTTCATAGGATAATCTTTTCCCAGGAAGAAATAAGTTACTGTCTAGTAATTTAACTTTTCCAACTTATTAGGAAGTAGCTCTCTGGTCAACACCTCCCCTTGCAACTTGATGACCAACAGATCACAGTCAGTCAGGACAGGCAGCAACACCTCTTAAACTCTGGTGCTCCACATGGTTGTGTCCTGAGCCCCTACTCTTCTCCCTGTACACTGATGACTGCATGGCCATCTTCTGCTCTAACTCCACTTACAAGTTTGCAGATGATGGCACCGTTGCGAGGCATATCTCAAGTAATGATGTTTTGGAGTATAAGAAGAAGGTAAAGAGATAAAGATAAAGAGGTGTTGTGACAATGAACTTTCCCTCAATGTCAGCAAAAAACAAAAGAGCTGATCATTGACTTTGGGAAGAGAGTGACGCACATGCTCCTGTTTACAGGGTACTAAGAGTTTCAAGTTCTTAGGAGTGAACATCACCAATAGCCTGCTCTGGTCCAACCACATAGACATCATGGCCAAGTGAGGTCACCAACACCTCTATTTCCACAATGGAGGAAAGAAATTAGATATGTTTCAGTTTTACTGATTTTTTTACTGATGTTTTTATTGGAAGTGTCCTATCTAGATGCATCACAGATTGGTATGACTGCTGTGATGAAGTGCTTTGAAAGGTTGATCATGGTCAGAACCAACTCCGGCCTAAGCAAGGACCTGGACCCACTGCGGTTTGCCTATCACCACAATAGCAGATGCAATTTCACTGGCGCTCCACTCAGCCTTGGATCACCTGGACAATCGGAATACCTACACCAAACTGCTGTTTACTGATTACAGCTCAGCTTTCAATACCATCAGTACTAATCAACAAGCTTCAAAGCCTGGGTCTCAGTTCCTCCCTCTGCAGCTGAATCCTTGACTTCTTTAACGGGTGACCACAGTCAGCATGGATCAGAAATAACATCTCCTTGCTGACAATCAACACTGGCGGTCCTCAAAGACGTGTGCTTAGCCACTGCGCTACTTGTTCTGCACCCACATCTGTGTGGCAAAACACAGCTCAAATGGCATGTATAAATTTGCTGATGACACAACTGTTGTTGGCAGAATTTCAGATGGTGATGAGGAGTGAGATAGATCAGCTGTTTGAGTGCAACTGTATTCTTGCACCAAGTAAGACCAAGGCATTGATTGTGGACTTCAGGAAGGGGAGGTCGAGGGAACACACACCAGTCCTCATCAAGGGATCAGAAGTGTAAAGGGTGAGAAGTTTCAAATTCCTGGATGTCAACATCTCTGAAGATCTATTCTGAGCCCTACATATTGAAGCAATTACAGAGAAAGCATGACAGTGGTTATATTTCATTAGGAATTTGAGGAGACTTGGTATGTCATCAAAGGCTTTTGCAGAATTTCTACAGATGTATGGTGAAGAGAATTTTAACTGGCTGCATCATTGTATGGTATGGAAGGGGCACTGCACAATCGGAAAAGCTTCGGAAAGCTGTAAACTTATTCGGTTCCATCGTGGACACCAGCCTCCCCAGCATGGAGGACACCTTCAAAAGGCCTTGCCTCAAAAAGGTGGCATCTATCATTAAGGACCCCCACCAGCCAGGACATACCCCCTTCTCAATGCTACCATAAAGGAGAAGGTAGAGGAGCCTGACAACACACACTCAACCTTTTAGGAACAACTTCTTCAGATCTCTGAGCAGATAATGATCCCATGTACACTATCTCACTATTTTTTGCTCTCTTTTTGCACTACCTATTTATTTTTTGATATATATTTCTTATTGATAGTTATTGTTTTTATTATTATATATTGCAAAGTACTGGTGCTGCAAAGCAACAAATTTCACAGCATATACCAGTGATATTAAATCTTGTTTCTGAACCGAACTGCCGTGCCTGTGACTGCAGAGCGTCGTGGACACAGCTCAGCACATTGCAGAAACCGTATGCCCACCATTGGCTTTCTCTATACTTCTCGCTGCCTCAGTAAAGCAGCTGGCATAATCAAAGACCCCAGACATTATATCTTCACTTTTCTCCCATTGGGGAGAAGATACAAAAGCTTAAAAGCAGCTTATACCACAATGCTGTAAGACTATTAAATTGTTCCCTAGTACTATCAGATAGAGTCTTGACTCTTGAGTCTACCTCATTATGATCTTGCACCTTATTGTCTAGCTGCACTGCACTTTCTCTAGCTGTTACACTTAATTCTGCATTCTGTTATTGCTTTACCATTGTTGTTGTTCCTTACTGCCCCTTGTGGCACATTGGGTGGCAATCTAGCAATTTCTTTGGCATTTTTCTTTGTTTTTTACGAGGCCGATTTGCTAGCTCAACTCAGCACAGATAGAGGAGCTGGCTGGGTTCGAACCTGGAACCTCTTGCTTCAAAGTCCAGTGTGGATGCCACTGCACCACTGGCCGGCACTTAGCATGTTCTACCTCAAAGCATTATGTTCTTGAACTGATCTGTATGAACAGTAGGCAAGACAAGGTTTTCGCTGTACCATGGTGCATGTGACAATAATATTCCAATTCCTGTAATTTAACCAGGATTGGTAACTGTCAGATAACCAGTGATGAACTTGGCACCTTTCTTAATTATCAGCTTAACTCCACAATTGATAGAATGAATTACTGTAACAGTGGGGAAGCCAAAGCTGCAGTTTATCTATTCATTGTTTGCACTTGTTGACCTTATGTAAGTGAGGCCATGCCAACAAAACTTCAGATTCCAAAATAAATCCTTCTAATTGATGTTTAGAAGGATATTCCTCTAGTTTATGCTTTTTGCTTGACTATACTGTGTGCACTTTGTTAAAATTGCAGATGAAAGAAATTGAGGTGGAAGATATGTATTAGATTACTGCAAATGTGTTTTTTGAACATTTGTACCGGAGAAGCCATGTAAGTTTTCAGCAGAAAAAACATTTGCTGTTACAAGTCAAATGTGTCTTCAGATTTGGCAAGCAAACTGCCTTGAAGCAGAGTGATGTTGCTGTCATTGTAAAACAGTGTGGATTTTGTCAGTTTTTTGTGGGGAAATTAATGGAATCCAAATCTGAAACAAAGGTTCTGACAAAAACAATTACAGTACTGCCATTTAACTTCAGACAGAAGTATATTATTAGTAGCTGCAGTGTTCTATGTTCAACAATGATGGTTGCTAAGGTACTAATTCCTAGACAAACGCTATAATTATAATTTTGGGGCAGACTGCATCAGTATAGCTAACAGGTTTGTCTTAGGATTCATGGTCATAATTCAGTGTCTTGCCTTGCTACAAGAAAGCTAAGAAGACTCACAAGTACATATGTTAAAAAGGAACCTCCAACAAATGTGAAATCGTAGTTGTGTGTATAATTACAGCCTGGGATTTGTGAATATTACTTGTTGTTCTTAAAAGTCGGCATAGAGAGAATATTCTGATACATAACATTGTTGAGTTATGAGCTTGCTGCTGTTTCTTAGTGTTTTGAAAGGAAGAGGGCAGCCTATTTCTTCTGAATGACTAACGAATGAGGGGAATTGCTTTAGGCAGGGAATGGTGAATCTGTGGAATTCGTTGTTACAGACGGGTATGGAACCCAAGTTACTGGGTATATTTAAAGCAGAGATTATGGATTCTTGTTGAGAGTCAAAGACAGAAGAAAGGGGTTGAGACAGGTAATAAATGAGCCATGATTGATTGGTAGAGTGGACCGAATGACCTAATTCTGCTCCTATGTCTTATGAGACCTTAATTTTTATGTAATTTTCTTTGAGGTTTTTGTTATTTTCTGCCCTCATTAGCTGGACAATTGCATTTGCTTGAGTTACATGGTTATAATGCAAAACAGGTTAACATTTGAGGAACACACACAAAATGGAAGAACTCAGCAGGCCAGGCAGCACCTACGGAGAAAAATATAATTGACAATTTAGGCTGATGAAGGGTCTTGACCGGATACGTCGACTATGCTTTTTTTTCCCACAGATGCTGCCTGGCCTACTGAGTTCCTTTAGCATTTTGTGTGTGTGTTTCTTGGATTTTCAGCACCTGCAGATTTTCTCTTGTTTAACATTTGAGGAGATGGCTCTGAGTCTGTACTCGCTGGAATTCAGAAGAATGAGTGGGGGGATCCCATTGAAACTATTGAATGTTGAAAAGCCAAGATAGAGTGGATGTGGAGAGGATGTTTCCTATAGTGGGAGAGTCTAAGACCAGAGGGCACAGCCTCAGATATTAGAACGGAGATGAGCAGGAATTTCTTTAGCCAGAGGGTGGTGAATCTGTGGAATCCATTGTCGCAAATGGTTGTGGAGGCCAAATCATTGGGTATATTTAAAGTGGAGGCTGATTGGTTCTCTATCAGTCAGGCCATCAAAGCGAAGGCAAGAGAATGAGTTTGAGGGGAATAATAAAACAGCCATGGTGGAATGGCAGAACAGACTTGATGGGCCGAATGGCATGTCTTCTATGTCTTATGGTCTTTGATATCACCTAATTGTTCTGCCTGGTTTCTTGGACGTCTCATTCTCAGGTCACAGTAGGACTACAATCGGTTGGACTGTGTAGAGGTACAGCACTGAAAGAGGCCAGCCTTCTGCTGAAAGGATTGTACTGCGTATTTTGTAGAACTGTCCAGTTAGTCTTTCCTCTCTGCCTGTGAACCAGAAAATCTTTTCCCTTCATATACTTCTCCGGTTTGTTTAATGTTATCTGATTGCACATCCCCTCAGGCAGTGTGTTATAGATCACAAGAACCGTCTGTGCCAAAGCAAAGTTTTTTCATGTGTCCTTCATTTCTTATCGTTAATCTCTGGTTTCTAATCCTACTGCTGCTGAAGAAGTTCCTTATTCACGATATCAGAACACTCGTGACTCTCAGTACAACGAGATCTAGGTGTTCTTGTACATCAGTCAATGAAAGCAAGCTTGCAGGTACAGCAGGCAGTGAAGAAAGCTAATGGCATGCTGGCTTTTTATAACAAGAGGAATTGAGTATAGGAGTAAAGAGAGGGAGAGGGCAGGAACGGGGTACTGATTGTGTATGATCAGCCATAATCACAGTGAATGGCGGTGCTGGCTAGAAGGGCCGAATGGTCTACTCCTGCACCTATTGTCTATTGTCTCAGCATCTCTATCAAACTTCACCTTAACCTGCTTTGCAGAAAGAGCAACCACTGTAGAGAATTGAGCCTTTTAGTAAATCTCCTCCTACACCCCGACGTGCTTCCTGATGTTCAGCACTGGTCCTACTCATGTGTGCTTCGCAAAATAGTGCGCGTGTCTGAGATGCCTAGGATTAGAGTCAGCATGGAAGAAGCCTTCAGCCCAACTCCTCAATGCCAGCTAGGGTGCCCCATCAAGCTCGCCTCATTTGTCCATGTTGGGCCCTTATTCTTTGAATCTTTCCAATTCGCGTACTCATCCAAATGTCTCTTAGATATCATTATTGTGCCTGCCGCAACTACTTTCTTTGGCAGCTCGATCCATATATGCCCCACCCTCTATGTGAAGAAGGTGCCCTCGGGACCCTTTTAAAATCTTTTCCCTCTCACCTTAAACCTATGAGATTGTGGTATCCTTTATCTGCAAAAAGGGCTTTGTGCATTCACCACCTGATTCTATACACATCTTATAAGGTCACTCCTCCTCCTGCGTTCCAAGAAACAAAGTCCTAGTCTGCCCAACCGCTCCCTGTAACTCGGCATTGAATCTTAGCTACGTGCCCAGAAATATTCTTTGCACTATTTTCATCTTAATTCAATATTCAAGATCGGTTATTGTCACTCTTTAATACATGATTATAAAGGAGAACAAAATGAGTGTTCTGATGCTGCATAAAAAAAATAAGCATAATTAACACAATGAAAAAACCAAAAAAACCACAATGAATATAAATAGAAAAGCAATCCTATAAAACGCAATGTTTGAGTATGGCTGTATATACATATAAAGCTGATCATATATATATATATACTGACTGTATGTACATAAAGTGACACACGGTGCAAGCATGGCTGATGTGTATATAGTGGTGGTGGGGTAGTATCCCCACCTATAAAAGCATATTTTCTATAATCATTTGTTCATTATGTGCCATGGGTGATCATGGTCTTTTTGTGACCGTGTTTGTTCTTGACAGATTTTTCTACAGAAGTGGTTTGCCATTGCCTTTGTCTGGGCAGTGTCTTTACAAATGGGGGACCCTGGCCATTACCAATATTCTCCAGAGATTGTCAGCCTGGCATCAGTGGTCGTATAACCAGGGCTTGTGATATGCATCATCTGCTCATACAACCATCCACCGCCTGCTCCCATACCTTCACGTGTCCCTGATTGTGGGGGTGGGGGCAGCTAAGCAGGCTAGCGGAGAGAAGGAGTGCTTTACACCTCCTATGGTAGAGACATATCTCCACCCCACCATCCAATAATAGGGTGACCAAAACTACATACTGGTAAGAGCGGCATCACCAAAACCTGAAGAAACAACACGGAAGAAGAAAGGATCTTTGCTTGACAGGAACAGTTTCTTTATTTGGATCATTGTAAATATAACCAAAGCCTTATGATCTACAAATTTCATGTTGGAATACTGCCCCTTCCCTTAAAAGACTGAGGTTTGGGATGGGATTTTATGCTGGTTTGCAGTGATTGTAAGGTTTTTTTAAATTTTATTTCTTTGAGATACAGCACGGAATAGGCCTTTCCAGCCCTTCAAGCTAGGCCTCCCAGCAATGCCACGATTTAACCCTGGCCGAATCACGGGACAGTTTACAATTAACCTACCAAGTTTGTTCTCATGTGTGGAGTATTTTTGTGCCTGTACTTCGTGACTTTCCCAGAGTTTGCTTCGAATAAGATCACTTGATCAAAGTTTTGTTCATGCAAACAATTGAAATTTGGACATATCTTAAATAGCTTAAAACTTCAATTTAGAAATTGTTGAAATGTTGTCTCCATCTGAAGGCGTACGAAGGCATTATTTGATATTCAATTTGAAAATTCCCTTCTCAACCTTGACTGTTTGGTCACTGAGCCCTTTGCAGATAATAAATCCTGCTGACATTTACACAGTAAATTAATTAAAAATTAATACCATTTGTAACACTTGTCAAGCAGAATCAGTGTACTTTATAGATTTTTATGGAAGCTATATTGGAAAGAGCCCAGAGATAGATCCAATCTGTCTCAAACAATGGTGATGCAACAATGGTTTTCTCAGGTGATGCTATGTCTTAGTTTGGAGAAAATCAGAAGTCGAACTTTTGATCCTTGATTTGATTTTGAGAAAAGGTGGGGTTCATTCGCCCGCTACTATCATCTGATTTGAGTTAATTAATATGGTTTCCTTCCGATATTTCTTTAAGTGGATTTGAGTTGGCGGATTGATTTTTTTTTTCTCTGGAAGCTTGTATGATGTATAGCTCCGGGGTTGTGCTCCCAATGGCTTTTTTTTTCCCCTAGAAAAATTCCTACCACTTTATTTTTTTCTTATTATTGATATATTGCTTAGCTTAGTTAATCAGTTATTTGCTAATTTAATTCTTTATTGTACATAATGACATATTGACTTAATGTTTCTTTTTGTTGTTGTTGATCTTCAATAATAATTAATAAAAAAGATTTTAAAATTTTTAAAAAAACAATGGTGATGCCTTATGTACGAGGGGTGATTCCCATTTTTCTAAACCCAAATGACCATGGCAGCAGCCTGTTTAATATTTGATAATTAGGAGTCATATTCTTGGAGTTCTATAACACAGAAATGGGCCCTTTGAATCACTGCTTCCATGTGTGTTGTACCTATTTGTATCAATCCCATTACATTCTTGGGTTCCATGCCTTGTCAATTCCAGAGTGTGTGATTGCATCTGCTTCCGCCATGTCGTCTGGCAGAGTATTCCAGATATTAACAATGCTCGGTGAAAAAGCTTTCCCCTCAGAATCAGCTTTATTATCACCGACATATGTCATAAAATCTGCTGTTCCTGTGACCGGCAGTACAGTGCAATACATAAAATGCCATAAAGAGTTTTTAAAACAAAAATAAGTAAATCGTGTAAAAAGAGAGCCAAGTAGTGAGGTAGTCTGCGGACCGTTCTGAAATCTGATGGCGCGGGGGAGAAGCTGTTCCTAAAATGCTGAGTGTGAAACTGAAGGTTCCTATGCCTTCTCTCTGATGGTAGTAATGAGAAGAGGGCATGTCCTGCAAGGTGAGGGTCATTAATCATGGATGCGCCTTCTTCAGGCACTGCTGCTTGACGATGTCCTTTGCTGGTGGGGGTGGGGGGGGGGGGGCGAGTGCCAATGACGGAGTTGGCTGAGTCGACAAACATTGAGCATGTTTACACGGAATGCTGTTGCAGCAAAGCAGCATCCATCGTCAAGGACCCGTACCACCCAGGTCATGCCAGGAAAAAGGTACAGCAGCCTCAGGACTCTCAGTACCAGGTTCAGGACCAGTTATTACCCTTCAGCCATCAGGCTTTAAGACCAGTGGGGATAACCTCACTCGCCCCATCACTGAACTGTTTCCACAACCTGTGGACTCATTTCCAAGGATGCTTCATCTCATATTCTCGATATTTATTGCTTATTTATTTTATTTTTTTTCGTTTGTGTTTGCACAGTTTGTTGTCTTTTGCACGTTGATTATTTTTCTGTTCTGTTGGGTGAGGTCTTTCAATGGTTCTATTTGTCTGTGCCTGCAGGAAAATGAACCACAGGGTGACACGTATGTACGTTGATAATAAATTTACTTTGAACTTTGAAATTGGAACCATCTGCAGCTTTGATCCTGTGTATTGGAACCTCAATGCCAGATGGTGATACAACCAGTCAGAGAGCTGAGTAGGAACTTGCTGAGGTCTTTTGTGGCGTAAACAAATTTCCTCAAGCATTTAATGAGGTGTAGCTGCTGGCCTGCCTTCATCGTGATTGCATCATTATGTTGGTCCCAGACCAGATCCTCTGAGATGCTGATGCCCAGAAACTTGAAGCTCCTCATCCCTCCAGGCCATCTCCTTCTCAGCTGAAACCTATGCCTCTTCTTTTAGCCTCCTCCACAAAGGGAAAAAGGGTTTTCACTATCTACCCCATCCTATAGTTCTATGTGCCTCCCTCAGAATCCTTCGTTGAAAGAAAGCAACCCCATTATATCTATTCCCCCATTATAAATGCTCCAATCCAGGCCACATCCTGAGAATTTACAAGCCTGGTAATGTCTGTAAAAAGTAAACACTGGCATTTGCAGAAAGCAGTGGTATCTAACACAATGGGTCTGATATGCAGTAAGTTGAATGCAGCCATTACCAGGGCATAATGGGAAAAAACACACGGATTTTAGAAATTGGAACAACAAGCAGCATGCTGCACCCCTATTGAATCTGCCATCCCGTTCGCTAAGATTACAAGTTAATTGTCAGCTCAGCTACCCTTTCCTGTCCTTGTCCCACATGTCCAGATTAGTCTGGAGTTTAGAAGTCTCCGTCTGAAGATATTTTCCCGAATGCCGACAGCCTTCTATGACAGAAATGTATTACAATCTAACAAAACATGAAGCATTGTGCCCCTTTTCCCATGTCTGCTTGTTATATAAATCCACAGTGGGTATGGACTTAGTCTCTGGGGCAATCATCTGATGTCTTATTTCTGTAACAAAGCTATTTTTCATTCCAAGCTGATATGTGCAGTAAAGGACCACATCTTCAGAAACTGTAACCACTTCTGTGCAGTTTATTGCTCTATCAACCAGATAATCACCGTTAAAGCACCTCATAGCTGCAGCAAAAACACAAACATAGAATAAGATATGTATCTTGTAATTCTGTGGAAAAGAAGTTATAGATGTGACAAGGCATGTGAGCCCTGTCCTTAAGTTCACTTGATCCTTTTCTGACACCTCTGGCCCCTTTCGCGATTTCTCTGTCTCCGTCTCTAGAGACAAGCTGTCTACCAACATCTTTTAAGAACTTACCAGTTCCCATGGTTGTCTTGACTGTACCTCTTCCCAACCCATCTCCTGTAAAAATGCTATTCCCTTTTCTCAGATCCTTCATCTCCAAGATGAGGCTTTCCTTTCCACCACGTCAGAGATGTCCTCCTCCTTCAAAGAACAAGGTTTCCCTTCCTCCACCGTCGCTGCTGTCCTCACTCCATCTCCTCCATTTCCCGGACATCTGCGCTCACCCTGTCTTCCTGCCATCTTAACAGGGAGAAAGTTCCTCTTGTCCTTGTGTATCAGCATCTTCATGCAACATATTATCCTCCACAACCTCCAAAGGGATCTACCACTGAGCATATTTTTACCTCCCAACCCCTCCAAATTTCCACAGAGATCACCTCCTCCATGATTCCGGCATCTATTTGTTTCCCTCCCCCCCCCCCCACCCCCACTGATCTCCCTCCTGGCACTTCGTCCTGCAAGTGGCCTAAGTGATTGACCTTCCCATACACCTCCTCCCTCCCATCCGTTCAGGGTCCCAGGCAGTCCTTCCAGGTGAGGCAACACTTCACCTACGAATCTGCTGGGGTCGACTGGGCTCCCAGTGCAGCCTCCTCAACATTGGTAAGACCCTTTGAACCTCCCTGTTTAGAGAATAGTCTACACTTTTATTCCTTCTACCAAAGTGCATGACCGTACTCTTCCCGACACTGTATTCCATCTGACACCTCTTTGGCCATTCTCATAATCTGTCCAAGTCCAAGTCTTTTGCAGTCTCCCTTCTTCCTCAACTCTACCTGTCCCTATTGCAAACTTGGCCACAAAGCCATCAATTTCATCATCCAAATTACTAACATATAATGTGAAAAAGAGCTTTGTAGTCTTGTTTAAATAATTAGTGTCACAAGATGATGGGTTCACCACTTTTCAAGTCATTTGTGATACAATGTAGGATAATCTTTACTAAAAAATGTGACAAACATTAGAGTAAATGTTGTAGAACAGGAATATGCATATCTGATTGACATTTTAGCAAGGTCAGTGCACTGGAATATTTAACTTGGATTTTGGCCAGCGATCTCCTTTGGAAGTTATTTCTGCCAGTTGGCGTCTGGCGTGGGTCATGCCACAACTGCACAAAGGATATTTTAATTTGAGGGTTTCCATCAGGCTGGTGTCAAAGGATGCAAGCTAGCAGATGGGGTTGCTGCCTGATCAAATGCTAGGGAAAGATCCAATGTCTTCTACCCATTGTGTCTTTCAAACACTGATTACCATTGTTGCAGACAAAGGACAATGCTTTATCATCAGTTGACCAGTTTGGAAAATAAAAATCCTAGTGTCGCCTAGTACATCATGTTTTCGAGCTTCCTATTTTGCTACATGGTGTAGAGCTACGTGCTTGAATTATTGTAAAAACTTTTCAGCATTGACTCCTGATTGAATGTCAGTGAGGAGATTTGTTAAGTATTTGAAGCTGCTTTTTTACCTTCCAATACCTTCCAATTTAAATTTAGTTTGACTTTGATTTAGCTTAATTAAAGTTTAATATTTTCCTTTGGCCCACAGCTGCCGCAAAACAACAAATTTCACCACATACTATGTGTCAGTGATGATCAAGCTAATTCTCAACTGAGCTACCTGGTTGGTTAGGTCTTGTTAAATCTGGTGCACGCTCAAGTATTGTTGCTTGGCCCGGAATTTTATAAATAATGCAATATTTCAGGTTGTAGAATGTCTTTGGAAGCACAAATGATCAAAGCAACCATTATTTGCTTTTACTATCTTTCCTTTCGGTTAGTCCTGACGAAGGGTCTCGGCCCGAAACGTCGACAGCGCTTCTCCCTATAGATGCTGCCTGGCCTGCTGTGTTCCACCAGCATTTTGTGTGTGTTGTTGTTTGAATTTCCAGCATCTGCAGATTTCCTCGTGTTTGATTATTTGCTTTTGTCATTTTGGTGAACAAGTGACATCACTGCCAACTGTAATGCTTTTAAAGGCAGATGTTATATTCTTTCAATGATCTGGAATTCTATTTAAACTCCATCTATAACAGCTATAGGAGTGTTTGTGAACCACTGCTAACTAGGTGTACGCTTTCATCTGCAGTTGCAAACCCTTTGAGCAATGTTAAGTGAAACCCAAGCCTTCATGAAAGTTTTTCGCCAATTCCTTTCACAGTTGTCTAATCCTCATTTTGGGCTGCACAGCAGGAAATTAGAATGGGTGAGGAGCGAAATTATTTCAGACCAAAGTCTGCAAATCCAGCACACTCCCTCCAACCGCTGGTCTGGTCTTACTTCCCATAAAGTGCAAACAGCAGCACATGAAGGATTCTCTGGTACTGTGAGCGTCATCAGCAAAAAGGGCAAGAGGTCATATGCATCAGTTCCAAGCCAAACACCATTTTACCTAGTACATCAATTTGTTGCCTCTTTTTGTTTGCTTAACAAAATCCTGACAGTTTCTTTCGTTTAGGAGGGGATAACCTGTGTTTTGAAGTTTATTTTCAAGTGTAAATCCTACAAAGTTGCTTACCGTACAGCTTTACTTTCTCTTTGCTGATGAGGAAAGAAAAAGTATTTTTGCCATTTCAGTTTTAGACTTTTGAAGTAGATACGAGTGCAAATCAATAGCGAAATCAATTTATGGGAAATCAGAAATTACAGCTCCATTCTCTTTACTTCGAAGCTGATTATCTTTGGACTATTCTTATGGAGACTGATGCTATCAACAGTTGAGTTCAGAACTCAAATACCGTCCTTTGTGGAGTAGGTGGACTGTGACTGTGTCGTAGAATGTATTGCTGATATTTAGTACATTAATATACAGTTGCTGTGGTTTGGATTATTTTATATGAACTCCTGTCTTTGAATAAATGCTTTTAAATGTCTATTTATAACATTAGTTTGAAGTCTCACAAAGTTCATCATTATGGAATAAATCAGCATGTTTGGGAATAGACCAATGTGCAGTTAATGTGGTCTAAAACTGCCTTCTACTACCCATAGTGCTTTCCCCTTACATTCCTTCTTCACCTTTCCTGCCTATCCCCTCCCTGCTTCCCCTCCCCCACCCCTTGATCTTTCCTCTGATTGGTTTTCCACCCTCCCCCCACCTTCTTTATGGGGCCGCTGCCCCCTCCTTCTTCAGTCCTGACGAAGGGTCTCGGCCCGAAACGTTGACTGCTCATTTCAACGGATGCTGCCCGACCGGCTGAGTTCATCCAGCTTGTTTGTACGTGTTGATTTGACCACAGCATCTGCAGTGTACTTTGTGTTGGCTGTAGCGTTTGCCTTTTTCCTTCACTGATATCCTGCCAACAGATTTAGCGATCAAAATGCACAGAGACACAGGTGTCTCTCTCCCCCCCCCCCCCCCTTACAAAGGTAGGGCATTCCTATGAAACCTTTCTTAAGCCGAAATGGTGTAAAGCGAATAACCATTAATTTATATGGGAAAATTTTTCGTAAAAGCGAAAATCCTCCTTGTAATGTGAAAACAGGTTACTAATGTAGGTCTTTTGTAAAAGCAAAGTGGCGTAAAGCGAACATTTGTAAAGTGGGGGACTCCTGTACTTGAATTCACCTAGTTAGCCACCAATTAACTGGTTATCTTGCCAAAAATGTGTTTTTCAGTTTAGGTAATTTTTATTTAATATGACAGCCTCTCTAGTCCTGAAGATTTAATAAGTCTCATATCATTTAATTATTTGTCTCTTGAATTGTTCTCTCTTAACCATCTTTCTTCCATTCTTTTTGCCATCTCTGCATGATTTTTAGTGAAATTACTTTTGTAATCAATACTCAATAATTATTGGAATCAATATTAATGGCTGGTTTAGCACAATAATGTGGGCCGAAGGGTCTGTCCCGGCGCTGTACTGCTCTAAGTAGAGCTGAGTAGGGTCCTTGCTTAATGGTCAGTTTTATAAAGGAAACAATGCAGCGTAGAAATAGTGGTTGCTGTATAGGAAACTGAGGACCCAGTAAGAAGCCCAGAGCATGTTGTTTATCTTGTAAGTATTTGAATGTGAAGATGTTTGGTCTGAAGGGATTCCAGTGAAAATCCCTGGCTCCCACTCGCCAGTGTGAATAATGTGGACAAACTGGAAGTGGCTTCCACAATGCACTGCTTCTGTGACCTCCACAATTCGTTGTATTTTTGTTGTTCCTTCTACTACTATTGTAACAACACTAAATTCAAAGTCACCCCGTCTCTAGGGAAGAGTGCACTTCACTGTTTCCCTATTTTAGATAGAAACCATTCCTGACAGCTTTGTGTCTCATTTCACTTTTATACCAACTCTTTAGTCAGGGTAAAGCCACAATACATCTAGTTTCCCCTTTCCCTCTGCTTTTATGTCTGATATGGTGAGGTCCTCCATTAGTTGAGGTCAACCATGGATATTGTGTCCCAGCCGTCCAAGTGATAATCAAGCCTGGGCAGTAGGCTATGGAGATCAAGCTGTTGCCCATGTAGCAAGCTCCCCACCTCCACGCAGCTGATAAATCCAAAGGAACAGCAGAGGCTGATACAGTTGGGTACTAGCAGCATCACAGGAGTTGCCAGTCAGCATGGAAGTCAATGTAGGATTGCCTTAGGAACTCCAGCTCTGGATTTCCTTGGAGTTTGCTCCAGGAGCAACCTTTGGGAATAGCTACAGGGCAGCAGAGGTTTGACATCAGTGTTTTTCTTCTAGGTGAACTGCCAACCATGGCTGACAAGCCCCATCTGCCCGAAATGACGGGCTTTAAGGCACCAGTAACCCAACTTTACCCCATCTTCTGTCAGTAGAAATGGTTCTGCCGGGCTTAGTAGCTAAATTACACGTGAAGGCCAGGAACTGGACTTGGTTGTCAGTGGCAATTTGAGACACACATCTTTGGGAGCATTTAATTGGTAGTGGAAGCTTATCCCCACTACCACCCACCCCCCAGCTATAATAACCTTAAGGAACCAATATTATAAGCCTGATATAAACCATATATTTTTCTTCCATGTACTTCTCCTGTGGTAATATTACTGAGATTGGAAATTTATCACACTGGGGGAATTAAACCTATTTTCAACAAACAATGTGGTGTTCTACTTCAATAACTTTAAAATAATTTCTAATAATCAAATACATTCCCTTGGGTTTGGTGGCTGAGTAGAATGGTGTGGGTCAAATGGGTTTCATTAATTTCTCATGTTTTCTTCATCAGTCTCCCTCAATGCACTGGAAAGTGCTTCAAACTTTACAGGCCTTATCACTTAAACTGAGTGAGCTTCATTACCTGACCAGCCAGTTTGTCTTCAATGACTTACTGATCGCATTAATGGGCCCACAAGTTGGTTGTAAAATTTTAATTTATGATCCAGTAAAGTACTAGAGCTCTCCTACACTGCAGTTCAAACTAGACTGGGTGGTTATTTTCCTCTCTAGCCTGTAACAGGTATTAATTTTCAGTGATTGACACGAATCCTCTTTCCTCTGATAAATCTGACACCGGCTCTCAAACTATTGCTCACAACCACAAGTTAGCACCTGTCCCCGTCCCCTTTTTATTAATCAGTCCGTCATCTTCTTGTTTGTCCCTGTTCTCCTTTTTCAACACAACCATGTGTTGAACAAAGCACTCGCTTTTTTTAAATTTCCAGGCAGCAGTGCATTATAGAGCACTTAACCACTAAAGCACAGTTTAAAGTGCTCTCACATCTTGTGATGTGGGGAACCATTCAGGTTAATTTGTGCATAGCAAGTTTCCACATAAAGCAATGAGAGAAATTGCCAGATGATCCATTCTAAGGTTTTACCTCAGGAAGTCACTGTTGCCTAGAGTTAAGTGCTACGTCATCCATTAATGCCACTTGAGTGAACAGGCTGTGCCTTGGTTAAATCTCATCTGTGTACCGACTGTTGATAGCGAGTCCTTCCGATGTACCAATTCAAGGTAAATTTATCATTATGGTATGTATATGTCAACATAGGTTCTTAATTGGCCACAGCATCAAAGGTTACGGGGAGAAGGCTGGGGAGTAGGGCTGAGGAGGGGAGAAAAGGATGAGCCATGATTGAATGGCAGAGCAGACCTGATGGGCCAAATGGCCTAATTCTGCCCCTATGTCTTATGGTCTTGTATACCACCCATAGATTCATTTTCTTGCAGTTATTTACAGGAAAAAAGGAAATAAAATAGAATTTTACTAAACATCCTTAGCGACAGGTGAAGTCCCGGAGAATTAGAGGATAGCTAATGTTGTTCCACTGTTTAAGAAAGAATAAACCAAGAAATTATGGGCTTGTGAGCCAGACATCAGTAGGGGGAAAGTTATTCGAAGGTATTTTGAGAGACCAGATATATGAGAATTTGGATAGACTGGGATTGATTGGGGATAGTCACAGGGCTTTGTGTGTTGTAGGTCGTGTTTAACCAATCTTATAGAGTTGTTTCAAGGAAGTTACCAGGAAGGTTGATGAAGGCAAGGCACTGGCTGTTGTCTACATGGACTTCAGCAAGGCATTTGACAAGGACCTGCATGGAAGGTTGGCGAAGAATGTTCAGTCGCTCAGCTTTCAAGATGAGGTGGTAAATTGGATTAGACATTGGCTTTGCGGGTGAAGCCAGAGAGTGATCGCAGATGGTTGCCTGTCTGACTGGAGGCCTGTGACTAGTGGAGTGACGCAGGGATCTGTGCTGGGTCTGTAATAGTTTGTCATCTATATCAGTGATCTGGATGATAATCTGATTAACTGAACCAGCAAATTTGTGGATGACACCAAGATTGGGGGTACAGTGGACAGTGAGAAAGACTATCAAAGCAAACAGTGGGGTTGGGATCAGATGGAAAAATGGGCCGAAAAATGCAAGGTAGAATTTAATGAAGACAAGTGTGTGGTGTTGCACTTTGGGAGGACCAACCAGGGCAGGTCTCACACTGTGAGCGGAAGGGCACCGAGGAGTGTGGTAAAAGTAGGAAATCAGGGAATACAGGTCCGTAATTCATTGAAAGTGGCGTCACAGGTAGTTAGGGTCATGAAGAGAGCTTTTCATGGCCTTCATAGATCAAGGTTCTCAGTTCAGCAGCTGGGATGTTGAAGTTGTATAGGATGTTGGTGGGGCCTAATTTGGAGTATTGTGAGCAGTTATGGTCACCTACCTGCAGGAAAGATGTAAATAAGATTGAAAGAGTACAGATGAAATTTACAAGATTGTTTGCCAGGACAGGATGACCTGAGTTATAAGGAAAGATTGAATAGGTTAGAAATTTATCTCCTGGAGCATTGAAAATCGAGAGGAGATTTGATAGAGGTATACAGAATTATGAGGGGTATAGATAGGGTAAATACAAGCTGCATTTTCTGTTTAGAGGTTGGGTGAGATTACAACAGGAGGTCATGGGTTAAAGGTGAAATGTTTAAGGGGAACATTAGGGGAAATTTCTTCACTCAGAGGATGGTGAGAATGAGCTGCAGGTGCAAGTGGTGGATGCAATTTTGATTTCAACATTTGAGAAGTTTGGATAGGTACATGGATGGAAGGGTTATGGAGGGCTGTGGTCCCGGTGCAGGTCAGTGGGACTAGGGAGTTTAAGTGGTTCGGCATGGAGTCGATGGGCCAAAGGGCCTGTTTCTATACTGTAGTTTTCTATGACTCCAAAACTGACAAACTGCACATAAATGCCTCAGAACATAAGTTGTAAAGAGTCCTTGAAAGTGAGTCAGCAGATCATAGAATCAGTTCAGAGAAGTGGTGCATGAAGTTAACTATTCTGGCTCAGCAGCCTCATGCTGGAAGTGTAACGATGGTTCTGGAACCTGGTGGCATGGGACTTAAGGGTTCTGTACCTTCTACCCAACTTTGGTAGCTTGAAGAGGACTTGGCCTGATGGTGGCAGGCTTTGATGTTGGACTCTGTGCTCTTGTGACAGTGATCCATGTAAATGTATTCAATGGCGGGGAATGATGGACTGGGCTGTATCCACCACTCTCTGTACCCAGGGTGATACTTGTTCTAGTGATGGAACTTTTACCAACTACGCCAAATCTTTCACTTCAGTGAAGGAATGCATCAGGATTCTTAATTACTCGTTCCAAGCCCTGTCATGAGTAAATATTTTAATCATAGTAGCATCATGAATTGTGACTAATCTGTCATCAGGTGATCAGAAAATGCTGATGAACTTCTATTTCTGCGTGGTTCGGAGTTTCGAACTTTAATTATATATTTGTGATTATTCTTAATAGACCTTGTCAAAGGGATCAGTGAAATTTTAAGTGCATAATTGTTCTTCCCCTCCAAATATCATATCAACATCTTTGTTTTAAAATTATTATGGACTGACAGTGAAGGTACATTAAGCAATTCAACTGCTGGTGCTCCAGTTCATCATCTGCACCCTCCCTACATGATTCCACATTTCCACTGAGAGTGCCTTCCTCTTTAGGATAATTGCAGGTTTTGCAGCAATTACTCACATGTCTACACTGATGGCACTAAAATCGTCTTTATGGCTCACTGTTACATACTTCTGGCTTTTATTTTTGAACCTCATGGGTGTTTGCTGAGCTCAAACTGATGGTCCAGGTATCTTTCTGGAAGCTTGCTCACCTAATTATAGTTGATCGCCTGCTATAGTACCAGGAGAATTCTACATCGTTATCAAGAGCCAGCATGCACTATGTATTTTATGATCAGCCAACTGAAAGGTTAAGCAACACATGCAGAATGGTGATCTTGACCTTGACTTTTCCCACCCACTTGGCTTCACCTATCACCTTCCAGCTAGCCTCTTCCTTCCCCCCCCCCCCCCCAACCACCTGTTTATTCTGGCATCTTCCCTCCCTAACACCCGCCTGCCCCCTCTCAGTCCTCAAGAGAACGGTCAGCCTGAAATGGCGACAGTTTGTTCTTTTCCATGAATGCTGCCTGGCCTGCTGAGTTCCTCCAGCATTTTGTGTGAGTTGCTTTGGATTTCTAGCATCTGCAGACTTCCTCGTGTTCGAAATAGAAAGATTTCAGGCCAGGATTTTGCGATCAGGGTAGGCCCTAGGATCATTTGGAATAGTTTTAATATTCCAAATAGATTTTCAGCTCTGTGTGATTCAAAATATTTTCAAGTAAGTTGATTTGGCGGGTGTTCTCAGTTACTGTGCATCAGCTCAAAGCATAAAGCCCAAAAGTGGAACTAAAGATGTTTGAAATGACTGTAGGAATCTGAAGTAACATGTATGGAAACAAAAGGTGAGCTGCAGCATTTTAATGACTAATAGCAAGCTATGCATGTCAATGATAAAGTGAACTACGGAATGTGCTGGATATCTTTAAAAAAGGGAAAACACTGGAATAACACAGCAGCTCAGGCAACATCTGTAGAGAGAGAAGCAGCGTTGACGGAAGTTTGAATTGAATCTTGATTTGCTGGCAAGTTCTTTCTCCCTGTGGATGCTGCCCAGTCTTCTGGGTACATACTGAATTTTCTCGTGAAGTACAGCTGATGGATGGTCTCCACCGTCTGTTTCCTGGCAACACACGCAAAATGCTGGAAGAACTTAGCAGATCAGGCAGTATCCATGGAAATGAATAAACGGTTGACATCTCGGGCTGGGGCCCTTCTTCAGGACTGCCTGATTTGCTGAGTTCCTCCTGCATTTTATGTGTGTAGCTTTGGATTTCCAGCATTTGCAGACGTTCTTGTGTTTGGGAGCTCTATTCCTTGGCACTTCTGTTACCTGACACCGTGGAAAGATTGGTCCAAAGAACCTTGTCTTGCTTTGAATGGCTTTGAAGTTGACTTTGCAATGTAAGGGTTTGTTCCCGTTGACTGAAAATACTTTGATGAAATAGCAGATCAGTAAAATCCTGTTTCTCGTAAAAATGTTTTAAGTGCTGTTTGTTATAGATTTGCTTATTGCAATTATAGATAGCTTTTAAGTGGATTGTTGTGGAGAGTTCCTCTAATTGACAGTTCACAGCTGCAGTTTGTTAAAATAATACAAGAAGAACAGGAAGTACTTATGGAATTTGAAGATGGTTTCAAAATATGAAATAAATAAAATTACTTGTGATACTCAAGAGATCAGACAGCATCAGGGGGAGAGGCAAAAGAAGTTAACATTGCAGGTTGATGAGATTGCATCAGAACTGAAATTATTGACTTCAATATTGTCTCCTGATGAAAATGACTTCTCTAGTAGGAAGATGAGATGCTTGCCTATGAGCTTATATGAGGTTATGTTGGAACGATGTAAGAGGTCAAAGTGGATGGGGAATTAAGTGGCGGACACCTGGAAACACAGGGTTACCCTTGCAGATGAAAAGGGAGTAAATCTGGGAAGTGGTCAATCAGTCTGCTCTTTGTTTCTCCATCATGTTGGCACCACATTTAGAGCACCAGATGCAGCCCTGTATTTTGGAAGCAGTACAAATGTCTTTTTTCTAAATAGGGAGCAAATTCAGAATTCAGAGGTTCAAAGGGACTTGGAAGTTCTAGAGCAGGGTTGCCTAAAGGTTTACTTACGGCTTCAAAGTTCAAAAGTTCAAGGTACATTTATTATCAAAGTATATGCCATTGAGATTCATCTCCTTACAGGCAGCTTAATCCCAAGGTTGTATAATGTATACATATTTTGATATTATGCACTTTGAGTCAGTAGTAAGAAAAGTAAATGAAATGTTAGCATTCATTTCGAGAGGACCAGAATATACGAAGAAGGATGTGATGCTGAGGCTTTATAAGGCACTGGTCAGGCTGCACTTGGAGTATTGTGAGCAGATTTAGGTCCCTTATCTAAGAAAGGATATGCTGGCATTGGCGAGGGTCCAGTGGAGGATTTCAAGAATAACCCAAGGACGATAGGTTTAATGCATTGTGAGGAGTGTTTGATGACTCTGGGCTTGTACTCGCAGGAGTTTGGAAAAATGAAGGGGGTATCTCATTGATAACTATCGAATATTGAAAGACTTAGATAGAATAGACTTGCAGATGAGGTTCCCAATAGTGGGGGTGTCTAGGACTGGAGGACACAGCCTCAGAATAGAAGGGCGCTCCTTTAGAACAGAGATGAGGAGGAATATCTTTACCCAGCAGTTAGTGAACCTGTCGAATCCATTGCCACAGTTGGCCGTGGAGACCAAGTCATTGGATATATTTAAAATGGAGCTTGATAGTTTCTTGATTAGTCAGGGCATCAAAGGTTATGCGGAAAAAGCAGGAGAATGGGGTTGAGAGGGATAATAAATCTGCCAATGGTGGAGCAGACTCGATGGGCTGAATGGCCTATTCCGCTCTTATGATCTAGTGACTTATTCAGTTTCATTGAGATGCTCTGTAGTGAGAAAGTACACACTACTTTTTATATGGTTTAGCTTTGAATTTTTGGAGCTCTATAGAACTTTTAAACTGAAAATGATGGATAGGAAGTGTATAAGTTAGCATAAGTTTTGTTACTCCTGTGTATGACAGTCTCTGTTCATAAGTTTAAAAAACAATGACAAAGAATTTTAGAGCTTTCTTGTAAGAACAGGTCTTCAGATTTGAAGACTTGTTCTTATGCTGTCCTTTGCTTCCCTAATGATTACTCGGTATTGTTGACGTAGTCTACAGTTCAGCATTTATTGCACTGGTAGCAGTTCAGAAATGATGATGTATCTTTCTTAGTTTAACATTAAAGTTATGAGCTTATGCCCTTAAAGATTAATAACAGGTTTATCTTTGGAAAGGACTGTTTTCCCAAAATCAGGAATTCCCATTCTTGGGTCTACAGCCCCCTCGGTTAATGGTGGTAGTCCATGGCATAAAAAAAGGTTGGGAGCGCCTGATCTAATTAATAACTGTGAATACGGCAAAATGTTGCTTAATTTATGCAGATTTTATACAACTCTGTAATATTGCAACTGTCCAAAGCTACAAATGGTTTTATCTAGATTCCACGGTGGTAGCTTTGTGGAATTTGTCTTGAGAATCGTGTTCAAGACGTTCCTATGCACCACTTACTATTTTGTGTGGGGGGGGGGGTGGTTTGATGCAGGGCAGGACGGACTGGCAAGTCAAATGGCTTTTAACAAAGCAATTGAAATTGTTGTTCTCTGTTCATATGTGATAGACTACGTTTACTATTAAAGCAATAATCAAAGAAATGGTTGCAACAGAACTTTGTGTCCACTACAGGAAGTGATGCAATGGAATTTCCTAGGCATGGCTGCGACGAGGAAAGAAACAATGGCATCGCCCTAGTATCCAAACATCCAAGTGAGCTGCACGTAATCACTGACAACACTTTTCTTCACCTAGATACAAAACCTAACTATAATGGTGAGTAAGCCTTCACCCCATCCACAGTTCTAAGTAGGGTAGAATTGTCCTTCAGTACATACTTGTGTTCTTCATTTGATTTCTGTTTGGTTTTTGTGGTTCGTTAGCATTTGCTTGAAATGTACCACACCAAATAGCTTTGTTGTTTCCATCGTACAGTCTTTGTATGGCTCATGCATTAAAAACCATAATTGAGGAAGCATCTCCATGGTCTCCATTGTCTCGTGTACTTCATCTCCAAAAAGCATGCTCTGTATTTGTTGTGATGTATATGTTGGTTAAATAAAATTAAATCCTAGACCTGCTGCGAAGACAGTAGTTGGAATTACCAAGACTCTTGTTACTGTTGACCAGTAATTCAGCTGTTTTGTGTCAATGTATTTGTGGGAGTGAGCACCCTGCACTTCCCTTGGAGACACGCCACGATATTGTGTGGCTCTATTGCACTAAATGGACCAGACTTACCACAGATCTCCCAAGTGAAAACTGAGCAATGACATCCTTTAACCTCATGGCCTGCCACATAACTATTGCAATGAAGATAAAGGAACAACATTCGTTCAGTGAAGAATACAGTAGGACTTACTGAAAGCAGGACCAATACCCGAGGGTGATGGTGCCGTCATGGTGAAGCTGCGGTTTAGGACTATGTGTAATAAAGAGCAAAAAACACAAGCTATAGGCACAGCAAATCTACCTCACAGCCAACAGATCAGACCAAAATTCTCTTGTGAATGGTGATGGACAGTCAAATACCTGATGGGCAGAGAATGCTTTGAGTAATGGTGTGGCTGAAGTATTTACAGATGTTCAGCTGGAAGGAACAGTCTTCAGCCAACTTTGATTCACTCTGTGGGGAAGCAAGAAATCATGGACAACAGTGACCACAGTAAAGGCTATGTCTCAGACAATATCCACACCACAATGGCTGCTCTGCTGAATGAGGCTCGCCTCCCGCCAAGGTGATCCAAATGTGAGAAAACCTATGGATGCTGGAAATCCAAAGCAACACACAAAATGCTGGCGGAACACAGCAGGTCAGGCAGCATCTATGGAAATGAATAAATAGTCTACGTTTCAGGCCAAGACCCTTCATCTGGGCTGATCCAATACAGTTACAAATCCAGTGTGGAAGGTCACTCAAGAACCTTGACCCCATCCAGTACACTGCAGCCACAGTGTGTTGGTGTGATGCTTTTGCGTGTTATCTACCAGATATATTGTAGGTGAACTCCTCATTTGGCAGCACCTCCCAAACCTGTGATCTCTACTACTAAGGTGGACAGAGGCAGTGGAACACCATCATCTGCTAGTTTCACTTTAAGACACGCATACTTGAGTTAAATGAACTCACTGAGCCAGAAACCTGGAACTCCCTACCTGACGTCCTGTGGGAAAAGGTGTTTTATTTGTAGCACGTTCATCAAAACTTCGAGTGAAGTGCTTTGTGTCGCGTCAAATCAAATCAGCGAGGATTGTGCCGGGTAGCCTGCAAGTGTTACCATGCTTCTGGCAGCAACGTAGCATCCAGACGGCTCACCAACCCTAACTGTACGTCTTTGGACTGTGGGAGGGAAATGGAGCTCATGGAGGAAACACGTGGGCACGGGGACAGTGTACAAAGTTCTTACAGACAGTGGCGGGAATTGAACGTCGATCCTACAGCGGGTGATGTAATAGTGTTACGCTAACCCACTACACTACCATGCCATGCATGGAACTGTTTTTACCAGAAGTACTGCAGTGGTCCAAGAAGAGGTCCACCACCACCTTCACCCGGATCCCATGAAATGAATAAAGCCAACTCGAGCATTTTGCATGTTGCACTTTTCAAAAGTGTGTGGTAAGTTAACAGAGTCATGGCTGTTCAAGTGTGCTGTTGCAGACTCAAAAAGACATCAGGATTTGTGTTTCCACTGTGACATTTTTTGCTTGAAAAGGATAACTAAACACGTTAGTGATTCTCCATTTCTTTTGAGTGGCAGGAGGGAGTGTTTTCCCTTTGCTCCTTGGTAAGATGCTCTCCGTCCTTCAAGTTGGAGTTTCCAATTCATCTCTAATGTTTATAAGAGTCATTCCATTATCAGCTTCAGGGAGAGGTGTCCGTGTTTTCTCATCTTGTCTTGGATACAAGTCTTTTGTTCTGTTATATGTTCCATCAATCAGCTGCTGAAAAGGGAGAAGTGTCAGAAATCCTAAACGTGGTGTCGGAGTGACAGGCCACAGTGGAGTGACACTGCAGTCTGAGACTTCAGCTGCTCATTTCTCACTGACACGTAGCTAATCCGAACCCTAAATTAATCTCACACTGTGGAATTACAGGATTATCTTATCTTCACTTTCCAAGTGTAATAGTGTTGGTGTGCTCTGAAGTGCCATTCGCAGTAGAGTAGCACAGTAAAGTTCCTGGTTGAGAATTTAGAATGCTGCATCAAGGGATTTAAACTTAAGTAGCATTTAGGCCAAAAAAAAAGGCCATTAGCTCTTAAAATGTGGGTTTTAAAACCCAGCTGGTTCATGAATATCTTTCCGGAACATAATCTCGCAGCCTTGCACCAAATTGGTTGACTCTTAACCACCCTTAGAAATGGTTTGCACTCAGGAGACAATTAAAAGTGGGCAATAGAATGAGGAGCTATGCTATGCTATGCTCGCAGCATCCACGTTCTTCATAATAATAAAATAGTTTCTAAGCTGCAATATTGAAAGTAGAAATCAGTTACTTTGATTGATACTTCACAACACTCATTTATTGTTGACTTAACAGCTTATGGGTATAAGAAACTGGATTACATATTCTAAAATATACTTTTCTGTGAGTGAATGTGTATTTTTTCCCTCAGGTCATTAAGGATAAACTGCATTTACAGCTGCCATCTCAGTATTCTATCCCACATCTGAATTTTCTAAAAAAATTCTTCTTAGGATATAGACAACAATTATTGCCGATCTCAAAACTAACTTGTGTGTAATTATTAAATGATAATTACAGTCATCGCCATTCCTCTGATCCAGCTGGCATATTGGAACTGCAGCCAGTGTATGTCCCTGTAAAACTCCTGGCAGCTATGTGACATCTGTAATCTGCTTTGAATGGAGGGAAGAGCCTGGACCTTTCCTGGTAATTACTGAAATGCTAATTACTAGAACAGTGCATTGTGAAAGGCTGCCTACTTTCTAGTTTACGTTGTGGTACATCGTAGACTGGAATTTCTAATTGCCCATTGCTGTATGCTCCCCATCCCATGTAAAAATATCAAAGGAGGAGACAGTCCCGAGACGGTATTCAAATTTTAATGATTAAATGGACAGGAACGTGGCACCATTGCTTGGTTTTTGATGATGAAGGTGAACGTATGATTGTCTCCTATTCGTCTGAGGGATTGGAAGTAGCAACTCCACAGATAATACACAAGAAAGGAGAGTCAAAGGATGATATACTTACTGCCCATTATGGTGTTTAGGGCAGCAATGAAGGTCCTCCATCTCTGTCTGTATGGAAAGATTCTTCACTGCTGTTTCTGTTTGAGCATGAGCTGAATCCCTGAACCTGGAGGGCTGGTGGACCACTCTAGGTCTGGCTTCTACCCTTTGAACTGTTTGGCATGGGTGACCCTACCAAGAGCCAAAGCACAAGGCTCTGACTCCAGTCAACATAGCTCTCTGGGTCATTGAGGCACACATGCCTCTAAATCCTATGACAAAGCTGTGGTCCTCTTGGAGGAAAGGATAATATAGAATGCTGTAAAACACATGAAACACCATCAAATGAGTTGCACAGTATGCATTCTACTGAATTTGCAAAGTGAATTGTGGAGGTTTTTTTTAAAGAGGGTGGATCAGCAGCAAAGGAAGTGGACTTGGACAGAGAGATACGGCGTGGAGAAAGGCCCTTCAGCCCATCAAGTCTGTACTGACCAATAACTACCCATCACAATAATAACCATACAGTAATCCCATTTTTTTCATTCTCTCCACATACTCATCAGCTTCCCCCAAATTCTACCATCTACCTACACTTCCCTAGACAATTCATAATGGCTAATTTACCAATCAACATGCATGTCTTTGGAAAATTGGAGGAAACTGAAGCAGCTGGACCAAGCTCGCACAATCACAGGGTAAATAAGCAAACTTCACGAAGAGAGCCCCAGGCTTGGTGCCCAGGCTTGTGCCCCTGTGAGGTTATGCCGTCCGAAGTTTTGTAGCTAAATATGGGTGACTCGCGAGCCTGGGGTATTGGGGCTGTGGGTATGTATGGCGCGAAGGGCTTTGGGTCTGATTTAATGATGTGGTTGATTTGCAAACTGGAAGAGCAGTCACCAGAGGGTTGTGGTGATTGAGGCTGGGTGAAAATCGGTTAAAGATGTTGTAGTAGAAATCGAACTGCAGGTGGTCAGCAGGTCAGGCAATGTCCATGGAGAGAGGTACAGGGGTGCTCTGTTAGACAAAGGGAAGAATAGATACAAACTGAGACTATTTGGAAGGAGAACAAAAAGTATTTTACATAATTAGATGAGTTCTCCAGGGCTGCAACATACCCAGATAAAAGCTGATGTGCCCTTTCTTGAGTTTATACAGAGAGGATTGACCGACTTGCTTTGTCTTCTCTGGGATGTTGGAGGTCAAGGGGAAATGACAGAATTTATAAAATTATGGGAGACCCAATTAGGGTATATCTCCACTGTGTTTTTCCCAGTGTAGAAATGTTGAATACAGATGTAGGTTTTAAAGTGGAAGTGGGAATGTTGAAAGGAGATGTGACTTTGGGAGATCCCCATTCTCTGTGATAACTCCTTCTGTAAGAAGTTCACCAAGCCACACTCCTGAATGACTATGTTAATGAATTAGATCTGCAGCTTGATGACCTTTGGCTCATATGGAAGAATGAGGAGGTGAAAGATTGGAGCCACTGGGAGGTACTCACTCCTAAGTTACAGGAGGCAGGTACCTGGGTGAATGTCGGGAGAGGGAAAGGAAATAGGCAACTAGTGCAGAGAACCCCTGTGGCTGTTCCCCTCAAATAAAAGTATATCACTTTGGATACTCTTGGGTGGGGTGGGAGGGTGGGAACAGGGGACCTACCAGGGAGAAGCCGCAGTGAGCAGGTCTCAGGCACTGAATCTGGCTCTGTGGCTCAGAAGAGAAGGGGAGGAGAAGAGGAGGGTGGTAGTGACGCGGGATTCCATAGTTAGGGGAACAGACAAGAGATTCCATGGACGTGGAAAAGCCATCCAGATGATATTTTGCCTCCCAGGTGCCACAGTCAGGGACATTTCAGTTTGGGTCCACAGCACTCTAAAGGAGGAAGGTGAGCAGCCAAAAGTCGTGGCACATATTGGCACCAACGACAGAGGTAGGAAAAGGGAGGATGTCCTGAAGAGAGAATATAGGCAGTTAGGAAGAAAGCTGAAAAGCAGGGCCTCCGGGGTAGTGATCTCTACATTACTGCCTGTGCCACACTCAAGTGAGGGTAAGATTAGGATCTGGCAGATGAATGAGTGGCTGAGGAATTGGGTCTCAGATGTCTGGATCATTGGGATCTCTGCTGCATAAAATATGACTTGTATAAAAGGGGCTAGTTACAGCTGAACTCAAGGGGGACGAATATCCTTGTGGGTAGGTTTTATGGAACTGTTGGGGAGGGCTTAAACTAATTTGGCAGGGCAGTGGGAGCCAGTTTGATATGGCTGAGGATAGGGCATTTGGTATACAAGTTGATGCAGTGTGCAGTGGGACTGTGGGGGAGGACAGGCAGATGATAGGACAAAACTGTAGTAAATGGGATGAGATGAAGATGAGATGAGATTTGCATGGGGGCAAATTCAAAAGGGGTGAAGAATATAGAGCTGAAAGTGTATTTTGATGCACGCAGTATGCAGAATAAAGCTGATGATCTTGCAGTGCAATTAGAGATTGGTAGGTGTGATGTGGGTATCACTGAGTCATGGCTGAACTAAGATCATAATTGGGAGCGTAACGTACAAGGAAACACATTGTATCAAAAGAACAGGCAGATAAGCAGAGGATTGACTCTGCTGATTTAAAAAAATAATTAAATCCTTAGAAGGAGGTGACATAGGAAGATGTAGACTCCTTCTGGGAAGAGATACGAAACTGCAAGGGTAAAAATATCCTGTTGGGAGTTATTTACAGGCCTCTATACTCTATAGAGTAGCCAGGATATGGGCTACAAATTACAACACGTGAGAGGAAATGTATGCCAAAAGGGCAATGTTATGATAGTCATGGGGGATTTCAATATGCAGGTAGATTGGGAAAATTGGGTTGGTGCTGGATCCCAAGAGAGGTAAATTTTTTTGAATCCCTATTAGATGGCTTTTTAGAGTAACATGGTTGAATCCACTAAGTGGAAGGCCATTCTGAATTGGGTGTTGTGAAAAGTACCAAATTTATTTAGGGAGCTTAATGTACAAGAACCCTTAGGAAGCAGTGATCACAATATGGTAGAGCTCTCCCTGCAGTTTGAGAGGGAGAAGCTAAAGTCAGATGTATGAGTATTACAACGGAGTAAAAGGAGTTACAGAGGCATGAGAGAAGAGCTGGTCAAAGTTGATTGGAAGGGAACACTAGCAGGGATGACAGCAGAACCGCAATGGCTGGAGTCTCTGGGGGCAATTCAGAAGGTGCAGAATACATACTTCCTGAAGATGAAGAAGTACTCTAATGGGAGGATGAGGCAACAGTGGTTGACACAGACAACAATAAAGCAAAAGAGGGCATACAATATAGCAAAACTGTGTGGGAAGTTAGATGATTGAGAAGCTTTTAAAAGCCAACAGAAGGCAAATATAAAAACCATAAGGAGAGAAAGGGTGAAATATCAAGGGAAGCAAGCCAAAAATATAAAAATACATACCAAAAGTCTTTTCAAATAGATAAAGAGTAAAGAGAGGTGAGAGTGGATAATGGACGACTGGAAAAAGAGCAGGAGTGTATGTAATGATTAAAAAATAGTGGAGGAACTTAATAAACATTTTGTGTCAGTCTTCACTGTGGAAGACATGAGCAGTATGCCAAAATTTTAAGAATGTCACTGTGCAGAAGTGAAAGTTGTTGTTATTATTAAAGAGAAGATGCTTTGGAAGTTGAAAGGTCGGAAGGGAGATAAATCATGTGGACCAGATGGATTGAACCCCAGGGCTCTGAAAGAGGTAGTGGAAGAGATTGTGGGAGCAGGCAATAGAAATGATCTTTCAAGAATCACTAAATTCTGGAAAGGTTTCGGAGGACTGGAAAACTGCAAACATGACTTCACTCTTTAAGAAGGGAGGGAGGCAGAAGAAAGGAAATTGTAGGCCAGTTAGCCTGACTTCAGTGGATGGGAAAATGCTGGAGTCTCTTACAAAGGATGTGGTTTCGGGGTATTTGAAGCCACATGATAAAATGGGCCAAAGTCAACATGGTTTACCTGAGGGGAAATCTTGCCTGACAAATCAGTTCTTTGAGGAAATGACAAGCAAGATAGACAAAGAACAGTCAGTAGATGTTTACTTGGATTTTCCAAAGGCCTTTAACAAGGTGCTGCACATGAGGCTACTTAACAAGATAACAACCCATTGTACTACAGGTAAGATACTAGCATGGATAGAAGAATGGCTGACTGACAGGAGGCCAAGAGTTGGAATAAAGGAGGCCTTCTCTAGTTGGCTGCCAGTGACTAGAGGTGGTCCGCAGGGATCGGTGGTGGGACAGCTTCTTTTCATGTTATAAATTAATGATATGGATGATGTGACCAGGTTTGTGGCCGATACAAAGATAGATTGAGGGGCAAGTAGTGTTGAGGAAGCAGGGAGTCTGCAGAAGGAATTAGATACAGTAGATTGGGATAATGGACATAGAAATGGCAGGTGGAATATAGTGTAGGGAAGTGTATGGTCGTGCACTTTGGTGGAAGGAATAAAGACACGGACTTTTCTAAATGGGGAGAAAATTCAGAAATCAGAGGTGCACTGGGTCTTGGGAGTTTTGGCAGGTTGAGTTGGTAGCAGGGAAGGCAAATGCAATGTTAGAACTTATTTCAAGAGGATTAGAATATAATAGCAAGGATGTAATGCTGAGGTTTTGTAAGTCAATGGTTAGACTGCACTTGGAGTATTGTGAGCAATTTTGGACCCCTTATCTGAGGAAAGATATGCTCACATTGGCAGTGGTACAGAGGAGCATGATTCAGGAATGAAAGGGTTAACACATGAGGAGTGTCTGATGGCTCTGGGCCTGTCCTCACAGGGGATTCATTGGGATCTCATTGAAACCTATTGAGTATTGAAAGGTCTGGATAGAGTGAATGTGGAGATGGTGAGTCGAGGACCAGAGGGCACAGCCTCAGCCTAGAGGGATGTCCACTTATAACAGAGATGAGGAAGAATTTCTTTATCCAGCGGGGTTTGGCTCTGTGGAATTAATTGCCACACGTGGCTGTGGAGGCCATGCCATTAAAAGCAAAAGTTGACAGGTTTTTGATTAGTCGGGGCATCAAAGGTGATGGGGAGAAGGCAGGAAGAATGGGGTTGAGAGGGATAATAAATCAGTTATGATGGAGTGGCAGGGCAGACACATTAGGCCGAATGGCCGAATTCTGCTCCCATGTCTTATATACAGTTGAAATGTGTTGCTTAGTAGGTACCTGGAACAGGCTGCCAGGAATGGTAGTGAAGGAGATATGCTGATGCTGTTTCAGAGGCTTTCAGATGGGCACATGAAAATGCGGGGGATGGATGGATACGGATTGTATGCAGGCAGAAGGGATTAATTTAATTAGACATTTTGGGCCAAAGGGCTAATTCTTCTGCTGAACTGTTTTATGTTCTTCACATTTCTAGAATAGTGCAGGAATGAAGACATTTCACAAAGTCGCAGTCCAAACCACAACACAGGCTACGTTCCGAGCACCGAATGCAACATGTTAAATGTGATATCTACTTCACCTGGAAGGTGGGAAGGGAGGAGATAAAATGGCAGGTGTAGTGTTACCTAAGGTTGATTTAGAAGGTGCCAAGAAAAGGTGTAAGCGGAGGAACCAGCAACAGGGTTATGGAGGGAGGGAGATTTGCTTATTTATTGAGATACAGCGTGGAATAGGCCTTTCCAATCCTGTGAGCCACACTGCCCAGCAACCCTTGATTTAACTCCAGCCTCATCGCAGGACAATTTACAAAGACTAATTAACCTACTAACTGGTATGTCTCTGGACTGTGGGAGGAAACTGGTGCCCCTGGAGAAAATCCCTGCATTCCACAGGGAGGGTGTACTGATTCCTTACAGGTAACATGGAACATAACTCCAAACTCTGACCCCCCACCCCACCTAATGTGTAGTAACATCACACTAAGATTGATTCCCATTGAGTGGGGCAGAATTTATGGAGGACAACACTCTACTCATTACAGAGGTGTTGGAATTTAAAATGGTGAGGTTTTGTTGCATTTGTTCGGGGTGTTTGGCCATTTTCCTCTTGTAAAATTTCAGTAACATTGGAGGAATTGCAAAGGACACTCACCAGGCTTAATCCTGGGATGAGACAGTTGTCCTACCAAGAGATATGGCCTTATTCAGAGATAAACAGTACAGAAGTCTTAGGCACACATATATAGTTAGGATGCCTAAGATGTTTGCACAGTACTGTATTTGTCAACGTGGAGTAGAGAGTGTGTTTGTAAATTTCACTAAGTTAAACTTCGTCCTGATGAAGGGTCTCGGCCCGAAACGTTGACTGTTCGTTTCCACGGATGCTGCCTGACCTGCTGAGTTCCTCCAGCGTGTTGTACGGGTTTGTAAGTTTGGTGGCAGCAAACGATGTTGGGAATGGTGAGGGTGAAGCACCACAGGAGGGGTGTGGGCAGGTGGCATAGGAGTGCCAGGGCAGGGGGTGGTGTGGGTGCAGACAAGGTCATTTGATTCCAAACAACTGGTTTATTGATCATTACAGAATGTCTTTAAGGTGCTTTCCCTTCCCATTTTCCCAACCACGGTTGCCCTCTCTCTGCCCCCTTTCCCCTCTCAGTCCACAAGAGAGCCCGTATCAGAATCAGGTTTATCATCACTCACATATGTCATGAGATTTGGTGTTTTTTGTGGCAGCTGTACAGTGCAATACATAAAATTAAATCAGTGTGGTGCAAATGTCTTAGGCACCCTAGCTATATCTGTGTGCCTAAGATTTTTGCACAGTATTGTGAGACCCTAATGGGGAATAACAGGCTAGATGTTGAGGTGTATTCATGAGTGGATGTGTCTCAGAAAAAAGGGACACACCATGCCTGTAAAATGTATTCAATCCCCTTGGAAACTTTCGTGTTTTATTGTTTTACAACATTGAATCACAGTGGACTTAGTTTGGCTTTTTTAGACACTGATCAATGGAAAAAGACTCTTTCATGTCTAAGCGAAAAAAGTTCTCTACAAAGTGATCTAAAATAATTACAAATATAAAACACAAAATAATTGATCACTTAAGTATTCGCCCCCTTTAACATGACACACTAAATCATCACTGCTGCAGCCAATTGGTTTTAGAAGTCACATGAGAAGCCAGGTCTTTATGTATATTTAAGGCAGAGGTTGATAGATACTTGATTGGCTATGGTATGAGGTTGATAGATTCTTGATTAACTATGGTATGAAGGGATACGGGCAGAAGGCAGGAGACTGGGGCTGAGAGGAAAATTGGATCAGCCATGATGAACTGGGAGAGAAGACTCAATGAGCCAAATGGCCTAATTCTATCCCTATATCTTATGGTCTTATAGTTAAATGGAGATCACCTGTGTGCAGTCAAAGTGTTTTAATTGATTGTTGTAAAACTACACCTGTATCTGGAAAGTCAACCTGCTGGTAAGTCAGTCTCTTGAGGGGAGAAAAACTATACCATGAAGACAAAAGTACACTCCAAACAACTCCACAAAAGATTATTGGAGAGTACAAGTCAGGAGATGGATACAAGAAATTTTCCAGGTCACTCAATGTCGCTTAAAGTGACTGTGCGAGAAGGCGACTAGTGAGGGAGGCCACCAAGAGACCTAGGACAGCTCTGGAGGAGGTACAAATCAGAATCAGATTTATTATCACAGACATGTATCGTGAAGTTTGTTAACTTAGCAGCAGCAGTTCAATGTAATACATAATATAGAAGAAAGAAATAAAATAATAAATAAGTTAGTAAATTAGAGTATATTGAATAGATTAAAACCTAGCTTCAGCGGCTAAGATGGGAGAGACTGTACATACAACAACTGTTGCCCAGGTGCTTCACCAGTTGCAGCTTTATGGGAGAGTGGCAAAGAGAAAGCCACTATTGGAAAAAAAACTCACATGAAATCTCTGCTAGAGTTTGCCAGAAGGCGTGTGGGAGACTCTGAAGTCAGCTGGAAGAAGGTTCTATGGTCTGATAAAACCAAAATTGAGCCTTTTGGCCATATGACTAAACACTATGATCAAAAACACATGATTCCTACCGTGAAGCACGTTGGTGGCTGCATCATGCTGTGGGGGTGCTTCACTGCAGCAAAAGCCCTGGAAGGCTTGTGAGGGAAGAGGGCAAAATGAATGCAGTAAAATACAGGGAAATCCTGGAGGAAAACCTGATTCAGTCTGCAAGAGAACTCAGTTTGGAAGAAGATTTGTTTTCCAGCAAGACAATGACCCCAGGCATAAAGCCAAAGCTACACAGGAATGGCTTAAAAACAACAAAGTTAATATCCTGGAGTGGCCAATTCAGACGCCAGACCTCAATCCAACCCAGAATGTGTGGCTGACCTTGAAAAGGGCTGTTCACTCATGATCCCCATGCAAACTGACAGAGCTTGAGCAGTTTTGTAAAAGAAGAATGGGGGAAAACTTGCAGATGTGCAAAGCTGATAGTGACCTATCTACACAAACTCAAGGCTGTAATTGCTGCCAAAGGGCATCTACTAAATACTGACTTGAAGGGGGCGGTGAGTAATTATGCAATCAATTATTTTGTGTTTAATAATTGTATTAAATTTAGATCAATTCGCAGAAATTTACTTTTAATTTAACACGAAGAGTCTGTTCTTTTGATCGGTGTCAAAAAAGCCAAATTAAATCCACTGTGATTCAATGTTGCTATAACAATAAAACATGAAAACTTACAAGTGGGGTGAATACTTTTTACAGGCACTGTAACTGCAAAATGAGGGGCTGTCATTTAAAACTGAGATACTAGATGTTCCTTCTCACAGCTTGGTGAATCCCCGGAATTCTCTGACGGTGGTAGAAGCTGGATCATTAGATGTACTTAAAGTGGAAATGGATAAGTAATGGATTGAGGAAGAAGAAGGGTTTGGAGAAGAGGAATTTAGGGGAGCATAGATGGGCCACAATCCTATGGAACAGCTTATGGCCAACTCCTGCTCCTATCTTCTTGGGTAATAGACAATAGGTGCAGAAGTAGACCATTCAGCCCTTCGAGCCTGCACCGCTATTCTGAGATCATGGTTGATCATCTACTATCAATACCCGGTTCCTGCCTTGTCCCCATATCCCTTGATTCCCCTATCCATAAGACCTATCTAGCTCCTTCTTGAAAGTTCTTAAGGTTTTGTGTTGAATGTGTATGCCGATGTGTTAGAAAGTGAGGACAGGGAACCCATCCTTGTTATGGATGGCAGGAAAAGGTGTGGGAAAGAGAGGAGACTGGTTGAGTGCTCCCTCTACAATGCGAAAGTGGAAGCCAAGGTTAAGGAAGAAAGAAGGAATCTTAAAGGCACTGATGTGTAAACCTTGTCATGAGAGTAGATACGACAGGGCTGGTTAAAATAAGAGAATAGAATGGAGTTGCTACATGAAACAAAGAGGAGAAAATAGCTGGAGCAGACACTGGCCATTTACTTGTTCAATGTTTCTAACATCCATTGATGCCATTACTGGTCCATATCATACTAGTGATTACACTTCAGTGCTTGTGCAAAGCTCTGAAATGCCGTGAGGATGTGATATTTGTTACAGAAATGTAACACCTTTGTTTTGTGGCAAAGCTCATTTTGCAGTTCAATCTCTCAGCAGCTGCGAAGGGATGGATTTGAATTTGTTTTGCATTGTGAATATCTGTCTACCCCAGCAAACAGCCACTGGCTCATTTTCTGTTCTGCTTAAGGTCTACATTTCCTTCCCTCATGGACACTAGAAACTGAACAATCGTTTGCCGCTTCTGGATAAGTGGATTTCTGTACGGATTTTCTAGAGTGCAAAAGGTTCGAACTGATAGAGTACACTTACAGACACACATTGCTCTTACACGAGTGAATTTTCAGTCATCGGGACAAGGCATCGGGACAGAATTCTGCTCCCTGAACTTTCTCAGTAGGGGACGTCAATGTTATATCTGCAGCTGGAGGACACGGGCCAGATTGTGGTTGATCGGCATGTGCTTTGTGTTTACCTTCTCCTCTCCCCGTAGTGCGTGCTGTTTCCTTGCTGCTCTAACCCTTGCGTCCCCGCAGGACAAATCAAAGCTCCATTTCTCCCTACCACCGTCATTTTGCAAAGCATCTTTACAAACCCAGTGTGGCCCAGGTCAGGACTTTGCATTTGATGCTGAGCCCATTGTTAACTTCCAGTTTGTGATTGATAGGTTTTTGTTGACGTAATGCATGAAGGCAAATGGGGAACACTTGGGAAGTGACGTCAAAGGTCATCCATGAACTAATTTAATGGTAGAACAGATTCAAGGAGCAATGGGTTGATTTCCTGCCCCTATCAGTGTCCATGCCATTCAATGAGAAAAGCCTTAGCCTTTGTGGGATCTTAGCTTCAGTTAACTCAAGTTTCTCATTCAAACCATGAGGTGGTTAATCAGAATTTGGCTACAAAAGGCTTTGCGGAACTATGTAACTGAAATAATTTCTAGCAGAATTGGATGGATGCTTGAAAATAGGTGTAGGGAGTGTCATTCAGGCAAATAGAATAATGACATTTAATGATATTTGGAGAAGTGCATGGGTAGAGAAGGTTTAGAGAGAGATGGGCCAAGGGTAGCTCTAAAAGCCTTTTCACATTTCGTCATTTCAGTGATAGTTCTGCTGCATTTAAGGACAAATGGGACTAGCTTAGCTGGTCAGCATTGATGATTTGGGCTGAAAGGCCTTTTCCCATTCTGTATTGCTCCATGACTCTAATAACCATGGATGTGGAATTAGAAAGTGAATCTCAGTTCTAATATGCTGAATGATTGTGTTCTGCAGCTTAATGGTACAGATGAGTTTCTGGATTTGAGGCAGCAAAATACAGAAATGCATTTAGTATCTATAAGTGAAAAGCACCTACATTATATTTGTTTTCATGGGTCAGAAGTACAACTGACATGGAGCTATTTCAACACAATATGTTCAATCTTTCTGTGTAAACATACTGTTTGATCTTTTATTTTGTTAATATGGAAAATAATCTGCTGTTTTTTAGATACTAACTCATCCCAGGTGGCCATTGTAACACATATTATTTAGCCAGAGGGTAGTGAATCTATGGAATTCATTGCCACCAACAACTGTGGAGGCCAAGTCAATGAGAATACTTAAAGTGGAGGTTGATAGGTTCTTGGTTTGTAAGGGAGTCAAAGGTTACAAGAAGAAGGCAGGAGAATGGGGTTGAGAGGGATAGTAAATCAGCTATGATGGAATGGTGGAGCAGACTCGATGGGCTGAGTGGCCTAATTCTGCTCCTATCTCTTATGGCCTTATTCTCTGGAGAGGAAAGAGTTGATTTTGTATTGGATTCGTTTAGCCACAGCCATTGAAAAGGTGTCTTGGTACATTGATATTTATGTGGAATAATTAATTTGCTCATTCTGTTCATGATTACGAAATGTTAAATTTACGTTGAACATTGATCAGATGACAGTTATACACACGAGGTACTGCAGATGCTGAAAATCTAGTATCACCAAAACATTGACCTGTTGGGGCAGATTCTGTGAGCAAATCCCTCGGTATAAATGCCAAGAATTTGGGAAGTTTCAGTTCTGCTACCAAACCAGCCTTGCGGTTAGCCTGATGTATTACAGGGTCAGCAACCGTAGTTTATTTTCTCTTGCTGTCTGTGCGAACTGTGTGCGTTCTCCACAGGATCACGTGGGTTCCTCTGTGTGCTCCGGTTTCCTCCCACGTTCCGAAGATGTACAGGTTAGTAGGTTAATTGGTGGCAGGGTATATTTGGCAGTGTGGACTCAATGGGCCAGTAGGGCTTGTTGCCATGTTGTATCTCTAAATAAATAAGTCGAGTGCTGGAACGCAGCTGGGAAACTGCTCTTCAAACTTGTCTAGCAAGGGAGGGATTTCCATACTTCTGTCAGTGTCCTGAATTTGTCGATGCTAATAGGTGTAAGTGCCAGACGTTTGGCTGGCAATTCCTAGCAAGTTCCGGCCCCATTATTTTGCCAAGTTTGACTACAGTGTTACATTTATTGTGCATCTCTCTCTCTATACAAAGGAACGATGTAACACTGCACACTTCACTGCGGTATGAAGACACTCGGATTTAAATATAAGCTGCATATTTGTAGTGGAAAGTGATACAGTGCTCGGCAGAAATGCAGAGGATATCATTTGGGATTACCTTTCACGTAGGTGGATGGATGGCTTTGTAGGCTGAATTTCCATTTTGGCTTTAAGGAAAGGTTCTGGGGGGAATTGTTGGTTATGCTCTACATAAATTTAAAATTGTCAGAATTAAAATTTCCTCCTCAGAGCAATATATTTTACAGCTGCATGGACCAGCCATTGCTCTGAGCATGAAATTTTTACATGGCCTGAAAACTGAGCGCCGCTTTATATTAACATTTTAGAAAAGAAAATCCCAGCTGCGTGGCACGAAAGGCTATGTGCACGGGAGCATTTCAGTCACTGTGCGGCCGTGCACCCGCACTGCTTAAAGGGAACAATGAATATTGTTGTGTATTTAATATTTCAATAATATTTGAGTAGTCTTGTAAAATATGTTGTTGGTTAAGCATTCTTGTTTGTTTAAATAATTAATAACAGGTTATATGTAAAGTATGTTAAATGCATACATCATCATACTACCGCGTAATACGTAATGATGAAGCTAGACCTGCATTTCAGTCTCCTGTGTGCTCCTTTGAATTAGTGTAGTTTTTTTTGAAGTTACAAAATGTAACAAACATTAATGTACTCTGGGAAGTTTGCTATGGTGTAGGGACTATTTTCAGAAGTAATCTTCTTGAATAATTTTTAAATGTTTACATTCTGGCAAACTGAAGCTCTGTTTCTCTTTCACAAAGTGCTCCCTGAGCTGCTGATTGTTTCCAAGATTTTCTGTCTGTATTTCAGTTTCGGACAGTGGTAACGTAAAATTGTCCTTGCTGTTTTTCTTCCAGGGGCATACTTGGACAAGAAGCCAGATAATTTAAGTAATGACAGTAGAGCCAAGACTTGGAGACCCACAAGTGTTCATACACCTTCACTACATTTACCCAAGCTGCCTTTCCTACCCCACTGCCCAGCCATTGTTATCCACCATGAGACAATGAGGTAAAGGGATATTTCTTCCCAGAATTCAATCATCCCTTTACTGCAGTAATCAGAATCAGGTTTAATATGAAGTTAAATTTGTTGTTATGCAACGGCAGGACATAGCAATACATAATAATAAGAACTGTAAATTACAGTAAATATATATATGTTCAAAAAGTTAAATTGAATAAATAGTGCAGAAAGAGGAAAAAAAGAATAGTGAGGTAGTGCTTATGGGTTCAACGTCCATTCAGAAATTGGATGGTAGAGGGGAAGAAGCTATTCCTGAATCATTGAGTGTCTGCTTTAAGGCTCCTGTACCTTCTCCCTGATGGCAGCAATGAAAAGAGGGCATGCCTCGGTGATGGCTCTGTGTATCTGTTAGCTGGTTAATCATCAGTTGCCCTAAATGTTTCAGGTATCAGATCCTTTCATCCTGTGGCTTTGCATTGGCTGCATTTAAATTTATTTACAAGCTCAAATGCAAGTTTGACGCTGCACACACACAACTGTTGTCCACTCCTCAATCCATCATATTATTTCCTTAGACTGTTCGCTTCAGCAACAGTAAATGTCTTCAGGTTTCGGTGCCTTTACTGCTGAATTCCTGAGATGCTGAGGTTGGATGTTACGAAACCTGGCTGCCGAGATTCTGCTCTTTTTCTCTCGAGCTTGTCTTTCATTCTCTGAACCTCTCCAGCACTCACAGTGGTGATTCTGCTGCTGGAGCACACCGCTGTGGTGTTTCCTAACTTCAAAATATCACAACTAAGTGAAAACGAAATGAACTGGAAGATAAACCTGTGTGCTTTGTTTTTACTTTAAGCGAGGCACCCATGCATGACGTAGTGGCATCATGGTGTATGCAGTTCACTTAGTTTTACATATAACCCGCAGTGAATTATTTAACAAATGAGAATGCTTAATTTAACAATATATTTACAATATTACACAATCATTACTGAAATATTAAATATGCAACAACCATAACACCCACTTACTGCTTCTCTTGGTCTGCTGCTCAAATTTTCTTACAACTTTGTTTATTTTACAAGCTCTGCAACTGAACTAATGACATGCAGACTGATTTGACTGGTTTACTAGCTGGTTAACACAGAATAAAGAATAGTATAGGAACTGGCCCTTCGGCCCACAATATCTGTGTTGAACTAATTAAACTCGTAATTAAATGCGTAACTAAACTAATCCCTTCTGTTTGCACGTCATCAAAATCCCTTCATTCTCTTCACATTCCCATACCCAGGAGCCTTCTAAATACCTCTATTGTATTTTAAACTCAAGGAGTTCTGTAGATGCTGAAAATCCAGAGTAGCTCGCACAAAAAGCTGGAGGATCTCAGCAGGTCACGAAACATCAGGAGTCCTGATAAAGGTTCTCGGCCTAAAACATTGGCTGTTTATTCCTCTCCATAGTTGCTGCTTGAGCTGCTGGAGTTCCTCTGTTGTATTTGCCTCTTTAGATCAACATTATATACAGCTTTAAATCTCTTCACATAACTGTTGACCATTGTTTCACTTTCATGCACCCATTCTGTCCCATCCAGTATTATCTTCTACCTGCCCTGTAATCACCTCCTAAGTAATAGATTATGCCACAAGCATCAAGAACAACAGGCATGTGGAAATACACTGCCTGCGGTTTTCCCTTCATGCACAATTGCACCTTGACTTGGAAATATATTGCCGCTCCCTCATCCTTGCTGGTCTGAATCCTGGAACACCATACCCTGGAGCGCTGTGGAAGTGCAGTCACGGGCAGGACTGCGGTCAGTTTGAAGTGGGCAATGAGTACTGCCAGGCCACTGGAATCTGCAACCAGGAAAATGGTTCCAGTGAGCCCCAACGACCCAATTAACACCCACGTGACCAATTAGCCTGCTTACCCATATGTCTTTGGAAGGAAGCTGAAGCACCCAGAGGAAACCCATGTGGTCACGGGGAGAACATACAAACTCCTTATGGACAGTAGCAGGAATGAATCCAAGTTGCTGGCCTTGTAATGGCGCTAGACTGATCACTACCTACCATACATCCCTGTTTCTTCTCCAGATTCAAGCACCTGCCTTTGGTTGTCTCTTCAATTAATTGGCACTTACCCAATTAAACAAAACTTGCTTAAAAAAAAAATTGCAAGTCTTCAAAAGAAATATTCAGGGTGCAGAGTAGTGCAGCTAGAACCACCACTGCCTCACAGCACAGAGGCCTGTGCTCAGTCCTGGCCTGCTACTGTCTGTGAAGAGTTTACCCGTTCTTCCCGTGACCATGCAGGCTTCCTCCAGGTGCTCTGGTTTCCCCTCTTATCCAAAACACTTCAGGGTTGATAAATTGGAGACACAGAGGCTGAAATCTGGGACAACAAAGGTTCAAAGATTTTAAAAGATTCGAAGTACATTTATTATCAAAGAATATATAAATTATACAGCCTTGAGATTTGTTTGCTCCCAGGTAGCCACAAAGCAAGAAACAGAAAGAACCAAATTAAAGAAAAAATATATAAAATAAAAATAAAAAGACCAATAAATACCCAATATGCAAGAGAAAAAAAACTCAAGTCGTACAAACAATTGACAACCATCCAACCCAAAAATTGAGTTCTCGGATCTGAACCCTAGTGCAGCCCGCAGTAGGCCCAAAGCCTCACTTATCAGTTCATCATATGAACCGACACGAAGCACAGCAGCCGGGACAGTCTTCGTAGCCTCAGCAACGCTGCTGGAGGAAGTCAGCAGGCCGGGCGGTGTCTGTGGAAAGAAAGGAATTGTTAGTGTTTCGGGTCGAAACCCTGCATCAGGACTGAGAGTGTTGAGTTGAGAGGAGCAGTAGGAAGTATAGAAGGGGGAGTATGGTGGGAAAGGAGTGGATTGAAGAAAGGTGTAAGATGAGAGGTAGGGGAGAGGAGTGTGAATGGGGGCAATGGGAGGTGAATGATAGATAGAGGTGGACAAAGAGAGAAAAAGTAATATGGAGAACACACATGAACACACAGGACTACTAGAACTGGACCCTGGAGTAAAAGAAGTGAGACTGTTTATTGCCCCTGGGTGAGTGGTAGAGTCTGGGGATATTCGATGGGAATGTGAGGAGAGTTCAAAATGAGATTGATGTAGGATTAATGTAAAGCTGTTGACTTTGTGATCAGTATGTTGCTATGACTATTTATAATGCTTACCAAAGGCCACATAGGGACACACACTGATCATTGCTGAATAATATCTGCTGTCCAACAGATCGGGTCTCGACTTCTTAGATTTTCATTTCCCTCAGGATTCTGCAATAATGTAACTTATATCAGTAGTAATTCTCCCATAGACACGAGGTACTGCAGATGCCGGAAATCTAGAGCAATACACACAGAGTGCTGGAGGAGCTCAGAAGGTCAGGCAGCATCCATGGATGGGAATAAACAGTTTCTGGCTGAGACCTTCATCAGTCCTGATGACCAGCTGAGCTTCTCCAACACTTTGTGAGCGATTCTCCCATTACTCATCCACCTGATTACCCACCTTTTCCCAATTGTTTTTATTACTGTGGTGTACCCAAATGTGTCAATAAGGATCCCAAAACTCATAATCATCATTAAATGCAGTTTACATTCCTGGGCAAGTCTGTGATTGTACTTCATTTTCTGCGAGAAGAAATTATCTATCAGTGCTGGACCTGAAATGCTGTAGCTCAGTGGCCACTTTATTAGGTACACCTTTAAACCTCATTAATGCAAGTATCGAATCAGCCTATCATGTGGCAGCAACTCCGTGCAGAGACGGTCAAGAGGTAAATGCAGTGAGTCTACGCTTGTCAGATTGGGTTGCTATTCACTCTTTAAGTTCATGAAGAGACACAATAAGCAATAATATTTTTTGCTTCATGACTCTGAACAGATGCCTACTCATGCATGACTGTTTGGGTCTGTTTGTATGCTGTATGTTGTTATGACTATATCTCATAATACCTGCCAAAGGCCATGTGGGGTCAAGTGCTGATTACTGCTGAATAATGTTTTCTGTCCGTCAGATTGGGTCTCTGCTTTTTAGCTTTTCTATCCCCTCGGGATTCTGCAGAATTATTCAAATGAAACTTCTATCAGCAGTAGTTCTCTCATTACTCATCCACTCCTGATTACCCGTCTACTTCTTACTGTTGTTATAACTGTGGTTTTCCCAAAGGTGTCAATAAATTTGCAAAATTTACCCCAAAACTCTCAATCATCATTAAATGTAATTTGCATTCCCGGGCAAGTCTGTGATTGTACTTCTTCATTTTCTGCGAGGGGAAATGTTCTATCAGTGCGGGATTTGTATCAGAATATACGTCTGAGGACTTTTATTAAGTCAGCCAATCAAGTGGATAAAAACATGCAGACGTGGTCAAGAGGTTCAGACCAAACATCAGAACGGGGAAGAAATGTGATCTAAGTGATGCTGATCGTGGAATGACTGTTGGTGACAGAAGGGGTGTGTCTACCCCAGAAGCACCTGGTTCCTGGGATTTTCACACACAACAGTCTAGAGTTGACAGAGAATAGTGTGAAAACCAGTGAGTGGCAATTCTGTGGACGAAAATCCTTGCTAATTGGAGAGATCAAAGGAGAATTGCCTGACTGGTCCAAGGTGACAGTAACTTGTATAACCAACAGTGGTGTGCAGATAAGCATCTCTGAATGCATAGTACAGCAAGCCTTGAAGTTGATGGGCTACAGCAGCAGAAGACAATGAAAATACACTCAGTGGCTACTCTATTCAGAGCAGGATGTACCTAATAAAGTGGCCACTGAGTGCATGTCTCCACTTGTCAGATTAGATTGCTGTTCGTTCTTAAAATTCATGAAGATACAGAATAAGGAAAAGCTTTTATTTTGCTTCACAGCTCTGAACAGATGGCTACTCATGCAACTTGACAAGTCAGTTGCTGCCAATATAGCCTGTAAGATAGCTGATGCCAGAAGAAATTGGTTTAATTTTTAATGGCTATTATTTTTCAAGTTGATAACATTCATGTTTTTGAATGACTGAACAGTCGGCTATCTTCAAAATAATTTGATAATCATTACTAAATGTGCAATTTTTTTTAATGCCTCCATGTATTAAATTATACCTATCCTGAGAATTAGTACTACAACTTACCATTTTACTCTGCACAACATCAGAAAGGATTTGGGTTTGAGTGAGTGATGTTAAGGCAGACTTTTGACTTTGACCTAAGTAGGTCACTACTTTGTGTCATTTGATTTGGCACCCTTTCGAACCAGAGCATGCTCACAAAAGACTCTTCTTATTTCCAAGCTTATGGTAATTGCATAAAGGAGGAAAAAATGAATTCTTTTTTTCATTGAGTCCAAATATTTCACCTCATACGTCACAAGTAAAATTTGGTTATATATAGAGAGTAGCTCATGTCTAAATCTGCCCTTTCTGAAGCAACTTCAAAAAGGAGTTATTTTCAGAGGAGTAGCTATTTATTTGAAATACTTCATATTTCCCATCTGACTATGATGGTGATTATAAACCTTGACAATATAGTTATAGACAGCTTGCATAGCAGTTTTTAGACTTGTTGCAAATTACTGACAAAATGTGAGACTAGAAATAAGCTGACAAACAACCAAAGTGAGGGTGCAGCATTGACCAGGATATAGGACAATATTGTCCACTTGAGAGGGCAGATGGAGCCTCGTCTGAAATGCAGTCAGTTTGAAAATAGATTTTGTTGAGAAATTCTGGTTTCATTTTAGTTGTTGGTTGAGATGGGATTTTAAAAAATTCAATGAAAATATAGTATGTCCTGGGCCGTGTAGCAAGCTACAACACTAACAGCATTTTTGCAGGATCAAAGCAATGCACTTTAAGAAATATCCCAGAAGAGAGATGAGAAGGCATAAGGCAGATGTCCAGGGTTTGACAACTGACGGAAGGGATGCCAGTGGTAGAAGTTGAAAATCGGGGAGGTACAAAAGACTGGACTTTGTGAAGGGTGCAGACTTCAAGAAAGCCACTAAAATGGATAACCAAACTGCGTGTGCATTCTGCAGATGTTGGAAATCCAGAGTAATAGACTCAAAGTGCTGTAGGGACTTAGCAGGTCAGACAGCCTCTATGGCAAGCATTTGGGCCGATATCCTTCATGAATGTATATGAATCCCAGTTTCTGGACTGAACACTTTATTAAAGTGATAATCAAATCAGATCCGTATAAAATTCAAGTTTAATTATCATTTAACCATACATGAATACAACCGAAAAAAAACAGCATTCCTCTGAGGTCAAGGTGCAAGGCATACGCATCCCGTTCAAGATAACGAACACACATACAACAAAATATATAGACCCGGCCCCTACATGACATGACCCTCAAATTGATTGTGCGGTTCCCGGGAGTCCGTAGACGAACACATGCATGCAATCTAGCTTGTCGTTCCACTGATCGGACACTGGGGAAGCATCAAAGGGAGATGCCAGCCCACCAGCCAAGCAAAAATGCCGCGGTACACCACCTCTGGCATCTTCTATCCTGGACTGCAGGAGCAGGCACGCCTGCGGCTTGAGGCATAGTTCTCAGCACAACTGAGGCCACGCAGCTCCCTCTCTGCCTGTCATACCACCAAACAAGGGAACCAGGCTTGTAGCATCTTACATTATCGATGTCCAACAGGGACTTGCGATTGTAAGAGAATCACCCATGATAATCACCCACGATTACACTGCACGCTGCTTCACGCACCAATCCCAACGCCTTTGATGTCTTCCTGTAGCAGGCAGCAACCACAGTCCGTACCAAGTCCAGCTCTTCTGCCAGCAAGCAGCTGACAGCGATCAGCTTTGCATTTAGTGAAGCAGGAAATGAGTTACTGCCTGGTGTGACATCTCTTTTAGTTTGCTCTCACGGAGCCCAGTTGGTTGTGAGAACTTATTGTGCAGTATGGTGTTCTGTGAACAGTAGTACTCTGCTTGGAGAAATGCTGCACATTTTAGAGTTCAAGAATATCTTTTTGTTTACTACTTTAACTATTTTCCCTTATGATGAGAATGTTGGGGTCAAGTTTCATACAAGAGAGTGTTGGGTGTGTGGAATGCTCTGCTGGGGTGGTGGTAGAGGCAGATATGTTTGGGACACTTAGGAAACCTGTTACAACACACACAAAATGCTGGTGGGACGCAGCAGGCCAGGTAGCATCTATAGGGAGAAGCAGTGTCGACATTTCGGGCTGAGACCCTTCATCCTGACGAAGGGTCACGGCCTGAAACGTCGACTGTACATCTTCCTATAGATGCTGCCTGGCTTGCTGCGTTCCACCAGCATTTTGTGTGTGTTGCTTGAAATTCCAGCATTTGCAGATTTCCTCGTGTTTGTGTTAAGAAACTCTTAGATAGGCACGTGGATGATAGAAAAATGGAGGTCTGTGTCGGAGGGAAGAATCTGATTAATTTTAGAGCAGGTTAAAAGGTCAGCACAACACTATTCTGTACTGTAATGTTCTATGTTGTATAGGTTCAACAAGAAAGTAAATATTTAAAAAGATAAACCTCATGAGAAGCAAATGTAGATGAAGCTGAAGTGGTAGAGAAAGATGGCAGTAGTTAAGAACCTCATTGATGACTTTGCCTCAAAGATTACTATGAAAGATAAAGTCTTTGATTTTGATGGTATTAAAATCAATACCAATAGATTTTATTTCACAGGGGGTGATATTATAAATGAAATGGTTTAACTTTTAGAATCACAGGCTTTGAGTTAGCGAAATAAAAATAGTTTCTCAATGAATTATATTTAGCAGTTAGAATTTTAGAATCCATGGTTTGTAGAATATTTGTGCAGTTGAAATTTGTTTGAGTAATTCTAATTGTTAAATTGCTTGGAATTCTATCAAAGAATGAATGAACACGGAGCCTGTCAGTAGTAAAATTCATTGTTTAGTTCGGTGTTGTGAGCGCTAAGGGAGTTGTGTGCGGTTTGTGTAGCTGCCTCACAGCTCCCAGGGCCTGGGTTTGATCCTGACTTTGGGTGCTGGTGAATTTGATGTACTCGCGTTGCCTGCTTTTGTTCTCATCCAACGCTTCAGTTCCCTCCAACGTCCCAATGGCACAGGACCGTTCCCCCATCCCCCTCCCCCCAGGTCAGCGGGTCATCAGCAGGTTCGGGTATCAGAGATCCGGGTGGCCAGGAGGCCCGAGCGACGGTGGCCCCATAGTACATAAATTGTACTGGTTGTGCTGCTGACCTGCTGAGCATTTTGAGCCCTTCCTGATTTTATTTTCTTTCTGATAGCCAGCACCTGCATTGTGTGCTCGGTCATAGAGAAGTACAGCGCAGAAACTGGCCCTTTGGCCCATCTAGTCCATGCAGAACCATTTAAACTGCGTACCCCTGTCAATCTGCGCTGGGGCCGTATACCACTTCTGTTAAACATAGAAATTAAGCTCGCATGCACCACTAGTGCTGACAGCTCATTTCACACTCTCACGGTCTTTGGAGTGAAGAAATTTCCCCTCATGTTCCTCTTCAAATTTTCACCTTTCACCTTTAACCCATGACCTGTAGTTGAAATCCCACCCAACCTCAATGGAAAACCTCATACATAGTTAGCTTCTGTTTGGTGAAGTGTTTTTTTTTCCCTTTGGCTTATAGCTCCACAGCTCAGAGGGTAAGAAATCTCTTGGCCCTGTCTTTAAAAACACCTCATTATGATGAGGTCCCGTGTGCTGTGAACAACAGTTGCACGTCCTATCACTTGATTCTTTCCCTGACAAAGCCTATGTGGGTGATTGCCTGAAGCAGTTGTTGTGAATCCGAGCTAAAGTAATTCATTGGCTCAAGGCAAAGTAGTTAGCCCATTCCCTCTTGCTCTTTAAAAAAAGAATGGTGAGCAAGGGTGTATTATCCAGTGATGATCCCAGGGGCATTGTGAAATAGACTGGTAATCTGGCAGAACAAGGCAACAAGCCAGTGTTTCTTTGGCATCCTACATGTTTACTGACATACTTCAACAGTTAATACTTTTCTTGCCGACATAGTCGTTAAATGTATTTATTTATTTATTATTTCTTTCTTTTTGTATTTGCACACTTTGTTGTTTTTTGCACACTGGTTGAACACCCAAGTTGGCGAGGTCTTTTGTTGCTTCTATTATTTCTATTATGGTTATTATTTTATTATGAATTTATTGAGTATGCTTACAAGAAAATGAATCTCAGGGTTGTTTATGTTGAGATATGTGTACCTCGTTAATAAATTTACTTTGAACTTTGATCTCCAGCAACTGAAGTCATTACTGCAATAGCAAAAAGTTATTTAAAAATTCATGATTTTGAGAACCGAATCCTGATTATAGTTCATTTTTGTATCTGAATCAAAATTGTGCTTTGATGATTCTCCTGTCATGAACAAGTCACTCTGTTATACAACACAGAAAAAGGCCCTTTGAGTCAACTTGTCCTTGCCAACCAAGATCTCTATCTGTTGGTCCCATTTTCACTCGTGTCCCTTTTGGTCCTTCCTATCCACATGCTTGTAAAAATGAATTTTAAACATGTGTCTACAGCTGCTTCTGGCAGCATGTTCCATATACGCACCGTTCTCTGTGTGAAAATGTTGTCCTCTCAGGTCCCTTTTAACTGTTTCCCCTGTCACCTTAAACCCTTCCAGGATTAGACTCTGTGTCTTGGTAACAAGGCTATGATCACCCACCTTATCTACTCCATTTGTGGTTATATAGAACTCTAGACATTTAACTGCACCCCCCCCCCCATACTTCTACATCCTAAGGAAGAAAAGTCCCAGCTTGTCCAAATAACTCAAGCCCTTTAGCTCAGTAACAGTGTGAATCTTTTCCTACTTGCTGACTCCTGTAGTTGAGCCAGCAGAAAGGCACACCAGATATGGTCTCACCAATGCCTTGTACAGTTGTAGCATCTCCTTTACTGAGTTTCTGACTAATGAAGGCAGTTGTACTAAAACTCTCCTTTCACCACACCTTCATGCAGTTGTTCTTGATCTGGTTGATGGAACTTATTATATCTGGTGCTTTGCATAAACCTTGAGCAACAAATTTATGGGATTTCTAGCCCACGAACAATTGTAATTGAATCCTGCATTCAGAAATTAGCTCTATGAGCTCTTTTGTTAGAAGCTGATTAAAAATGCCATGTAAGTATTATTCACTTTACCTGAAGTATAAATAATTTTGTGGTTTCCTCATACGCATAATTAACTAGAAACTTGCTTCTTCCCGTTGAAGCAACATCAATGAAAACAGTAACGCTGGGTGTTTGGTCTGTAGTGGTGGAAATAGTTCATCATTTACAATGATCTTTCTCTTCAGTTTTGTTGGCAAGCCAGCAGTTTTTTTTTAGAAGATCTTTCTCAGAAGACAGTGTACAAAATGGCTAATTGTCATTTTTGTCCTATTGAGCTAGATGGACTTCAGTTTGGTCTAAATTCTGGCTTGTGTGAACTGACTTGCACTCTTACTCTCAGTATAGCTGGGGTGTAGGTCTACCTACTCCCGTGAGGCTCATACTGTGGAGAAAGTATACCTTTTACAAGGCCTGAAGCTGCCTCGCAGGAAGAGGAGGTTAGTCGGAAGTGGAGCTATTCCCAAGCTACCCTTCTGCAAGAAAAAATAACAAAAGTAGGAAATTCAGAACACATTTGTTAACATTTCAGAAATAGACATTATGTCAGAATTTGATCTGATAAAGAATCCATGCAGAAAACATTAAGTCATCTTTTCTGCTGTAGATACAGAAACCTATTGATTTTCTGCCTTGTAAATTTTTCTTTTCAGTTTCCGTAAGTAGCACCTTTGACATGAAAAAACCCTCCAAGATGTCCTCACCACTGACTGCTTCAATGCTCCATAACATATTTTTCAAATCATTAAGCTATGTCTTTGATTTCTGAGTTTTGTTAATCACGTGGTGCCTTTGTCCATTTGGATCAGCATACACGTGTGTATTGTATAGGAGATATTTTCAAATTTGATGACAGCTTTGTAAAAAAGACATTCACGTTTTGTTATTTAGGGATTTAAGAAATATTATTCTAGTCAAGCTTTCAGAGGACCTGATGAGAGAAGGAAAAAATGGAGTTTGCTTCTGTATTCGTAGTGGTTAGAGTAACCCTTCACAGCCCCAATGATCAGGGTTCAACTCCTGCCATCGTCTGTAAGGAGTTTGTACATGCTCCCCATGACCACGTGGGTTTCCTCTGGGTGCTCCAGTTTTCTTCCACTTTCCAAAGATGTGTGGGTTTGTCAGTTGTGGATGTGATCTGTTGGCACGGTGACAGCTTGTGGGTCTTCCCCAGCACATCCTCTGACTGTGTTGCTTGTTGACACAAATGGCACATTTCACTGTATATTTTGACGTACATGTGACAAATAAAGCCAGTCAGTTTTTGACTTGACTGTCAGTTTATTGTGGAAGTCTGCTTGCCTTAAACTAAGGCAAGTACATGAGCATTAGGTTAGCTTTGCAACGTGCAAGCCAAAGACCTTGGAGTTTTAAAAATAGAAAGTGTTTCAAAAGTCAGATTAATGTGTTGGCTTTCATTTCACTGAAATAGTGAAAGTTTGTCCAAATTTACACAGAACCGGAACTGGGCGTTTAGCCCAGCACATTTGTGCCAACCAGTTTAACTAACCCCAAACATGAGGGGGATTGAGGCTACGGGGATCTGGTGCAGAGGATGGGTTCAGATGCAGGGTCTGTCAGCCTTGATCATATCGGATGGTAGGACGGGCTTGTGGGAGATGGTGCTGCAGGCGAGTCCTTCTCTTTTCTTGTGTGACTACTCCCACCTCTGACTCCATGAATAACATGACAGGTAGCTGAAGCCCGTTGAGTCATGGAGTAACTCCAGCAATGGTCCCCCAAAGCTGAGCTGATGGGCATCAAAGGGACAACTTGCTTTGTGAAGGAAAATTTCGTCTGGTGGAGAGTTATACCCAGGTTCCCCTTTGCCTTTAGTTATGATGGGCTCTTGATTCCATTGGAACCAATGCTGCTGTGTGTTAAAGAGCAGTCACTCACCTCAACTCTGGAATTCACCTTTGTTGTGCTTTTGAATTGATTAGGCTGTGACACTGTCTGGAATTGGGTGGCTCTAACAGAACCCAAATAGAGACCTTTAAACAGGTTAATATCAAATTATTGGTCTACAAATCTCTGTGGCTTTCTGTCGATGTTTGCTTAAGTTTGTAGATCTATTTTCAGTGTACTTTCCGTAACAAGGAATATTTATTCATATTGCAGAGACTTGTTTTACACTAATGTCTCTTCCCCCATCCTGGTTGAATGATTAGGAGCTAAACAATGGAAACCTATTAATGAAACAAGTGTGCTTCGAATGCGACAGACCTTTTAAATCTGAATATCATCCTGCAATTGTTCCCAACCGGAGATGTCTTAATTGTTTGCAGTATTCTAGCTAATTGTTGGAAGTGTTTTATAACCGTGAACGACAGTTTGTGTGTTGGTTTTTAGGGAAGGAAATGTGTTTCTTTTTGTCGTTTGTTATTGAAGTAATGTAATACATCTTCAAACAGTGTGATGCAATTCTAAGTGATGTTATGAAAGTGATGCGTATCAGTCGATGTTCCTGGCTGGAGGAAATCAATTGATTTCTAACAATGATTGTAAATAAATTCTATTTAGATCCATGTATGATTAACAGATTTGTTAAGTAGTGCTGTGCCAACTTAGTGAGTTCATGGCATGCTATTTCTTGAACTTAAGCTAACTATATTTAATCTGAAGTATATTAAGGATTTGAAGTTTTTGTTTATTCTTGTTTTAATACTGCATCAGTCTTGTTATGTTTCATTGTTAAATAGATGAAAGTGTTCTGAAATTAAACCTTGAATATCCCATGTGGTAGGGAAATTTCATTAACTCACATACCAACTCCAATCTCACTGCGTCCTTGGCTCTTTGTTCCTGCTATCTCTCCACCACCACTTTCGCTAGCATCAACTTTATCTTTTGAATTTATTTTACAGCCTACAGTTTCTTTGCTCCTTTGAGCTACAGGATTTTTGAACTGTTGTGAATAAGCAATACTCTTCTGATTTCCTATTATTTAGTGCACTGAAGTTAATTGAATTAAATGCAAATGTTAAAATGATCGCAGAAAATCTCCTATTGAATTGTGTTTGGATACCATTTACAATGTTTCCATGTTCTAGAGGAGTGCATGAACCCTGCCATTTTCATTTATATCTGTCTCCACTGGATCTTTCCTAGGTCCAAGGAAGTATACTACAGTATGTAAAGTCTTGTGAGGAACTTGGGCCATGCTTGTTGATTTTTGAGGGCTGATCAGCCTATTGCAAATGGTGGATGATAATTATAGCCTATTCTCGAAAGTCTCCAGTAAAACATTTTTAGTCAAATAAATTTATTATTATTCCTCTCTGCACCTTGTGGTGCATTGGGTGGCAACCTTGCAGTTTCTTTAGCAATTTTTCTGGTTTTTTTTCGAAGGAGTCTGAGTTGCTAGCTCAATGCTCAACCCAGCGCAGATGAAAAGCGTGCTAGGGACTGGCCGGATTCGAACCCGGAGCCATTCGCCTTGAAGTCTGGTGCTGAAGCCACCGGCGGGCTAGTCAAATAAATGCACACATGCTAATTCTGGGGAAATACAGTGACGGGGAAAAAAGCAAGGGAACTAGGATCATGGAGTAAGACATAGAATTATTGTGTATGGCGTGAATTGAAAGATAGACTACATTTGTGTCAGAGAAAATTAAATTCCCTGAACAATAAAAAATTAGGATTCTTACCTCCTGCATCTCCATATTTAACTCCTTTAATTCTCTATCTTCCAGTGCCTGTAAGCTTTCTTTCTGTGTATAAATAAAACCCTTATTTATATAGATATGTTTGCAAACCTAAAGTGGATGGCAGTTTTGATTCTTTGATCGAAGGAAGGTTATATTTGCCTTGGAGGGAATGCAACAAAGGTTCATCAGATTGACTGTTGCAATGGCAGGAGTGCCTTGCGAGGGGAGATTAGGATGACTGAGTTTGCACTCTCTCTAATATAGAAGAATGAGAAGGGATCTCATTGAAACTTACAATATTCAGAGATGACTAGACAGACTGGATGTAAAGATGATATTTCTCTTGGTTGTAATGTCTAAAATAAAATACCACAATCTAAGTAAATGGGAAAAGATACTTGGGGCTGAGATGAGAAATTACATCACTAAGAGAGTGATGATCACTGGAAATTCTCCACTACAGAAGGCTGCCTATGTATTAATGGATATATTACATTTTGAGGTACAAAAGGCATCAAGGGGTGATTGGTGGTCAACTATACCTGCACTGTATGAATGCAAGTTACTATTGAGGGTTATTTTTTTTAAAAAGCAATTAAGCTGAAATGCAGCCTGAGAAATTTATCAAAATCAAAAAGTGAATCAGAAGGTTATCACCCTCCTTAGATGGAGAGATGTTGCCCCGCCCACGCATGCTCAATGGCTTAATGATATTATGTCCTGCTTAGACCTTGAAAAAATTCATTATTCAGTTCTTAATTCGGATATAAAGTTCCATAAGGTCTGGGGACCTTTTATTGAGTACTTTCATAACCTTCCTCTTAACTAAGGTTTTTTTTTCGGTCCCTTGCTTTCAGCTCTTTTTTTTTGGTAGTAGGCATTATTATCTTCTGTTTTTAAGTGTATTTACAGTTTTGGGGGTTTGAATGTCCTGATCTATATTCTCTATATTGTGTTGTGGTTGGTCTGGAGTTTTTTTTTGTTGTGGGGCTTGGGGAGGATACCAATTTTATATGTCTTCAATTTGGGTGCTTTCTCAATTATCTTTTTTGTATTATATTATTATTGTATGTTTATTTTTGCACTGTATTAATTTTCTTCATTTTGATTTGGGTTTTTTTTTCTATCTGTAGCAATGTAGAAAATGCATAAAAAAACTAATAAAAAAGGTTATCACGTGGTGAGCAAGGACTAATTTTCAATAAGTCAATTCTATAATATATCATGTGGCAGCAGTAGCATTCAATTTCTCTGCCATTGTGGCCGTTTATATTGAATAGGCAATTATAATTAAGGTGAAAGATTGTTGAAATCAGTAATGAGCTACACAGATGACTCCACTTGCTGCATCGCGCAGGATTTCCACCAATCGGAAAGTTTCCAGTGAAGATGCATTCTTAAGCAGCAATGATGTGGTTTTTGCCTGCCTGTAGCTCGAATTTCTATTGCCAGGAGTCTTGGTGAATATCAGTGATTTCAAATCATGTGCCAGTCACTTGGGAAGTTAAATTTGGTCTGGAGACCATGGTACTGCTGGGTTTTTACAACAATCTAGCTGATTCACTTGTGTTCATCAGGGGACGGAACCTGCCACTCTTACATGGCTCAATTAACATGAAATCTGAGTTCAAAGTAACAGGCTATCTGCCCTTTCAAATGGTCCTGCAATAGACCTGAGACGCTGGTTATGTAGACAGCAGTGGTTCAAGAGGGTGGGTCACTGCCACCTTCCCAAGGGAAGTTAGGAAATGGCGCTAAATGATAGGCTTTCCAGTGAGAAGCACATTTGATGGATTCCAGTCAACTTGGTCACAAATTGGATCAGTCAATTTGGTCACAACGTAGAGGTCCCTTTTTTATTATCGAACTTCGCTAGTTTGATTGTCAGAGAAATAATCAGCAGAGCTATAGATCTGAGAGAATTTGGCCAAATAATGTGGGTTCAGTGAGGTAGTGAGCCATCCTAAAGGGAAATTAAGTGACTGTATGAGTGCCTTGCATTAAATATGATGCATTTTATACATAATTTATGAACATACAAAGTACTGTTTGCTGATGTGGTACCAAATGAAGGCAGCTTTCCTGGCTAAGAAGGGGAAAAAAGAGGATGTGATGCGTTTCAATGACAATTTGACAGAGTAAGTATAGATGGAAATCAGAAAAGTAGACTGCCTACTGAACCCTGTGGAGAAACCTGAAAGGCAAGAAGTATTTTTCTTCTGAAGAGATCAATGTCGATAATATATGCTGTATTTTCCTTATTATTGACTGTCTGGCCCATTATTCTACACTCATTGGTTACTTTATTAGGTACACTAGTACACCCTGTTATTACTGGTATCTAATCAGCCAATCATGTGGCAGCAACTTAATGCATAAAAACTTTGTCAAGGGATTCAGTTATTGTTCAGACCCAACATCAGACTGTGGAGGAAATGTGATTTAAGTGACTTTGATTGTGGAGTGATTGTTGGCGCCTGATGGGGTGGTTTGAGTATCTCAGAAACTGCTGATCTCCTGGGATTTTCAAGCACAACAGTCTCTAGGGTTTACAGAGAATGGTGCAAAAAACCCCCCGAGAAAACACTCAAAGCTGTTGCGCAGGTTGACTCTGTGGTTAAGAAAGCATACAGTGCATTGGCCTTCATCAATCATGGGACTGAGTTTAAGAGCCGAGAGGTAATGTTGCAGCTATATAGGACCCTGGTCAGACCCCACTTGGAGTACTGTGCTCGGTTCTGGTCACCTCACTACACGAAGGATGTGGGAACTATAGTAAGGGTGCAGAGGAGATTTACAAGGATGTTGCCTGGATTGGCGAGCATGCCTTCTGAGAATAGGTTGAGTGAACTTGGCCTTTTCGCCTTGGAGTGACAGAGGATGAGAGGTGGCCTGATAGAGGTGTTTAAGATCATGAGAGGCATTCATTGTGTGAATAGCCAGAGGCTTTTCCCTAGGGCTAAAATGGCTAACATGAGAGGGCACAGTTTTAAGGTGCTTGGAAGTAGGTACAGAGGAGATGTCAGGATGAAGTTTTTTACGCAGAGAGTGGTGAGTGTGTGGAATGGGCTGCTGGTGACGGTGGTGGAGGTGGATACGATAGTGTCTTTTAAAAGGCTCTTAGATAGGTACATGGAGCTTAGAAAAATAGTGGGCTACGGGTAACCCTAGGTAATTTCTAAAGTAAGTACATGTTCAGCACAGCATTGGGGCCGAAGGCCCTGTATTGTTCTGTAGGTTTTCTAAAACATCCAGTGAATCGCTGTTCTGTGAATGAAAATGCCTTGTTAATGAGAGAGGTCGGGGGAGTGTGGCCAAGCTGCTTCAAGCTGCCAAGAAATTGCCAGTAACTCAAATAACCACACATTCCAACGGCGGTGTGCAGAAGTGAATCTCTGAATGCACAACATGTTGTACCTTGAAGTGGATAGACTACAGCAGTAGAAGACCACAGACATAAAATTAGTGGCCACTTTATTAGCTACCTCTTTTACCTAATAAAGTGGCCAACATGTGTGTAGATAGGGATCACAGATCAAAGTAAATTTTATTATCAGAGTGCATATATGTCACCATATACAACCGGGACCTTCAATTTCTTGTGGGCATACTCAAATCTATAGAATAGTAAATATAATAGAAACAATGAAAGACTGCCAAACTAGGGTGTTCAACCGGAGTGCAGAAGACAACAAGCTGTGCAAATGCAATTATAAATATGTAACAATAAATGAAGAGGCCAAGAGGTGAAGAGTCCTTGAAAGAGAGTCCATTGGTTGTGGGAACAATTGGTTGCGAAATTGAATGAGTTGCCCCCTGATGGTTGAGGGGTAGTAACTGTCCCTGAATCTAGTGGTATGACTCCTTGGGTTTTTGTACCTTTTCCCTGAGGCAGCAGTGAGAAGAGAACATGATCTGAGTGATGAGCACCCCTGACGATGGAGGCTGCTTTCCTGTGACAATGTTTCATGTAGATGTGCTCAGTGGTTGGGAGGGTTTCACCTGTGACGGACTGGGCCGTATGCACTGCATTTTGTAGGATTTTCTGTTCAAGGGCTTTGGTGTTTCCATACCAGGCTGTGATGCAACCAGTCAATGTACTCTCTACCACAGATCTACAGAAGTTTTCTCGACGTTCTAGATGTCATGCCGAAAATTAGACTGCCTACTCAACCCTGTAGAGAATTCTGAAAGGCAAGGAAGTTTTTTCCGAAGATAAATAAATGTACAGAACTGTCTTTTAACACTGATGATATACTCTGTACTTTTCCTTATTATTGATTGTGTGGCCCATTATTCTATTTCAGCCCGATTCCATTACGTAAAATGATGTTTACTGCTTATCTACAGGAAGGGAACATGTATCTGTGCAAAAATTTCCCACTGTGATGTAACTGTAAATGTAGGATTTTTTAAGTGATCTCCTCACTATGCAGTGAGTAGATGCACCAACATCTCCTTAAGTTCCATTGTTAGCTTGTCAAATGGTTTAGCTTTGAACATTTTGTTACAGTGCTTATAAAACAAATCACTGTGCGAAGAACAATTTGCACATCCCAGCATGTTGTACCCCTTTGGAGATTTCAGCTTTACTTTCCCGATGCCGGTTGCAAAATAAAGTTGTCAGACTCTGAAGTGACTGCTGTTTCATTCAATCTTGCCTCCTGTACCAGATAGAAAGAAATAGTTCTCCAACTGTGTGGCTGAATTCCATACATCTGAAACTTAAAGGTTCAGTTTTGGTTGGCAGCTTTCTCTAAAAAACTAGTGCACTGGGTCAAGTGGTTGCTGTTCTGAAGCAGTAAGCAGAGTTGTGGCCAACACTCTCAGGAAGAGGACCACAGTCCACAACCCCCTACCTGGGGTGAGGGTTTGACGGTTTCTCCATGACTTCCTGGACTTTGCACTGACCTGCTGTCAGACTCGGTTTCTGAGTCTTGCTCATTCTGTGGACTCAAGTGGCTCTGCCCAGTTCTGATGGGATTCCACAGTAATAATCTCTCTGATCGTCTGCTAGCCAGTTGAGCCTCCACCCACAAACTCAACAGTTCACACCCCTCATCACCACTGCTTTATTATTTCCTGTCAGAGTCACTCCTGTGCATCTACGTACATATGCTATCTTATGTATTTATTCTCATTGTGTTTTTATAATTGTGTTCTTTACCTACTGCAATTTCTGTGCTGCATCGGATCCAGAGTAACAATGATCTTGTTCTACTTTATACTTGTGCTCTGGAAATGACATTAACCGATCTTGAATCTGAATTCAGAAGCCCCATTCAATGCGATGGGGATTCTTCCGCTGCAGATGGGGGCAGGGGAGTGACATTTGCAATTTTCTAGTTTTTCTGGAACCATTCCAGAATCTAGTGATACTTGGAAGATCATTACTAATGACAATGACCAGAGGGTACAGCCTTAGAATAGAGGGACATCCGTTTAGAACAGAGATGATGAGGAATTTCTTTAACTAGAGAATGGTGACTCTGTGGAATTCAGTGTCACAGGTGGCTGTGGGGGCCAAGTCACTGGGCATATTTAAAGTGGAGGTTGATAGGTTCTTGATTAGTAAGGGTGTCAAAGGTTATGGGGAGAAGACAGAAGAATGGGCTTGAGAGGGATAATAAACCAGCCATGATGGAATGGCAGAACAGAGTTGGAGGGCCAAATGGCCTTATTCTGCTCTTAGATCTTATATCGTAAAAGCTGGAGGAACTCAACGTCAGGCAACATTTATTTGTTCTTTGGTCAGAAGAACAATGAGTTGATGTTTCGGGCCAAAACCTTTCATCGGGGAGCTCATCTGCAGAATCTTTTGTGTTTATAATAAAGAGAATGTCTGTGATTGGTGGTCAATCTGCTTTGGATGAAGGGCCATTGACTATAAATACTAACGTGCATTTGTCCTTACGTGGATGTTGCTTAAACTGCTTAGTATTTTCAGCATTGACAGTTTTTACTTCAGGTTTCTAGCATCTGCAGATTCTTTATTTTTTGCTTTCTTTTAATTACACATCATTAAAAACATTTTTAAACCAATAATTTTTAGATGTATATTTACGTACTTACTGTCTGTTATGCCGCTGATGTTTCAGGCAGCAATGAAGGTCCTCTATCACTGGCGGTGTTCAGGGCTTCCTTCATCATGCCTGTAGCTTCCTCTCAGTTTTCACTACTGTCAGTCAGGCAAGTCATAGTTAGAGACTCAGGAATACTGTCACACTCAGATGAAGAAGGATTGTTCATTGCTGTTTCTATAACATTTTTGTTTGACCAGCCAGGGTTGTTAGCCCTGAGCTGAGCCCCCGAACCAGAAGGACCAGGGGACCACTCTTAGTCTGGCCTCTACCCTTTGACCTGTTTGGGAATGAGTGACCCCCACCGAGGGCCGAAGCATAAAGCCTTGACTTCAGCCAACATAGCACTCCAGGTCATTGAGGCACGCAAGCCTCCAAACCACAACGAGGCTGTGGTCCTCTTGGAGGTTTTGGATGTGTAATAGTTTTTAAATGCCTCCTGAATATCAGGCACATTCAAAAATAATTCAGAGAGCATAATCCTTCCGGACGTTGGCAGGGGTTAAACCGTGCCCCAGCTTTACCCCGTATCATTCTGTTGACACTGATACTCCATTCCCCAGGTCCCAGCTGAAGGTATCCTTGCTCTGCAACCAGTGCAGTGAACACAGGCAGAGAGTGAGGAAAAAACCTAGGGCAGAAATGCTGAGCAACTTCCATTTCTGCAAGCCGCACTTCCAGAGTGTTTTAAATCAAACTTAAATGAGAGCTTACAAAGACTGGTTAACCGATTTGAATTGTACTGTTGCCCAGTTAGATCAGATAAATGAATGAGCAGTATAAAATGCCAGCGTTGTAACTTTGGCTATAACTTGCTTTTAGTCTGATAATGCCAACTGCAGTCAAGACGTTTCACAGCACCAACACTTCATTTAGTCTTGGGTTCAACTGATGTTGATTTAAGATTCTGGAATTTGCATTCCTGGCATGGGGCAATCTTAAATGCACACCAGTCTGCAATTAGTTCAACACTTTGAGAGGCTTCAGAGTTCAATGACACAAAATTAAATTGAGCACTTTATTTAGTAAACTTGAGATGTGAGGCAAAGGCAAAATATTTGTTTGCACTGAAATTAGCCAACACAGACAGCACAAAGCTGTTGGGAAGTTCTCCTTTCGCACTTATGCTCAATGAGTCGCAGTAGAATTTGCAGTTGTAGTTCATAAACTCCTTGGATTATGTTTCTGCATTTGCCATCAATAAATCCTGTTGTTCTGTGCTTCAGCATGAATGTCTAATATCAGTAGGCTAGATAAACCATAAGATATAGAAACAGAGTTAGGCCATTTGGCTCATCAATCTTGGTTGATTTGTTACCCCCTCAACCCTATTCTCCAGCCTTCTTCATGTAATCTTTGACACCCCTACTAATCAAGAACCTGTCAACCTCTGCTTTGAATATACCCAATGATTTGGCCTCCATAACCATCTGTGGCAGTGGATTCCACAGATTCCCCACCATCTGGCTAAAGAAATTTCTACTCATCTATTCTGAGGTGGTGCCCTCTGTTCCTAGACTCCCCCGCTACAGGAAACAGCCTCTCCATATCCAGTCTGTCTAGGCCCTTATTGGATAGGCTTCAATGAGATTCGCTCTTATTCTTCTAAACTCCAGCTAGTACAGGCTCAGAGCCTGTGTGTGTGCCATTTTGTGTGTGTGTGATTCTCTTTATTCTCTTAATCCAGACCTGTCCCTGCATCTTAAAATGTGTTTGTTATCTCTGTATTCCTGTTCTGATGATGGGTCAGCAACTTCAATGATTAAAAATGTTTCCTTCTCCATACACACTGCCTGGCCTGTTAAGTATTTATAGGAAACATCCTCTCTATCTAGACCTTCCAGTCGTTCTCATGGGATCGTCCTCATGAACGTTCTCTGCCCCCTGTCCAATGCCAACACATCCTTTCTTAGATAAGGGGCCCAAAGCTGCTCACCATACTCCTGGCGAAGATGGAGAATGGTTGGGTGGCAGAGTGGTGCTGTTGATAGTGTTGTTCCTTATGGGTCCAGTGACTCAGATTTAATCCTGACAGCTGGTGCCATGTGTGAGGAGTTTCTACATTCTACCTGTGATCCCATGGGCTTTCTCCCACATCTCAAAGATATGCAAGTTGATTGAATTGGCATCTATAGCTTTGAGTTAGTGCGTAGCTAAATGTTAGAATATTGGGTGGGAGGGTGCTGAGGGAATGTGGTGGGAATAAATTGGGATTATAAGCACAAAAGTTTCTGCAGATGCTGGAAGTCCAAAGCAACACACATAAAGTACTAGACAAACTCAGCAGGCCAGGCAGGATCCACAGAAAGAATGGAAATCCAAAATAACGTACACAAAATGCTGGTGGAACTCAGTATGTCAGGCAACATCTATAAAATCTATGAAATTAATAAACAGTTGAAATTTCAGAGTGAGACCCTTCAGGACTGAGAAATGTTATTAGTTAGCATTAGCGTAAATGGACACAGTCTCTATGGAATGAAGGATTTACTTCTGAAACCCAACTCAACTCTCTAAGTTATTCAGGAGTAAAATAATACTCAGCTTTCATCACAGGCAAATATTAGATTTGCTTTGAAAGATGAAATTATAAATATAAGATTGGGAATAATAATTTGTTTAAAAGTAATTTGTGTTCAATATGTGAGCACAAAATTTATATGGTAAAAGTGTAATTTAGATTAAGTTTTAAAATAATCTCTCAGCAGGCTTGAACATTAATGTATTCATTGTTATGGATCATTTCATAATAAGGCCTGGAAAATATGAATAACTCAGTCTTCAGAAGTAAATCATTGATTCAGCTATTCACCCAAAAGTATTAATAGCTTAGTTTTAAACTCTGTATATCTATTCCTTGATTTTTGTCCACAAGATGAAACATTCTACAACTGCAATTTGAATTTTTGATGTATTTATATATTGTTCCAATAACGTATTATTTTCACAACAATGACTGTATGACAAATGGTAAGAAATAGTGGGCATTTGTTTAGATCAAAATTTGCATCCCCTTACAGGAAGAATGTGAAAAATAACACACATTCCCAATCAAAACTAGTCTGGGTAGAGCAATGTTGGTAAAATTGATTTTAGATTGTAGAACAGCACAACACAAGAACAGGCCCTTCAGCCCACAAAGTTGAGCCGAACCAAATAAATTAGCAATCAAATGGCTATCTAAACTATTCTCTTGCCTACACCATATCCATCTTGTTCCATTTTCCTCACCTTCATGTGCCTATTGGAAGGTCTCTTAAAAGTCCTTAATGCTTCTGCCTCTACCACTATCCCTGGCAGTGCATTCTGGACACCCACCACACTCTGTGTGTGTTTAAAAAATAAAAAAAAAATTGCCCCTCACATCTCCTTTGAAATTAGCCCTCTCACCTGAAATGCATATCTGCTCTTTCTGTGCCTGTCATAAACTCTATAAGGAGAGTCTGTACTTGATCTGGCATTGGGAAATGAACCTGGTCAGGTGTCAGATCTCTCAGGGGAAGAGCATTTTGGAGATAGTGATCACAATTCTATCTCCTTTACCATAACATTGGAGAGGGATAGGAACAGACAAGTTAGGAAAGCTTTTAACTGGAGTAAGGGGAAATATAAGGCTGTCAGGCAGGAACTTGGAAGCATAAATTGGGAACAGATGTTCTCAGGGAAATGTACGGAAGAAATGTGGCAAATGTTCAGAGGATATTTGTGTGGAGTTCTGCATAGGTACATTCCAATGAGACAGGGAAAGGATGGTAGTTAAAGGAACTGTGGTGTACAAAGGCTGTTGTAAATCTAGTCAAGAAGAAAAGAAGAGCTTATGAAAGGTTCAAAAAACTAGGTAGTGATAGAGATTTAGAAGATTATAAGGCTAGTAGGAACGAGCTTAGGAAAAAAATTAGGAGAGCCAGAAGGGGCCATGAGAAGGCCTTGGTGGAAAGGATTAGGGAAAACCCCAAGGCATTCTATAAGTATGTGAAGAGCAAGAGGATAAGACATAAGAGAATAGGAGAAATCAAGTGTGACAGTGGAAAGTGTGCACGGAACTGGAGGAGATAGCAGAGGTACTTAATGAATACTTTGCTTCAGTATTCACTACGGAAAAGGATCTTGGTGATTGTAGGGATGACTTACAGTGGACTGAAAAGCTTGAGCATGTAGATATTAAGAAAGAGGATGTGCTGGAGCTTTTGGAAAGCATCACTTTGGATAAGATACCAGGAATGGACAAGATGTAACCTAGGCTACTGTGAGAGGTGAGGGTGGAGATTGCTGAGCCTCTGGCAATGATCTTTGCATCATCAATGGGGAAAGGAGAGGTTCTGGAGAATTGGAGGGTTGTGGATGTTGTTCCGTTATTCAAGAAAGAGAGTAGAGATAGCCCAGGAAATTATAGACCAGTGAGTCGTACTTCAGTGGTTGGTAATTTGATGGAGAAGACCCTGAGCGGCAGGATTTATGAACATTTGGAGAGGCATAATATGATTAGGAATATTCAGCATGGCCTTGTGAAAGGTAGGTTGTGCCTTACGAGCCTGATTGAATTTTTTGAGGATGTGACTAAACACATTGATGAAGGTAGAGTAGTAGATGTAGTGTATATGGATTTCAGCAAGGCATTTGATAAGGTACCCCATCCAAGACTTATTGAGAAAGTAAGGAGGCATGGGATCCAAGGGGATATTGCTTTGTGGATCCAGAGCTGGCTTGTCCACAGAAGGCAAATAGTGGTTGTAGATGGGTCATATTCTGCATGGAGGCCGGTGACCAGTGGTGTGCCTCAGGGATCTGTTCTGGGACCCCTACTCTTTGTGATTTTTATAAATGACCTGAATGAGGAAGTGGAGGGATGGGTTAGTAAATTTGCTGATGACACAAAGGTTGAGGGTGTTGTGGATAGTGTGGAGGGCTGTCAGAGTTTACAGTGGGATGTTGATAGGATGCAAAACTGAGCTGAGAAGTGACAGATGGAGTTCAACCCAGATAAGTGTGAGGTGGTTCATCTTGGTAGGTCAAATATGATGGCAGAATATAGTATTAATGGTCAGACTCTTGGCAGTGTGGAGGATCTTGGGCTCCGAGTCCATAGGACACTCAAAGCAGCTGCGCAGATTGACTCTGTGGTTAAGAAGACATATGGTGCATTTGCCTTCATCAATCATGGAACTGAGTTTAGGAGCCGAGAGGTAATGTTGCAGCTATATAGGACCCTGGTCAGAGCCCACTTGGAGTACTGTGCTCAGTTCTGGTTGCCTTATTACAGGAAGGATGTGGAAACTATAGAAAAGGTGCAGAGGAGATTTACAAGGATGTTGCCTGGATTGGGGAGCATGCCTCATGAGAATAGGTTGAGTGAACTCGGCCTTTTCTCCTTGGAACGACGGAGGATGAGAGGTGACCTGATAGAGGTGTATAAGATGATGAGAGGCAATGATCGTGTGGATAATCAGAGGCTTTCTCCCAGGACTGAGATGGCTAACACAGGAGGGCACAGTTTTAAAGTGCTTGGAAGTAGGTACAGAGATGGCAGGGGTAAGTTTTTTTCTCAGAGAGTGGTGAGTGCATGGAATTGGCTGCCGGTGACGGTGATGGAGGCGGATATGATAGGGTCTTTTAGGAGACTCCTAGAGCGGTACATGGAGCTCAGAAAAATAGGGCTATGGATAACCCTCGGTAACTTCTAAGGTAAGCTTTGTGGGCCGAAGGGCCTGTATGGTGCTGTAGGTTTTCTATGTTTCTAAGATCTCCCCTCAGCCTCCGGTGCTCCAGAGAAAACAACCCAAGCTTGTCCAACCTCTCATGCCCTCTAATCCTGGTATTGTATGAAGGCCAAGTGAACCCCTTTACCACTGAACCCATAAACCCCTTTATCTTTGGGGTTTTAGAATTCAACTGTGATTTTTAAGGTCTCTTTTGGTCATGGACTCACAACTAATAAACCTTGACTTCTGTTACTTGGGTTGCTTTAATGGTCTAAGAACATAAGCAGCTCAATGTTTCCTCTTGGCTCTGTTGCGCTGAGCTTGGCCAACAGTGAAGTTACAACATTTATATTACTATTTTCTCTGGGTGCACGCAAAATCCTGCTGGCGACTTATTGTTTTTAGAGATTTAAGATGTAGAGATAGCGGAGTCAATTTGAAGTATTTTCTGAGGCTCACTACAAGAATCTGGCATGAGGTTTGAGTATTTAAGCTCTGTCAAATCAGGCTTCATAATGCCGAGACATTTGTAAAGTCATGGTTAAAAGTTGATTTATATGGAGCACATTTTCTGCCACTGTATATAAACTACAGATTAGCTCAGCTATAAACAGCATAATATTTTGTTGAGCATCTGTCATGTTCCTTCTCCTGTGACAATTCTTGTCAAACAAATAATTCTGAAAATTTGCCTCGGGAATTAATGAGCTAATCGGCTGCCATGAAACTTAAATTCATGGTTTCTCATAACAACGGATTACTTTTCCATAATTTATTGGCAGAAATAGTGTTTAATTGTATCATTCATTACACAGCACTTCAATGCGTTTATATAGATCTACAAATGATACATCTCTGCATCACCAGGAGCTTGGACAGAATGTTGGTAATGAGACAAGAAATCAAGTGGCACTGAATCAGAATCAGGTTTAATATCATCGGCAGATGTTGTGAAATTTGTTGTTTTGCTGCAGCAGTAAATTGCAATACATAAAAAGTAAGTTACAATAAATATATAGTATATTAAAAATGTTATATACAAGCTGTATAAGGCCTTAGTTAGACCCCACTTGGAGTACTGTGTTTATTTCTGGGCACCTCACTACAGGAAGGACGTGGATACTACAGAGAGAGTGCAGAGGTGATTTACAAGGATGTTGCCTGGATTGGAGAGCATGCCTTATGAGAATAGATTGAATGAGCCTGGTCTTTTCTCCTTGGAGTGACAGAGGATGAGAGGTGACCTGATTGAGGTGTATAAGATGATGAGAGGCATTGATTGTGTGGACAGCCAGGGGTTTTTTCCCAGGGCTGAAATGGCTAATGTGAAGGGGCATGGTTTTAAGTTGCTTGGCAGTAGGTACAAAGGGGGATGTCAGAGGTAATTTTTTTTCACACAGAGAGTGGTGGGTGTGTAGAATGCACTGCCAACAACAGTGGTAGAGGCAGATACAATAGGGTCTTCTAAATGATTCTAGATAGGCATGAAGCTTAAAAAAATAGAGGGCTATGCGGTAGGGAAATTCTAGGCAATGTCTAGAGTGGTTGGCGTAACATTGTGGGCTGAAGTTGCCTTAATGTGCTACAGATTTCGATGTTTCTAAATTAAATAAGTTGTGCAAAAAAAATCAAAAATAATGAGGTAGTGTTTATAGAGTCATAGAAAATTATAGTACAGAATCAGGCCCTTCATCCCATAAAGTCCTGGCCAAAACAACGTACACAATGATATAATTTGATGTGGTAAATCAAGAAAGAATAAGTTTTGTAAGGAAAAGTTTTGATGACTTAGGAAAAGCAAGTAGGAAGTTTCTTGGAATTGCTAATAGATAAATTTATGTAAATGAGATGTGGAGTAAGAGAATTATGTGGTTAGTTCGATGTTTCATCAGTTACTTTAGAATTTAAGTATATGTGTGTATTGAAATCTGGATTATGGAATGATTATTAAAGTGAAGAAGAGAATTTTGAAATATATTCAGCAGAAGAGTGTCAGAGATATGGATGTTGGATGATTACAACTATAATGCAAAAAGTTATTTTAAAAAAACAATTAAAGTTTGTTTTGGCCCACTGTGTTGTGTCAACTTTTTTACCTGCCCCAAGATCTATCTACCCTTCCCTCCCACCTAGTCCTTCTGCCTATCTAAGAGCCTCTTGACTGTCTCTGAAGTATCTGCCTCTGCTACTACCCCCGGCAGTGTACTCCAAGCACCTGTGTGAAAAAAACCTGCCTCTGACATTCTCCCTACACTTTCCTCCCAACACCTTTTCACTATGCCCTCTCATGTTAGCCATTTTTTTGTCCTGAGGAAAAGGTCTCCGGCTTTCCACTCAGTCTGTGCCTGTGATCATATCTTACACGCCTGTCCATTCATCTATCATTGTCCATCACTCCGAAGGGAATTACCCAAGCTGCTTGTGAGACATGCTTTCAAATCCAGGCAGCATCCTGGTCAATCTCCCCTGCACCCTCTCTAAAGCTTCCACATCCTTCCTTGTTTTTGATCCTGGGAATAAATTGGATAAGATGAATAAACAAAAAATATTTCTCTGAGTCAGTGGGTAGGATGTAAACAAAATCACAATAAGACTGAAAACTTTTAGTTCTGTATGAGCCGCACTGACATGTATATGGAAATGTGGCAACTTGAAATCAGAATCAGGTTTATTATCACCGGCATGTGATGTGAAATTTGTTAACTTAGCAGCGGCAGCTCAATGCAATAATAATGTAGGAGAAAAAATAATAATAATAAATAAGTGAATCTTACTTTATATTGAATAGATTAAAAGTTGTGCAAAAAACAGAAATACTATATATTTTTTTAAAAGTGAGGTCGTGTCCAAGGGTCCAAGTGCAAAGGAAGGTGGAGGAATATTTGGTGAAATTATTGCTGGTGTATTGAATGCAACGTTAGAGAAAGACTGGATAAGTATTTGTATCAGAGTTGTGGATGAAATGAGCTGGTGGGGAATTATTTTGCATTGTAAAGTAATGATGAGCAGACAGAGAGACGTATACCTACCAGCTGTGCTGTAGTTCAGGGCCAGAGGTTGAACGTCAATCATTGTTTTATGGATTCCATTTGAAAACGTAGATGCTGCAAAGAGAATTGGGGAAGATTCCATTCACTTCATGGGCAGAGCACTGTTAACACTTAAGCCGCTTTTTATAATGCTGTTTACATTGTAAATACATGCTGGTACTTATGTATTAATGCACGTTTATTCCATATCTGTACTGCTAACATTTTGATATTATGTATTCTTTACTACTGTTGAATGATGTTTTTCGTTATGCGCTGTGCCAGCACGGTCCTGATACATGTGAATAAGTGTTCTCTACGTGGTGAATGAAGTTGATTCTTGATCCTTAATAAAAGAAATAATTCATTTAAGGTGTTTCAAGATAAAAGTAAAAGGACAAATTTGGCCTGATATTGAGAAAACTTTGAGAATTCAATGACATTTCAATGATCTGATCTTTATCACGCCTGGTCTTTAGTTTTAACCTTCAATTTTGCCTTTCTGTCTTTGGTTCAGTCTTTTATCCTCTGTGTTTTGACGATATGTCATTCAGTTCTTAGTTGTTAAAGCACTTACTCAGGTGTCACTTTTAGTACTGACTGGGCACTCTCCGGGAAATATTTAGCCTCCAATTGTCCCTGATGTCAATGAGAAAAGGTGAGTTGACAGACGAGCAATAGCCAGTATTTAGAAGGCAAGGCTAAGATGAGTGAAGGAAGGGAGTGAAGAGGCCCGAGATGACAGCTGGGTGGCAACTGAAGCACCTTGCCCACTGGAACCTCTGGACAGAGGCGCCCGTGAAATCCTTCGCAGTTGACAATGGAAATACTGATTGAGTGGAATGTTGACAAATGGACATCTTGGTTAGCATTGGAATACTCGGGCTGAAGCGCCTGCTTTTGTGCTGAGACACTACGTGTGAGCAAAGGGGAAAGGACGGAGCATTTTGAGATTATTATATATTAGAGGATGGGAGTCGTGAATCATTCTCGCAGCAGAGCATGAATCCTGGAGAATGTTGTCATTATCCAGAGTCCTGTCATCTTTCCTGGTCGCACAATTAGAAAGAAGGAATCTGTACTTTAACTGAAATGTGTGGAAAAACACTCATTTAATGCCATTCAGTTATGCTTTTGCCAAATTAAAGTCTAAGTGATTTATAGCCTCAAGATTCCTGGCAATGCTTCCTACCAATTGGCATATGCACCTAGTACTAGAGCTGTTAAAGCCCTACACAGGAACTCACCAATGTTTAAACCCCAGGGATAAGACAATTCATTGTTTAAGTTTTCAAAGCTGAGTTTCTTCTTCTTTCTCTTTTTCTCTCTTTCACACTCTCTTTCCATCTTTCTCTCTTCCACTCTTTCTCTCTCTCTCTCTCTCTCACTGTCTCCACCACTTCTTTCTCTTCACCGCCACCTCTCTCTCTCTCCCCCGCCTCTCTATTTCTCTCTCCCTTTTCTCCCTCCCCGCCGCCACCTCCCTCTCTCTACTCCCCCCCCCTCTCTCTCTCTCTCCCTTTCTCTCCCTCTCTCTCACTCCTTCTCTCTACTCTGTTTGCACTGCTTGTGCAGATTGTGTGTGTACAGGTCAGTGAGCAGGGCAGCTTTCGCTGTTGAGGTGCTATGCCAAAGCATGCGATATATTGTGAAATTGGCAATTTCTGCAAAATCACACTTTAGTTGAGAGGTATGAATGTTAGCAGCTGTGATTATGCCACAACTGGATTGATCTGAAAGCCTAATGTCCCTCGGGGAAGGAACTCTGCCATCTTTGCATATCTGATACAGATAAGATTCCAGGCCTAGCTGTGTAGTTGACCCTTCACTGACTCTTCCTTTCAGTGACAAAGAGGGGTGGAGAATGAATGCATTACCAGTGATTCCCAAGGTCCCATAAATGAATAAAGGCATGGAAGATAAATGAATATATAGGAAATATAACTGTTCATTTGTAAAACTGTCAGTTATTCCTGGGAATAACGATTAAAGGAGTCTATGGCTTAGATAAGGTGAGCAATAACAGTCTCTATCCCAGGGCAGGGGAGTCCAGAGCTAGTGGGCATAGATTAAAGATGAGAGGGAAAAGATTTAAGAGACCTGAGGGGTAACCTTTAACACAGAAATTGAAGAGTTTGTGGAATGAGCTGACAGAGGAAGTGATTGAAAGTAATAGTATCATGTAAGACCATAAGACATAGGAGCAGAATTAGGACATTTGGCCCGTTGAGTCTACTCCACCACTTAATCATGGCTGATCCTTTTTTCTCCCTCCTCATCTCCACTCTCTGGCCTTCTCCCCGTAACCTTTGATGCCATGTCCGATCAAGGATCTCATCAATCTCTGCCTTAAATATACCCAATGACCTGGCCTCCACAACTGACTATGGTAATAAGCTCAACAAATTCTCCACCCTTTGGCTGAACCTCTGTTTTAAATGGATACCCCTCGATCTTGAGACTGTGCCCTCTTGTCCTTGACTCCCCCACCATGGGAAACATCCTTTCCATATCCACTCTGTCTAGGCCTTTCAATATTGGAAAGGTTTCAATGAGATCTCCCCTCATCCTTCGGAATTCCAGCGAGTATAGACCTTGTGCTGTCCAACGTGCCTCGTATGATAACCCTTTCATTCCCGGAATCATCCTTGTGAACCTCCTCTGAACAATCTCCAATGCCAGCACATCTTTTCTTAGGTGAGGGGCCCAAAACTGTTCACAATACTCAAAGTGAGGCCTCACCAGTGCCTTGTAAAGCACCAGCATCACATGCCTGCTCTTGTATTCTAGACCTTTGGAAATGAATGCTAACATTGCATTTGCAATGTAACAACTACTAGGATAAGTACATGGAGGGATATGGCTGGAATGCCAGAAACTGGGTCTATCTCAGCCCAACTTGGGGCCTCTGGACGCCTCAGTTAATGGTAGGTGTCCTAGACATAAAAAAAGGTTGAGAACCCCTCATCTAGGGGGACAATGTAGTCTGCATGGACTCGTTGGGCCCAGGCACCTGAATTCCTGCTGTATAACTCTGATTCCCTGAGAGAATTTCAGTGGGTTTCATTTCAGAACTGGTCACCGAAGTTAATAGGAGGATTTTAATTTCTGTACCTTGATTCACTTTTTGCTATTTTTGTCTTGCAGTGCCATATCTTTAATATTTTAGTATTTGCTGATTATTGTAATAATGTGGCTGTGGAAATCATAACACAGCGGATTGCTGTTTGGAAGTAGGAATATATGGTGCCATGAGTGTGCCAGAACTCTGCAGGTGGTCCCGGGGGGTGGGTGTGTGTGTGTGTCTGTGTATTCATAGGAGTCCTTCCACACAGAAAGTGCTGTAAACCTCTGATCTAAAAGAATATTGTTTCAGGATCAGCTTCCAAATAACTGTTGCATGCTGTGATTCCATTCCATTGCATCAGCAGCAGCACATTTTGGAACTTAAATGTGTGTGATTTTTTAATATATATATATTAGCACTGTGAAAATTTATGGTGCTGTGGAATTCCTCCCCTGTGGTCATTCTGGAGTGGAATTTTCAAACTGGGCCTTTCCATGAACCTCGTTGCCACACAACTCCCAATACAATAACACAATAACAACTCTTTATAGATGACCAGAATGAGAGGAAATGAGTACAAAGTACAGAGAGCATCAATTTTTACCCTCATGGAATAACTCTAGCAATTTAAATGATTATTTAAGATATACTTTTTTTATTTTAAAATAAAACAGGCTCTGATCAAGTACAACTTCTGTATTTTGTTTTTAATGAGCTAAATGGGTAAATTGATTTGTTATTGTCATATGTACCAAGGTGCAGTGGAAAAACTCATATACTGTTCATGCAGATCAATTCATTTGAATAGTGCGCTGAGGCAGTACAAGGTAGAACAATAACCACGAGCCTATACTCATTTCCACCTTGCCTTTCTGCAAAAAACAGTGATGTGGGTGAGCATATTTACAGATAATTACATGACTGAGTTCCCAATAGAGTTGAATGCTCTATCAGAGATTCAAAGTGCATTTATTAACAAAGTATGTATACAGAATACATCTCTGAGAATTGTCCTGCGGGCAGCCATTAAACAAAGAAACCTGTAACTGTGACCTTATCTGTATTTGTCTCTAGCAGCTTTGACCAAACTAATAGAATCCAGAAAGAATTTTAAAACCTTACTTTTTAATCCCTTGCTGCCCAGTGGCAATAATGTATCCACGGAGTTGGAATTGATTTTGAAAAGTTGGTGTGCCCTCCAGAAGCATTTCATTAGACTGCTGTTTAAGCTGTTAATTTTTAGTTAATTTATTTGCTTTTTTTAAATTATTATTCTGGACAGACACCCAGCAACACAAACTTAGGTTTAGTAATCCAGAGGCCTGGGGTACTGTTCCAGAAGTACGGATTCAAATTCTATCACTTTAGCTGAAAGATCCAAAAACTGATGCTGGAAATCTGAAATAAAAGCACAAACTGCTGGAGGTACTCAGCAGGTCAGGCAGCAGCCAACGAGAGAGTAACACACTTAATGTTTTCGGTGAGAGAGAGCAAAGAAAGTGGAAGTCAGAATCAGGCTTACTATCACCGATATATGTCATGAAATCTGTTTTTTTTTGTTGTGGCAGCAGGTACGGTGAAAGACAAAAGATTACTTTCAGTTGTAATAAAAATAAATAAGTAATGGAAAAAAGGAATAGTGAGGTAACATTCATGGACTGTTCAGAAATCTGATGGAAGAAGCTGTTACTAAAACACTGAGTGTGTGCCTTCAGGCTCCTGTACCTCCTCCCTTATTTATTCATTTGTGAGATAGGGCGTTGCCAACAAAGCCAGCATTTATAGCCCATCCCTTGTTGACCTGGAGAAGGTGGTGAAGAGCTGCCTCCTTGAACTGCTGCAGTCAGTGAGATGTAGGTACACCCACAGTGCTGTTCATTCCATGACTTTGACCCAGCGACAATGAAGGAACGGCGATAGGTTTCCAAGTCAGGATGATGAGTGACCTGGAGGGAGTTTTCCAAGTGGTGGCGTTCCCAGGTATCTGCTGTTCTCATCCTTCTAGGTGGTCGTGGGTCTGGAAGGTGCTGCCTTAGGAACTTTGGTGGGTTGTTGCAGTGCATCCTGTAGATAGTACACACTGCTGCAACTGTTCGTCGATGGTAATACTGACCCTGATGGGAGTAATGAGGTGAAGGTCCTTATTGATGGATGTCACCTTCTTGAAGCATGGCTGTGTGTGTGTGTGTATGAGGGAGATGGAGATACAATAAATTTTAAATTTTGTCTCTTTAAAAAGGGATAAACGCCAGGCCCAATATCAGTACATACAATGCTAATATCGTTCATGCTTACCATGTCAAAACAGATGCTGTTTGGCCTGATGAGTCCCCTCAGGGGTTTGCTTATTTTGCTACAGAAGGACTCTACTTGGCTTAGCCCTGTCATCAGTTGAATGCATGATATATTAGCTTGCAGTTCACAGATCTTCAAATGTTTATCCAAGTGTGATGAGGGTTTCTACCTTTGGCACTGTCTCAGGTTATAAATTCTGGACCCCAGCACTCTTAAAATAAACTATCCCAAATAATCTTGCACCTTTCAGTTAACTTAAATCGATGTGCCCCAAGTTAGTGCTGTCTCTGAAGCAAGCTCCTATTGTTTACCCTCCAAAGGACTCTCATAATTTTATACATCCCAATCAAATCTTCCCTCAAATTCCTTTGTTTGAAAGAAAGAAGGCTCAGCCCGAATAGTCTGTCCTCCTAACAGTAATTCTGTAGTCTTGGCAACATTCTAGAATATCTTCTCTACACCTGTAACCAAGGACCATTGGAACAAACTTTTGACACAATGTCTGCTAGTTCCTCCTTGGATCCATGCAAGGGCTTGGGGTGTATTTTTATGAGGGCCTATGATTTTTTTGTATGCTTTAAAGATGCTCCTAATGTTTCACTCTTTCTCTGTTCACTACCTGTTAATTTCCATTCTTCCTCTTCAATATTAATATCTACACAGAGGGGCCACATTACTCGATACTCCCTGTACGCTCGTGGTCTTCTGCTGCTGTAGCCCTTCACCTTCAGGGTTCGACGTGTTGTGTGTTCAGAGATGCTCTTCTGTACACTACTGTTGTAATGCGTGCTTCTGGGATACTATTACCTTCCTGTCAACTTGAACCAGTTTGGTGCTTCTCCTCTGGCCTTTCTCATACTCAAGGTGTTTTTGCTACAGAGCAACCACTCACTGGATTTTTAAAAATTGTTTTTCACATCATCCTCTGTAGATCAGCAATTTCTAAGGTACTCGAACCACCCCATCTGGCACCAACAAACATTCCACAGTCAAAGTCACTTAGGTCACATCCCTTTCCCATTCTGATGTTTGGTCTGGACAACTGAACCTCTTGACCGTGTCTGTATGCATTTTTTGCATTAAGTTGCTGCCACATGATTGGCTAATTATATATTTGCATTAATGAGCCAGTGTACAAGTGTACCTAATAAAGTGGCCACTGAGTGTATATCATTTCCCAGTTCTGCAAAGGGGAATACACAGTATTCAGCTGCAACTTCACATTTGGACTGCCATTTTGGTGTTTTGTTAGCACAGTTCTTGCCCATCTTAGCCGTAAGTCATAGAGTCATAGAAATGTACAGCACAGAAACAGACCCTTTGGCCAATCTTGTCAGTGCATAACCATTTCAGAATCAGAATCTGGTTTATTATCACTGGCATGTGTCGTGAAATTTGTTAACGTAGCAGCAGCAGTTCAATGCAATACATAATCTAGAAGAAAAATAAATAAATGTAGATAAATAAGTAAATCAATTACAGTATAGGTATATTGAATAAATGAAAAATAGTGCAAAATCAGAAATAATATATATTTAAAAAGTGAGGTGGTGTTCAAGGATTCAATGTCCATTTAGGAATCGGATGGTAGAGGGGAAGAAGCTGTTCCTGAATTGCTGAGTGTGTGCCTTCAGGCTTCTGTACCTCCTACCTGATTGTAACAGTGAGAAAAGGGCATGCCCTGGGTGCTAGGGGTCCTTAATAATTGATGCTGCCTTTCTGAGACACCGTTCCTTGAAGGTGTCCTGGGTACTTTGTAGGCTAGTACTCAAGATGGAGTCGAATAAATTTATAATCCTCTGCAGCTTCTTTTGGTCCTGTGCAGAGGCCCCTCCATACCAGACAGTGATGCAGCCTGTCAGAATGCTCTCCATGGTACATCTATAGAAATTTTTGAGTGTTCTTGTTGACATACTAAATCTCTTCAAACGCCTAATGAAGTATTGTCACTGTTTTGAATGCTTTATAGCTGCGTTGATATGTTGGGACTAGATTAGGTCCTCGGAGATCTTGACACCCAAAAACTTGAAACTGCTTGCTCTCTCTACTTCTGATCCCTCTGAGGACTGAGGATTTAAACTGCCTACTCCCAGTGACCTGCACCAGGACCATAGCCCTCCATACCCCTTCCACCCCTGTACTTGTCTAAACTTCGCTTAAATGTTGAAATTGAGCATGCACGCACCACTTGCAATGACAGCTTGTCCACACTCTCACAACTGTCATGTCCCCCTTAAACTTTCACCTTTCACCCTTAACCCATGACCTCGAGTTGTAGTCCCACCCAACCTCGGTACAAAAAGCCTGCTTGCATTTACCCTATTTATAGCCCTTATAGAAAACTACAGCACCAAAACAGGACCTTCAGCTCATCTAGTCAATACCAAACTATTAATCTGCCTAGTCCCATCGACCTGCACCCAAACCATAGCCCCCCATACCCTTCCCATCCATGTACCTTGTCCATTTTACTGTTTTTCACTTCACATTTAGAGAATTATCTTGAGTTTCATCATGATTAGCGTCGATTTTATCCTTGGCACTCTCTTGCCTTCCTAACTTCCCTGGGGCTCCTCAGGGGACTGTCCTGTCTCCCTTTCTCTTCACCATCTACACCTTGGACTTCAACTACTGCACAGAGTCTTGCCGTCTTCAGAAGTTTTCTCACAACGCAGAGTACTAACCACTATATGATCACGGCCCTTCAGAAGTTTTCTGATGACTCTGCCATAGTTGGATGCATCAGCAAGGGAGATGAGGCTGAGTACAGGGTGACGGTGGGAAACTTTGTCACATGGTGTGAGCAGAAACATCTGCAGCTTAATGTGAAAAAGACTAAGGAGCTGGTGGTGGACCTGAGGAGGGCCAAGGCACCGGTGACCCCTGTTTCCATCCAAGGGGTCAGTGTGGACATGGTGGAGGATTACAAATACCTGGGGATACAAATTGACAATAAACTGGACTGGTCAAAGAACACTGAGACTGTCTACGAGAAGGGTCAGAGCCGTCTCTATTTCCTGAGGAGACTGAGGTCCTTTAACATCTGCTGGACGATGCTGAGGATGTTCTGCGAGTCTGTGGTGGCCAGTGCTATCATGTTTGCTGTTGTGTGCTGGGGCAACAGGCTGAGGGTAGCAGACACCAGCAGAATCAACAAACTCATTCGTCAGGCCAGTGATGTTGTGGGGGTGGAACTGGACTCTCTGACAGTGGTGTCTGAAAAGAGGATGCTGTCCAAGTTGCATGCCATCTTGGACAATGACTCCCATCCACTCCATAATGTACTGGTTAGGCACAGGAGTACATTCAGCCAGAGACTCATTCCACCAAGATGCAACACTGAGCGTCATAGGAAGTCATTCCTGCCTGTGGCCATCAAACTTTACAATTCCTCCCTCGGAGTGTCAGACACCCTGAGCCAATAGGCTGGTCCTGGACTCATTTCCACTTGGCATAATTTACTTATTATTAATTATTTATGGTTTTATATTGCTATATCCTACACTACTCTTGGTTGGTGCGACTGTAACGAAACCCAATTTCCCTCGGAATCAATAAAGTATGTCTGTCTGTCTATTCTCTTCCAAAGTTACTGCTAGTGCTGAACTCTTAGTATGTGCTATAAGCTTACTTTCTTTTTGCTCTGTCCTGTTTGAGTATGATCGTCCTGGGAGCCTAGATTTGGCAGCTCTCTCTTTGCGTTCAGTGAGTACTTGTTTGTTCTGAACCTTCACTATTTCCTCTCTGAATACCTCCCCCAGCTCGAATTACTGTCAAGAAACTTCTCTCAGTCCCCATTTGCTAAGTCATGACTCGGCAGGGAAAATCAGCCTCGGCTCAAGTTAGAACTTTTACTCCTGGCCTGTCCGTGTCCCCAAAGAGCCCGAGTGAAACTGAAATTGGTGGGAAAACTCTTCTCGCACAAATGTAAGGCCACTTAGCTCAGCTTTGGGAGGTTGTGAAAGGAACACAATCTTCAAGTGCTTCAGCAATGGTTCTGTCTCCATTCATCAGTTTGGAAGTGGGCATCATTCCTTGACCAGCTGCTCACTGGCATTCTACTGAATATCTACACCAGCCTTTTGATAGCCTTGGTAATGAACACAACTTACACTCGAATTACTCGATTCTCTCCAGCTTAGCTCGTGCTGACGAAGCCTTTCCTATCTGACCCTTCAAAATGAATATTATTTTCACGTGATTGCACTTGGTTATCTATGACGTTTCCAATTATGAGCGGTGTGCGGAAAACAAGATATCAGCTGGACTGATTCAAAGCCACACGGTAGCGTAGCGGTTAGTGTAATTGCTTTTGGGGTTCGACACGAAGTTATTTGCTGGGGGGTTTGTAAGCTCTCACCTTGATCGTGAGTGTTTCCTCCCACATTCTAAGGATGTACAGAAAGGGTTATTGTGTTGTGGGCATACTATGTTGGCGTTGGATGCGTGGCAACACTTGTGGGCTGCCCCCAGCTGATTCCATGGACCATGTTGGTTGCTGATGCAAAATGATGCATTTCCCTGTATGCTTTAAGAACATTACAGCATAATACAGGCCCTTCGGTCCACAGTGTTGTGCCAACCTTTTAACATACGCTAAGATAAATCCCACCCTTCCCTTCTACATAGCCTTCAAGTTCTCTATCATCTCTAGGCCTACTTAAGAGTTTCTCAAGTGCCACTATTGCATGTTTTGATTTTTTGATGTATGTGCAACAAATAAAGCTAATCTTTCATTTTAATCATACTTTGATGATTTTTTTTCTAACTTCAAAACATTAAACTAATTCAAAATAAGAGACAGGAGCCGGAAATGTGATTCTAACTTCCAGTTTTACTTTAAATGAGATACACACGTATCATGTGGTAGCGTGATGACGTATACAATTCACGTATATATACATATAATCCATAATGAATTATTTAAAAGAACAAGCATGCTTAATCAAACAGTATGTTTACAATATTCCTCAAATACTACTGAAATATTAAATACACAACACTCCTCCCTGCTTAGCTATAAACTCCAAATTAAGAGAGAATGCATCTCAACTATTTACACAGTATATGACATAATGCAATTACTATATACAGACATCCACAGCATAGTATTTTTTTAAATTGCTCCATTCAGGCCGGAAGATTTAATTGCTGTGGAGGATTTCTAACTCTTATGGGATAATGTCTTTCCTAACAATGTGGGGGAGGGGGTCACTCTGCTTCACAGGTGAGACTTGTGAGTGTGAAACAACCTCAGGCTCTGGGGTCTTCTCCATGGTGGTTGTAGGAGTTGACTCTGAGACTGTAGGAAGTGGTTCTGACTGCGGTAGACACCTTTCTTCTCTAATAATTGACTCTGCTCTCAACTGATCGATGTGTTGTCTCCAGATGATATCAGATGCAGTCCCCACTGTGTAGGAGAGTGGTCCAGTTCTTTCCTCAATCTTTCCAAGTACCCATTTTGATCACCTCTGTAGTCCCTCGCCAGGACTGCTCGTCCAGGAGTGAAACATCGAACTCCTTGTTTGAGGAGCCTTTAATTTGTTCAGCTGTTTGTCCTGCATCCTCCTCCTGAGTTTAGGTTTGAGGAGATCGAGTTTGAACACAACATACCAGCATGGCTGGTGAGTAGTTGGCTGTGGAGTGTGCTGCCTTACGACATGCAAGGATGAAATTGGCGAGCTTCTGGGTCGGTGTTAGGGTGGCGTGCCCTGCTGGCATTGCTCACAGTGTGTTCTTTGGACTCTGAACCAACCTTTCCACCGAGCCATTTGTAGCTAGGTGCTACGATGTCTTAATCCATTCATTTTTTAGGAATGACTGAAACTGTTCCCCCATAAACTGTGGTCCGTTGTCACTGACCAAGTGTTCTGGAACAACAGTCCTTGCAAAAGAGGCTTCTCAATACATCGGCAGTGCGCGAGGCTTTGGCGGAGGCTATCGGGAACGCTCCTGGCCACGTTGTAGCTGCATCCACCACTACCAAGAAATTTGTGCCCATGAACGGTCTGGCAAAATCTACCTGAATCCTCTGCCAGGGCAACGCAGGCCAGTCTCAGGGATGGAGAGGTACTGCTCTTGGCATCTTCTGGACACGTTGGCATCCTGAACAGTGCATGGCAAGCTGCTCGATCTGCTGATTTATCCCAGGCCACCAGACATTTTAACCACGCCTGGACGACCGGCAGGTAGCTCCTGCAACACTTCAGCTCTCAGCTCGGACGGTACAACAGCTCTCATCCCCAGGTAGGGCAACCCCCATCAAGGGCAAGTTCATCGAGGCACTAGTAAAAGTGATGGAACTGGAGATTCTCAGAATCAGAATCAGGTTTATTATCACTGGCATGTGACGTGAGATTTGTTAACTTAGCAGCAGCAGTTCAATGCAATACATAATCTAGCAGAGAGAGAAAAAAATAAATAAAATAAAACATCATAATAAATAAACAAGTAAATCAATTACATGTATGGAACAGACTTTAAAAAATGTGCAAAAACAGAAATACTGTATTTTTTTTTAAAAGGTGAAGTAGTGTCCAAAGCTTCAATGTCCATTTAGGAATTGGATGGCAGAGGGGAAGAAGCTGTTCCTGAGTCACTGAGTGTGTGCTCTCGGGCTTCTGTATCTCCTAACTGATGGTAACAGTGAGAAAAGGGCACGCCCTGGGTGCTGACATCCTTAATAATGGACGCTGCCTTTCTAAGACACTGCTCCCTAAAGATGTCCTGGATACATTGGAGATTGTACTGCACATTCCAGCCATCTCGGGTGACTATGTAGACCTAAGACAGTGTGTGGTCTTTTCTAGTTTTCCTTTGGATCATCTCTACCATAATAGCAAGACCTTCAATTTGCATTAGGGAGAATAAGTCAAGAGAGTGTCCTTTTGTAAATTTTTCATTTATTTCTTTTTCCAAGGGCAAATGGGGAAACCCATCAGCATTTCCAGGATTAGTCATCCTCTGAATTTGATCTTGTAATTGTCTCCTCAAAGAAACAGCCCATCTCTGCATTTGTGCTGCTGCAGTTAGTGGAACACCCTTCTGTGGATTGAAAATGGACTCCAGTGGTTGAAGCATATCTTTCCCTTATCCCTCCACCCCCGCTCTCCACTTTCCACAGGGATCGTTCCCTATGTGACTCCCTTGTCTATTCATTCTTCATTCCTCCCGACTGATCTCCCTCCTGGTACTTACCCTTGCAATTGGAACAAGTGCTACACCTGCCCCCTGCACCTCCAACCTCACTGCTATTCAGGGCCCCAGACATCCTTCCAGGTGAAGCAATACTTCACCTGTGAGTCTGTCGGAGTCATCTACTGTATCCGATGCTCCTGGTGTGGCCTCCTGTGTAACGGCGGGACCCGACGTAGATTGGGAGACCACTTCACCAAACAACTACCAGAAAAAGCGGCATCTCCCGGCGGCCACCCATCTCAATTCTACTTCCCATTCCCATTCTGACATGCCAGTCCATGGCCTCCTCTCCTGCCATGATGAAACCACACTCAGGTTGGAGGAGCAACACCTTATATTCTGTATGGGTAACCTCCAACCTCATGGCATGAGTATCAATTTCTCAAACCTCTGGTAATTGCTCGTTTCTTCTCCTTTACCATTTCCCTATCACCTTATCTCCTTACCTGCCCATCACCTCCCTCTAATGCTTTTTCCCCTTCCCTTTTTTCCATGGCCTTCTGTCCTTTCCTCTCAGATTCCCCCTTCTCCAGCCCTTTATCTCTTTGGCCAAATGACTTCCCAGCTCTCTCCCATACAAGTTCTAGTTAAAATGTTTGCACCCCCAAACCAGACTCAAGGCCTCTCTGTCAGTCTCTGCATAATATCTCTCTGTAGCAGTAAGGGAACATTATGCAAAGGCTATGGGTGTTCACATCCATCACTCGTCATGTGTGACATGACTACCCCTGTACCATCAGGTGAGGAGTCATAGGTAGGGTTCACTGGACAATAAGAATCATAATGGTTGAGTACAGTGTCTAATGTCACCATTTCCTTTACCTTTTTGAAAGCCACGCCACACTGCTTTGTCCATTGCCATTCCTTCCCGATCTGTAGTAATGACTTCAAGGTTTGGAGCACAGTAGCCAGGCTTGGCAGAAACCTGATATAGAGATTAACAAAATCCTTAAAAGGGCTGCAACTGTGAGACATCCTTTGACCTTGGGACATCCACTATTGCTTGAATTTTCTCTGCACACCTGTGCAATTCTTCTGTATCAGTAGTGTGACCATAGTATGTGATGCTTGATATAAGGAATTCATACTTATGACGTTGTGCTCTGAGACAGACAGACAGACATACTTTATTGATCCCAAGGGAAACTGGGTTTCGTTACAGCCGCACCAACCAAGAATAGTGAAGAAATATAGCAATATAAACCAATAAATAATTAAATAATAATAATTTAATCATGCCAAGTGGAAATAAGTCCAGGACCAGCCTATTGGCTCAGGGTGTCTGACACTCCGAGGGAGGAGTTGTAAAGTTTGATGGCCACAGGTAGGAATGACTTCCTATGACGCTCAGTGTTACATCTCGGTGGAATGAGTCTCTGGCTGAATGTACTCCTGTGCCTGACCAGTACATTATGGAGTGGAAGGGAGTCATTGTCCAAGATGGCATGCAATGTTTTCTATCTTTATAACACTGTCTTGAGGTTTTGTCATTCTTAGCAGTAACAATGATGTCATCCAGGTAACACTGAGTGCCTGGGCAGCCTTGCAGCACCTGGTCCTCCGGAGTGCAGGTGCAGGTGCTACCCAAAAATAAGCCTATTACAGCGATAAAGCCCTTTGTAAGGGTTCATGCTGAGAAACTCATTGGACTTTTCTTCCACCTCCATCTGTAAGTAGGCCTCAGCTAAGTCCACTTTGCTGAAGTATTTTCCTCCAGAAAGGTTTGCATTGATATCCTCCATTCTGGACAAAGGGTATTCAGTACTGGGTTGATGTTGACCATAAAATCACCACAGATCCTGACAGACCTGTTCTTCTTGGCATCTGGGAGCACTGGTGTTGTCAATGGGCTCCACTCGACTTTGGAAAGAATTCCTTCAGCCTCCATGTGGTCTAGCTCACAGGTTACTTTATCACAGATGTTATAAGGAACCAGATGAGCTTTGCAAAACTTGACATTTTCATTTTAACACTATTTTACCCTTGATACGTTTGAGTTTTCCAAACCCATTCTCGTCGCCAATGTTATATTTTGTAACTTCAAAACATTAAGTTAATTTGAAGGAAGGCATGTGAGTTTAACTTTGTGTTTTAATTTAAGCAGGGTGTGCGCATGTTATGTGGTGGTGTGATGATGTAAGCAAGTCATGTATTTATACATATAACCTGTAATGAATTATTTAAAGATCAAGAATGCTTCCTCGAACAATATATTTACAAAATTACTCAAATACTACTGAAACATTAAATATGGTGTTTTCAACAGTTGTTGCAATTCTTAAGTGTGCAATTGGACTTTGAAGAGAAGATATCTGGGTAAACTTCCCTCAGAGTTGTCATTTTTATGTCATGGGCAGATCACTTCTCCTTGTCTTTCCTAATATGGCTTCTGTGATCATATTTTCTCTTGGTGAAATACCTTAGATCTTGTTGGAAAGCTGTATTCACAGATGTTGCAGAAAGGTTCTGTTCACTCAGTAATTGTTTCCTGATTACAGTTTCTAATTTATACTTCAGCAATAGTCCTTAACACTGAACAACCTTTGGCTGCTGTTCAGCAGGAAAGCTGGTGCATTTCCTGTTTATGTTCGAAGAGTTGAAGTGAATATCTTGAACTGCTCATCACTTAAAACATTGTTATCTTTCAGTTGTGTACTTACTGTAATAATGAAGTTTTATTTATAATGCCCTGCTATATAAATTTATTGGAAGTGATAAGCATTCATACATTTCCACAGTTCATCTCAAAAATATTATACTCCAAAACAGTCAAATTGTGCCTTCACACACACCCTACTTGAGATGAGCTCTGGAAATGCTTCTTAATTTTCGATAATGATGATTAAAAAAATACCCATAAGATTAATCTCATGGCTCAGTAACAGATGAGCTCAGTGAGTATTCCATTGTTCTATGTTGTTCCTAGGACAAGTACTCCAAGGAGAATTGACAATGAATTTAAAGATAAGACAAATTTGCTTTCATGTATCATGTGCTAACCAAAGCCCTTTATAAACAATGGGTTACTTAGTGTGTGCGTGTCTGGCTACTGTTCTCCAGATGCATGGAGATATAGCCATCACTGGGAGAATCCCTCTGCTACTGGAGAGCTCTTTTGATGATCAAACTGCACCATAAAATCTTTGGCATCCACCAGGACTGGGCTTTTAAAAGAAAACACAATGAACTTTATTGGGGAAAAAAAAGTTACCTTTGACAATGTAGCATGCACTTAAGTCTGTACTTAATTATCATCTTATTCTAGTCATAGAAAAGTACAGCACAGAAACAGGTCCTTCAGCCCATCTAGTCCAAGCCAATCCATTTAAACTACCTAATACCATTTACCTGCACCAGGACCATATCCCTACCATCCATATACCTATCCAAACTTCTCTCAAGCATTGAAATTAAGCTTGCATGTACCACTTGCACTGGCAGCCCATTCCTTACTCCCAAGACCCTCTGAATGAAGACGTTGCCCCTCGTGTTGCCCTTAAACTTTTCACCTTTCACCCTTAAACCATGACCTCCAGTCCCATCTAAATGCCTGCTTACATTTACCCTATCTAAACCCTCATAATTTTGTATACCTCTATCAAATCTCCTCTCAATCTTCTACGTTCTAAGAAATAAAGTCCTAACCTATTTAATCTTTCCATACAACTCAGGTCCTCTAGACCCATCGACATTCTTGTGAATTTTCTCTGAATCTTTCTACTTTTTTACTACTTTCCTGTAGGTGGGTGACCAAAACAATCCACAATACTCCAAATGCGGCCTCACCAATGTCTTGTACAACTTCAACATAACATCCCATCTCCTGTACTCAATACTTGTCAGATCTACTGATAGACTCAAAAAATATTGCTTTGCATGCCATTCTTACAGATTATTACACAACATACTGTAAATGAAGATAACTAAATATAGATGAATTTTTTGGTTGGTCCTAAAACCAAAAGAGATAGATGACTTGATAAACTTGGAAACTTGGTTCCTCTTGTGCAATCAGAAGTAACAAACCTGAGTGTTATTCTTGATTCAGATATGAATTTTAAATCCCTCATAAAGAAACTGACCAGAGCAGCATTTCTACACTAAAGAAATATTGCAAGGGTACGTTCTTTTTTGTAATGTACTGAAAATCTGATTTACACCTTTATTTTGAATAGACTAAATTACTGTAATGCACTTTTTACTGGTTTTCCAAAGCAAACTATTGACAAACTTCAACTCATTCAGAATGCCACTGCTAGACATTTAACCAAAACCGGGACGAGGGACCAAATCACTTCCATCCTAACTACTCTGCATTGGCTTTCTGTATCTTGTAGGATCGATTTTAAAGTTCTCTTATTTGTTTTTAAAGCTCTCAGTGGTCCAGGATGGAATACATCACGGAATTGCTTTCATTTCATAATCCTGCTCAAGCGCTTGGGTTTCCTTCCGCTGGTCTCTCAAATTGAAACAATCTCCCTAAAATATAATTGACAGTAATTTTTTTTGAACCATGCTCCTAAGCTGTGGAATTCAACACTTAAAACTATAAGGGATGCAGACGCAGTTGACACTTTTAAATGCCAGCTCAAAACCTACTTATCTCACCTAGCTTTTAACTAACATCTTTTTGTCTTTTATTTTCATGTTTATTTTATTGTAAAGCACTTTGAACTACATCGTCTGTATGAAAAATGCTCTATAAATAAGTTATTATTAATGTTATTATTATCATAAGCTCATTGAGGTAGTACAAGATAACAGTAGGAAGTAGAATATAGTGTTAAGTTTTCATTACAGAGAAAGTGCAATGCTGGTAGACTATAAGGTCCAAGTGCATTGGTGAGTTGGACTGTGCGGTCAATAATCCATCTTTGTCATGGAAGAGCTCTATTCAGTAGTCTTAGAACACTGGAACAGAAGCCTAGAGGTGCATGTTTTCAAACTTGTGTATCTTCTGCCAGATGGAAATGGGAGAGGAAGGATGATTGTGCTGGGAGGAGTCTCTGATTACGTTTATTTATTTAGAGATGCATCATGGAAGAGGCCCTTGAGCAACACACCTATTTAACCCTAATCACACGACGATTTATAATGACCATTTAGGACCATTTGACCCATCATCAATCATGGCCGATCATCTTCCCCCTCCTCAGCCCCACTCTCCAGCCTTCTCCCTGTAACCTGTGATGCTGTGTCCAGTCAAGGACCTATCAAGCTCTGCCTTAAATACACCCAATGACCTGGCCTGAAATTCCACAAACTCACCACCCTCTGGTGAAAGAAATTTCTCCGCATCTCTGTTTTAAATAGATGCCTTTCTATCCTGAGGCTGTGCCCTCTTGTCCACCGTGGGAAACATCCTTTCCACATCTTCTCTGTCTAAGACTTTCAAACTTCGAAAGGTTTCAATGAGATCCCCCCCCCCCCCCCCATCCTTCTATATTCCAGCGAGTACAGACCCAGAGCCATCAAACTTTCCTGATATGATAACCCTTTCATTCCCCGAATCGTCCCATTGAACCTCCTGTGAACCCTCTCCAACGCCGGAACATCTTTTCTTATATAAAAGCCCCAAAACCGTTCACAATTCTCACCACTGTCTTATAAAGCCTCAGCGTTGCATCCCTGCTCTTGTACTTCAGATCTCATGAAATGAATCCTAGTTGCATTTGCCCTCCTCACCACAGACCCTACCTGCCAGTTGGCCTTTAGGGTGTTCCGCACAAGGTCTCCCAAGTCCCTTAACTTTGCAGATTTTTGTAGTTTCTCCCTGTTTGGAAAATAAACCTATACAGTCTTCGGGCTGTGGGAGGAAACTGGAGCATCTGGAGGAAATCTGTGCAATTCATGCAGAGAACATGCAAGCTCCGTGCAAAAGGGACTGGAATGCCCGAGGATGGATTATGTCACACTAATTGCTATGCTACTGTGGCAAATATTGGCTGCTTTTCCGAGGCATCAAGAAGTGTAGACGGAGAGGGGAGGGGAGGCTGGTTTTTATGAAGGGCTGAGCTGTGTCCATACTTCTCTGCAATTTCATGCAGTGTTGGATAGAACAGTTATCATCCCAAGTTGTAATGTATCCATACAGGGTATCCATTCCATGGTGCATTGATAAAATTTGAGAAGATTATCAGGGACATGCTGAATTCCCTTCTGAGGAAGTAGAGTTACTGCTGTGGTTTCTCAGCCATAAAGTCTGTACACGGCCTGGACCTCTCTGTTATCTCCTCTTGTAACAATCACTAAAAATTTCACAGCTACTTTGATTTTACCTTCCCTGACTGAGTATTCCTGATTTTAGTTAAATAAAAATTAAATTATTGCGTACTCCATCTTGCCTTCATCGTCCCAGCCAAATCATGGAATTCCAACTCTAAACTTATCAGTCTGCGTAATCCATATTTCGTCCCTGAAGGCAGCACTTATTACCCACGTACTTCAGCATGGACTAGATGGGCCAAAGGGCCTGTTTCTTTGCTGTGCTGTTCTATGACTCCAAGACCTACCTTAAATCTGTGGCAGCCGTACAGTGCAGGCCATAAAACAACACATTTCATGATGTGTCTCAGTGATAAGAAATTAAAACTTGGTTCTGATTTAGTCAAACTTCAGCTGGTAAGGTAGGTATTAAGTGCTGTCTTAGGAGACCAAAGATGGATAACAGTAGTTGAGGGAGGGAATTTCACAGTTTGTCTTGGCAGATGAAAGCAGAATGACGCATGCATTAATTCAGTTTTTCATTTAACTAAAATCAGGATGTTTTTTTAAAAATCTGATCATACCAGGATGATTCTCCTACAGCAAGTCATTAAGCAGACATGAACCGGTGTCCCGACATTGATGTATTAATCTCTGTTTGTGCTTGACTGCTACTCCCTCTCCGTTGCTATCGTCATTGCTGGGTCTGTAGGGGTGTAATGAATACAATTGCGACAGCCAACACGCTGTGGCATGTGAGACCACAGGAGGCATGGGATGCTATCAGTATTGACGATGGACAGAGGAGAGCGTGCCCACGCATGCACACAGGACGACTGATTTCCCCCCCTTCCCGGTTTCCCCTCTGCTCTGTGGCACTCTCTGGTGGTTACCATGGAGCGAGTGCTTTAAGGCCCTGAGTCACTTCCCAGTAATCATCGTTGGGACGGTGCAGCAGCTGCCAGATTTACGTTCTGCTGCCACAGGGAATTATGCCAGCACCATTGTTAATGAAAGAGAAAGTCTGCAAACCACCCAAATGATTTTTAAATCTATTTTACCACAGAGCCATGCAGCACAGAAACATGTCCTCTGGGCCAACTTGCCCATGACAACCCAGTTCCCAATTTGTTGTTCCTCTGGCCCAGAAAGTCTGTTACCAATTTGTTGTTTCTCTCACAGGTCCCACAGGGTGAATGAAGCTTTTATTTAGCACATTAACAAGGGGGTGAAGTTAAATTTCTAGGAAGATGTACCTGAATGATGTGTAATCATTTTTACCTGAGGGAAACGCTTCCTCAAAACCTTTGCAGGAATTAATCCATGTGACAAAGTTGAGGGCCTTGGTAATTCACGTTTACCTGTCTTCTCTTTTCAACTGGGGTTTTCGCTGTTCTGAAATTGACAGAGACCTCGAAGTGGAGTAGAGATAGAGAGCATAGAACATAGAAGAGTTCAGCACAGGAGCAGGCCATTCAGCCCACAATGTTGTGCTGAACCAGCTAAAAAGCAAATCAAAATCACCCAAACACTAATCCCTCCTACCTCACCAGGTCCGTATCCCTCCATCATCCTTACATTCATGAGCCTATCTAAAAGTCTCTTAAAAGCCTCTAATGTAGTTGCGTTCACCACCATAGCAGGCAGCGCATCCCAGGCATCCACCACTCCCTGATTAAAAAACTTGCCCCTCACATCCCGCTTGCCCCTCTTACCTCAGACATGTCATCTGGTATTAGACATTGACTGTGACAAGTAGCATGTTACCAATGGAGGCTTGAAGGGAGGAAGACCCAAATTCAGGAACCTAAAAGTACGGAAAGTCAGACAGCAGTTACCTTAAAGACAACGTAGAATACAATTTATACATGCAAACTGGAAGATGTACTTTCCCACAGTTGTGTAACTACATTAGGCTGAGTCAACCATAGACAAATAATTGTGGAGCTCTGTACTTTAAAATTCAGACAGTCTAGAAGCATTAACTTGGAACATGGAAAGCTGCTCCAGAAGTTTTCATTTTGACATTGATTTCTATGGAGCTTACTAGGTTATAATGTGTGAAAATAAGAGTGATATTAGGTACTCATTGGGCCAAAAGGCCTGGTTTCTGCTCTCCAGGACTCTGTCATACATGCATGCAGCTACAGTGTTCCGTTTATCCCAAAGTGGAGGCATGACCAAGAGTGTAACCTGTCAACGCAAAAAAAATTGTCAAAAGGAATTTCTATTTCTTCACTTCAAAGTTCAAGGTAAATTTATCATTGATGTTACATGTATGTTACCATATACAACACCGAGATTCATTTTCTTACAGGCATACCCAGTAAACCTAATAGCACTATAGAATCAATGAAAGACTGCACCCAGCAGAACAGACAACCAGTGTTCAAAAGCCAACTACTGTGTAAATACAAAATAAATAATAATAAATCAATAAATGTGGAGAATATGAAATGAAGAGTCGTTGAAAATGAGTCCATAGGTTGTAGGAATATTTTGATGATGAGACCAGTGAAGTTGAGTGAATTTATCCCCTCTGGTTCAAGAGCCTGATGTTTGAGGGGCAATAACTGTCCCTGAACCGGGTGGTGTGTGTCCTGAGACTCTTTTACCTTCTTTCTGATGGTAGCAGTGGGAAGAGAGTATGGCCTGGATGGTGGAGGTTCGAGATGATGGGTGCTGCTTTCCTGTGACAGCGCTCTGTGTAAATGTACTCGATGGTGGGGAGAGCTTCACCAGCAATGGACTAGGCCTTATCCACTACTCTTTGTAGGATTTTCTCCTCAATGGTGTTTCCACACCAGGCTGCGATGCAACCAATCAATACCACACATTAATAAAAGCTTGTTAAAGTTTTAGATGTCACTTACTGACTAGATAGCCTGGACTATTTATGGCACTGCTACAGACGGTTGATGGTTCAGTTGAATTGGTGAGATACACCTGAGGGATTTTAAATATTTTATTTCCAGACTGGATGCCATCTAACTTGTGGGTAGGGTGGTGAATGAAAGATAACAGCTGTCGTGTTCAGAAAAAAAAGGGTAAATTATGCCAAAAGGGCTGCATTCTTTAGATAATTCATTTTGTGTGTTGGGGTGCAAAACATTCTTTTCGACTAAAGCTTCTTAGAATGCGCCGACTCACGTAGTGCAATCACTCAAGTCGAGTATGATGGTCTCTAAAGAGTTTGTCTATTGGAAGGTCCTCAGGTGGCTGTAGAGACCAATCTGGGATACACATAACCGAAATGTTAGGGTGGCTTGCTTGACAAATCGGGGTCAGTGTTCAGTGGCATCGACTGCAGGATGATTGGGGGCATTCCTCCGTCTTCACTGCTGTTGTGACATGTTATCCACAATTAAGAGTTGGATCGTCTCTTGGCCTTACCACCATGGGAAACCCTACCACAAGCTAAACTCCAGATGGCATTGCTGCAGGGATCTCAGGAACTTGAAACCCTCTCCACCACAACAAGGTGACAGCCCTTGGAGAAGCTGACTCATGAGCACTGCAATGCTGTCAGAGTGAGTGAGGGAACCTCCGTATGGTTTGAAAAGAAATTGGTTTGGTTGAAGTTATAGTGCCAGCAGTCTTTCAGCGTATTATGATTTTAAGACCTCAAGAGCAGAATTAAGCCATTTAGCCCACCGAGTCTGTTCCACCATTACTTCATGGCTGATCCAATTTTCCTCTCAGCTCCAATCTCCTGCCTATTCCCTGTATCCCTTCGTGCCCTGACCAATTAAGAATCTATCAGCCTCTGCCTTAAACACACATAAAGATTTGGCCTCCACAGCTACCTGTGGCAGAGAATTCCACAGATTCACCACTCACTGGCTAAAGAAATTACTCCTCATCTCCATTCTAAAAACACACTCCTCTATTCTGAGGCTGTGTCCTCTGGTCTTTGACTCTCCCACCATAGGAAACATCCACTCTATCAAGGCCTTTCACCGTTTGATAGGTTTCAATGAGGTCACCCCTCATTCTTCTGAATTCTAGTGAATACAGGCCCAGAGCTATCAATTGCTCATCATATGACAAGCCATTCAATCCTGGAATCATTTTCATGACCTCCTTTGAACCTGCTCCAGTTTCAGCACATCCTTTCTAAGATAATGGGCCCAAACCTGCTCACAATACTCCAAGTGATATCTCAGCAGTGCTTTATGAAATCTCAACATTATATCCTTGCTTTTATATTCTAGTCTTCCTGAAATTAATGCTAACATTACATTTGTCTTCCTCACCACAGACTCAACCTACAAATTAGCCTTTAGGGTATCGTGCACAAGGACTCCCAAGTCCCTTTGCACCTCAGTTCTTTTGTATTTTCTCTCCATTTAGAAAATTGTCTACCCTTTCATGACCATACCCTTCCCAACACTGTATTTCATCTGCCATTTCTTTGCCCATTCTCCTAATCTGTCTAAGTCCTTCTGTAGCCTCTCTACTTCCTCAAAACAACCTTCCCCTCCACCGATCTTCATATCCTCTGCAAGCTTTGCAACAAAGCCATCAAGTCCATCATCCAAATGACATATAACGTCAAAAGAATCGGTCCCAATCAGACCCCTGTGGAACTTCACTAATCATCGCAGCCAGCCAAAAAAGGCTCCCTCTATTCCCACTCTTTGCCTCTTGCCAATTAGCCTCTGCCTTATCCATCCTAGAACCTTTCCTGTAATACCATGGGCTCATAGCTTGTTAAGCAGCCTCATGTATGGTACCTTGTCAAAGGCCTTCTGAAAATCCTACTACACAATATCCACTGATTCTCCTTTGTCTATCCTGCTTGTTATTTCTTCATAGAATTCCAACAGATTTGTAGAGCAAGATTTCCCCTTGAGGAAACCATGCTGACTACGGCCTATTTTATCAAGTGCCTCCAAGTACCCTGAGACCTCATCCTTAATAATCGACTGCAACATCTTCCCAACCTCTGCGGTCAGACTAACTGGCCTGTAGTCTCCTTTCTTCTGCTTCTCTCCCTTCTTGAAGAGTGGAGTGACATTTGCAATTTTCCAGTCTTCCAGAACCATTCCAGAATCTAGTGATTCTTGAAAGATCATTAAAAACGCCTCCACAATCCCTTCAGCCACCTCTTGCAGAACTCTGGCATGTATAGCATCTGGTGCAGGTGACTTATCAACTTTCAGACATTTCAGTTTCCCAAGGACCTTCTCTCTATTTATGGTAACTTCAGTTACCATTTAGTGCTAGTTCTGCCTTTGCATTGGTAAAGTTAGAGGAACTGAGCTTGCTGCATGCATCATTGTCATGTTGAATGTTTAGAAGAAGACTACTTCCCTTTCTGGATCTGTAATTTTACCTGCCACACCTTGCTTCTCGAGAAATCTTGTGCGTAGCAAGATGGCAAGGCAAGGATTAGTGAGCACCGAATGACATGTGACAGAGAATTTTAAGGATCCATTTTAGTTGCTTTTTATGTGAAGTAAAATGATTATAGGTGGATAATGAATTGTCTGCCAGTATGTTAAGCTTCATGGATTTATAAATGATGTGAAGATACACGTATATATTCAGTTTCCGGCATGTGATGCGTATCCATTTGTGACGATGCTATTTCTCCATCTTTATTTACTGCAGCTTTGTTTGTTTCACTGCTGTAATGTTATGTAATAAGCCTGGTTTATGATTTAATGGAGTGAGACAAGACTGGGAGAGAAGGTGTGTTGAGGAACTGGTACTGACCTGTAGACACATCAGGCAGAAATGGATAACAATACACAGTACATTGCACCCCTGCGTCCACTCCTCCTTCCCTTTCTCCTTTGGTCCACTCTCCTCTCCTATCAGATTCTTCCTTCTCCATCCCTTTATCTTCACAACCTACCTGGTTTCACCAATTACCTTTTAGCTATCTTAATTCCTCTCCTCTCACCTTATCATTCCAGCGTCTTTCCCCTTCCTTTCCAGTCCGGATGAAGGATCTCAGCTCGAAATGTCAATTGTTTACTCCTTTCCGCAGATGCTGCCTGGCCTGCTGAGTTCCTCCAGCACTTTGCGTGTGTGTGTTGCTTTGGATTTCCAGCATCAGCAGACTTTCCCGTATTTATGATATTCAATATAAAATATAGATACAAAGGCAGCCCCTTCTGTGCTATGCCAGATCTTTGACAAAGCTCTTACATTCCCTAATTCTTTCCCTTGCTGCCCACCGTAAATCTTTTATTTTTAGGTACTTATCAAATTCCCTGTCAAAATTTACCATTAGATATGCTTAGATATTTTTAATGTAGTATATTCTCAATTTGGTATGCAATTAATGCAGTATATTATCATAGCAAGATAATAATTTGCTATTTTTTTTAAAAAACAATGATTTTTAATCTCTCCTCTGAAAGTTTTGGTTAGGCGAAGTTCTCTGGATTTCAGTCCTTTTGCTAGAACACACTTTCTCCTTTATGTCTCAGATTTTTCAGTACATCCATTATGCTGTGTGTTTGTGCACAACTACATATCAATTAAATAAAAGCGCGTATTGGCGCGTGGCCACGTGGTTAAGGTGTTCGTCTAGTGATCTGAAGGTCGCTAGTTCGAGCCTTGGCTGAGACTGCGTGTGTGTCCTTGAGCAAGGCACTTAACCACACATTGCTCTGCGACGACACCGGTGCCAAGCTGTATGGGTCCTAATGCCCCTCCCTTGGACAACATCAGTGGCATGGAGAGGGGAGACTTGCAGCTTGGTAACTGCTGGTCTTCCATTTTAAAAAAACCTTGCCCAGGCATGCGCCCTGGAAACTTTCCAAGGTGCAAATCCATGGTCTATCGAGACTAATGGAGGCCTACACACACAACAAGTAAAAACATGCATGGTGTTAACTGGTGCATTCACATTGCAACGAGAGAGAGAGAGAAAACAATGCACTTGCGTAGACAACAGCGCATGCACAGATAGCAGATCAGTACATGGTTCTAAGGTGGGGGGGGGGGGTTATTGCTCTAAAAGAAATAGATCCTTAATCACTTTCCACTGATACTCACTTTCCACCATTTCCTCCCACAGTCCAAAGACATACCAGTTAGTAAGTTAATTGGTCATTGTAAATTGTTTCATGATTAGGCTGGATTGCTGGGCTGGGAGGGTCTATTCTGCACCGTATCTCAATAAGTAAACAGGATGTCCACAACTCACTAACCCAATCTTTGTGATGTCGGAGAAAACCAGAGCAGTCATGGGGAGAATATGCAAACTCCTTTCAGACAGCAGCAGGAATTGAACTTCAATCAGTGACCACTGAGAGTGTAAAGCGATGGCGCTAACTGCTACATTACCAAGCAGCCTTCTTTTCCCCATTCTCAGAGCGGTCTGATCTAAAAACTTCCTGTTTTGTGTTGTGGTGCTACTTCCCTCACCTAGTAGCTAATGCACTGTAAATTTTCTCCTTTCGTTGCTTCAGTTCCCGTTGCTCGTCATTCATCTGGACTCCTTTACAAAATCACACCATTCACATTTCTTTTAAAGTTATGGAATGTTGAAAGGTATGATCCATGGTACCTAGTTGGGTTACATGAGTTTTTTATTGGTTCGGATATAAATTCAGATAATAAACTAAACATCATTTATGTGCCAGCCTGGTAAAATCTTTTTATAAGGTTTTGAAAATGCTGAACTACTAACGCTATCCATTGATTGTGATTGGGGCTATGTTTGTTATTATTTAGAGATTGTTCTTTTTAATCTTCTGTTGACAGTTTGTTGGTGTTTGGTGTCGATTTCCAGCTGTGAGGGGGTTAGCGGGGCTGCAGTGAATTGAGCAACGTTCTCAGGACTTTTCTGCTGCTCAGGAGTGAGAACTTCACTTCTGCTGTGCTGTAGCTCTCCTTTCCTGTGCCTCTGTCACTGTCCATCTCAGACAACTCATCTGGCAAATTGAGGTTCAGTTCCTAACAGAAGATCCTGCAGACGCTGGAAGCTTCAGCAACGCTCCGGTTCTGAATGCTATTTTCTTACTTTTATTGTTTGCACAAGTTATTTCTCAGTCTCTCGCTCTCTGTGCATTGGGTGTTCGACAGTCTTTATTTTCTAATGCGTTCTTTTGAAGTTTCTGTGTTTTGTGGCCCTCTGTCTGTAAAGTGACGAATCCCATGGTTGTATAATGTACACATGCAATACTTTGTATCTTGAGCTTTGAGCTTTAAAACGTCGACTGCTTATTCCCCGCCAGATATGCTGCCTGACTCGTTGAGTTCCTGTGGCATTCTGTGAGTGAGGTTCATCAGCTCGTCCTTCTATGCAGCATTTTTCACTTGAGTATATGCAATTAACAGGTTAACAGAGAAATTATCACATTATTAATGCTAATTAATCATCAGTCCTTGATCTGTTCTCTTTCACCCACAATGTTCTCATACCCCTTCAGCTCCTTTTGTTCACCCACCCAACCTAATCTGGAGTGAATATGTCGTTTCCGCTTTGACCCTTATTCTCCACTTCCTCACAACTCTCTGAGTAATTAAAAAAGTTTTGTCCTTCCATCTGTTTCAGCATACTTTCCTTTAAATCTTGCACTGGGATCTTGACCCATTGACTGATCAATTGATCATCCCATAACCCCTTCATAATGTTAACAGTTTCTATGGTGCAGCAGTATATGTTACAATGAGCCAGTCTTTCTCAAGGAGCTGTTTGTACTGTTGTATTTATGGCATCTGTTTGGTTTGAATCTAATATCTTTGCTGAGGAGTGGGGCTGAATGTTACCGAGCTTTTCAGTTATTGGTGACTAAGGAGGTTTACATTTGATCCGTTAAAACGTCTTTCATGCTTGTAACATAGTCAGAATATTTTGTCAATATAATGAACCACAAAATTTGACCAGTTCCATGATTTTGGAAACACCAGAGCCCTTGACTGGAAAATCATACAGAAGTAGTGGATACGGCCCAGTCCATCATGGGTAAAGCCCTCCCCATCATGGAACACATCTACACAAAGTGTTGTTGCAGGAAAGCAGCACCCGTCATCAGAAGCCCCCACAACCCAGCTCATGCTCTCTTCTCACTGCTGCCATCAGGAAGAAGATGCAAGAGCCACAGGTCTCACACCACCAAGTCCAGGAACAGTTATTACCCCTCAACCATCAGGCTCTTGAACCAAAGGGGGTAACTTCACCCACCCCAACACTGAACTGCTCCCACAACCTATGGACTCAGTTTCAAGGAGTCTTTGTCTCATGTTCTCAATATTTATTTAATTAATATTATTTCTTTATTTTGGTATTTACACAATTTGTTGTCTTTTGCACACCAGTTGAACATTCAAGTTGATGTGACCTTTCATTGATTCTATTATGGATTTATTGAGTATGCCCACATTAAAATGAATTTCAGGGTTGAATATGTACTTTGGTAATAAATTTACTTTGAACTTTTGTTTTACTGTTATTGGTTGATCTTCACTTGTCGTGTTATAATTTGGACCTGGGAAGACTTGCCTCAGTGTTTCTCATGGTTTTTAAAAAATGTTCTGCTCACTATCTGGGTTTTTGAAGTAAAGGTCTATTATTTGTTGTTTTGTAAACTGTACAGAGATTCATTTTCCACACTGATTAATTCCTCCGTCCATTGCATTAAAAGGAGACTGATATTTTAAGTAAAAATAAAACATAATTGTGGAAATACTCAGGTAGACAGCATTGATGAAGAAGAAGCAGTGTTAATGATTCAGTCCTATAGACTTTCAGGATCTGAAATGTTCCTACCGTTTCTCTTTCCACCGATGCCATCTGGACTGCTGAACATTCCTGGTATTTTCTTTGGTTTCAGATTTCCAGCATCTTGCAGTTTCTTGCTTTTCAAATTTAGCGACACTTCACTACATATTCTTAATCTAGAACCATAATGGATACGTAGTTCTATCTTCTTTAATAATGTGGCTAAGAGAAGTTTTTGTGGCTGTCTTGCCAAATGCCAAATATATCTCCCAATATCAAAACAAAATAATTAAATGGTGCATAAAATGTTCATAATTAACAAACTACAAACTAGCATATGCATGACTTGAGGCATTTCAAAGTTTGTCCTCAGTTGCTCCTGCAAAACATGCAAAATAATAGTGACTTTGAGTTCATTGAAGTTAATTGAAATAAATTTTGGAAACTGTCTACAACGCACGATTATATTGTGGGTTGAATTTCTGCACTTATGTGCCAACATACTGAAACAGAATTATAGTTTAGTCACTAAGTAAACAATCTTTCACACTTATGGGATGCCATGGGGTTATTTTACACTCATTATGCAGCTATGATCCTAAAGGTGGGCTGTTGAGAAGTGTAGTTATAAAAATGAAGGACAACGTTGGGTACCTACTTAAACAGGTTTTGGCCAGATAATAGATTTCTTGAATGGATATGGAAGCTTTCCTTCAACTACAGCCCTCTGCTCACTAACTGACTAAATTTCCACAACTCTCTCTTCCCAAAAATCTGCTCTCTTCTGTGAACTGAGAAGCAACACCATGCTTTTTGCCCACACTTTTTGGGACCGCTGATGGTGGTAGGCCTCAGAAAATGGCCCATCCTCCCTATTACAGAATGTGAAAAGGTTAGAGAGTTGACCTTGGAAGGAAAAATGAATTGCAGAGCTGTGGGCAATGAGAAAGGGTGTGGCAGAGAACCAATGTACACGGTGCTGAATGGCTTCCTCCTTTGACTTGATCGTTTATGATATAAAATTGAAAGTTGGCAATGGAAGCTTTTTTTATTAAAAAATGATACATGTCTGGTTTCCAGACTTGATAAAATGCTGAGCTTCTGAATGAAAACATGTAGGTCCTGTGATCATTGGCTCCAGGTTTGATTCTGCTACTAAGACAAATTAGGATCTATGAAGTTGTAAATGTAAGAGCTCCCTCCAATGGTATAAAGCATAATTTATACTGTACTACGCAATGCTGTAATTTGTTTGATATTTTTGTCATTTATAGTAACACACTCAGTATGCTGGAGGAACTCAGCCAGTCAGGCTTCTTCTGTCGGGAGGAATAAAGAGTCAATTGATGATGGGTCTCTGCCTGAAACGTCAGCTCTTTAATCCTCTCCATAGATGCTGCCTAACCTGCTGAGTTCTTCCAACCTTTTGTATGTTTTACTCTGGATTTCCAGCATCTCTTGTGGCTATGCTATTTATGTGCAGATCCATAAACAGACTATGCAGTTAAGTGGAGTAGGAAATAGATTTAAATATACTTAATTATTTTTCACTTTAACTATGTCAGTGCATTGCTTGGGACATCCTACTTTCATTTTTGCTTGTCCTATTTTTCAAAAGGTTTAAGAGGGAAAAAAAGATGATTTTATATAAATTCTGCCTCACTTCAGCACAGTAAACTCCAGAGCATGTGACAGCAAATTAAAAGTTTCCAATACTGTACCATTTTGAACTCCGCTGACTCTCACATCAGCTAACAAATAGACTTTGTTCATCGAAGGATGGTTATTGACCAGGACATTAGAGGTCACATCTCCCTTTTCAATTATATCTATTTGAGGGAGAAGTCATCTGCTGAACATTTCGTCCGAAAGGTGAGACTTCCATTAGCAGGACTCTGCCTTATTAGTGCACTAGAAAGGCAAGCAAAAGTATATACAGCCTCCAGACTCTGAAAGATCGACTGTTAAAGCCCGCTTTGTGTTGTAGCTGTTTTATATTTAAGCACCAGCAATTGAGTATATTGTAATTTTAAAGCACCAGAGTGGCATTTGTGTTGTAAAGTCCGATGGGAAAAGCATTCTCCTATATTCTTAAAAGGTTTCACTGCATGTTAAGTCTCTACCTTAGTGTTTTCAGGGAGGTTTTGTTAACAAGTATTATATTCATCTGTAGAACAGAATGTCATGGACCTAAGCACACCCAGTCAGCAAGAGTAGCACAACTCAAATCACAAGCTAAATGCATATTGTCAGTTAACTGTCTTTACTATGTATCTCTGTCTCTCTATCAAAGAGGCACTGCTGTGAGATTGTTCCGTTTCTAATACTCTTCACCCTAATTCCCAGTTTAATTCCAATTAATGCTAAATTAAGGGGCAGTTTTGTGCTTTGGACTTGGTCTCATTATAATTTAGATTAAGACCGCACACCCTTAATGCAAATTGGCTTTTACGTGAATGCTTTTTTGGGCAAACATGGCAGTTAATTTCAATACAGCAAGGGCTCAGAAACAATAACTGAGTTTGGTCGGTCAGGTTGTTTGAGGGAAAATACTGGCTAAAGCTGAAAGGACGCCCTGCTTGTCTTGGAATAATGCCCTTAGAATTTTGCCGACATTTGAGCAATGATACAGAGGCTTCATTCAAGGAATGCTTTAAAAGACAGCAACAGCACCACGTTCTTTCAGTTCTGGGTTGAATTGTCAGCATTTACCATGTGTCTGCTCTCGGAATAGTGCGTGGGTAAAATGCTCCTAACTGTGCCAAGCTAGCATAGACTGCAGGTGGATAATGGGAGTGAAGCTGAGACGTAAGAAATTAAAGGGGAATGTTTGGAAGACTTGGCTTCATAGAAGAGGAAAAGAGGGGAGGATGCAAGAAGTTCAGCGGAACGCTCATTGAGCGTAAACATGGAGAGTCAGGAATGGAGCTCAGAAAGGGAGATAGGACAGAAGGAATTTTGAATAGGCTCAGTCTACAATTTTTCTTTTGATACTCCTGTCAGAATCAGAATCAGGTTTATATCACTGATGCATGCTGTAAAACTTGGTTTGCCGCAGCATTACAGTGCGATATGTAAAAAGATAATACAGTCGGCCCTCCTTATCCGCGGATTCCACATGCGCGGATTCAACCAACCGCAGATCGGGAAAACCTGCAAGTTCTCTCTGCAGCACTGGTTGTTTGAGCATGTCCAAACTATTTTTTCTTGTCATTATTCCCTAAATAATACAAAATAACAACAATTTACATAGCATTTACATTGTATTAGGTATTTGAAGTAATCTAGAAATGACTTAAAAGTACAGGCAGTCCCCGGGTTATGAACGAGTTCCGTTCCTGAGTCCGTCTTTTAGTCGGATTTGAAGTCGGAACAGGTACATTCGGTATTATTTGGCATCAGTTAGTCAAATGTTTTTCTTAGTATATAGTACATATTTTACCTTTCTATGCATATAAAACACTTAAGAAACATACGTATTTCAATAATTAAACCACTGCGTTGCTTAGTAATGATTGTAGCTTTCATCGGGGCAGGGCCTTTCACATGCTCCATTTAAATTGTTCCGATCGTTGACTGACTGTAGCCTAACGCTTTTCCAATGACCGATGGCATTTCACCTCTTTCCGATCGCTTTATTACTTCCACCTTATTTTCAATCGTGATCGTGATTATTTTCGTGAACAGAAACACTGTGGTTTCAGAGCTGCACCACCAGATCCTAATGTCCACCGGACTGAGCATGTTAAATAAATTCCGGGGTTCCGCTGGGTCCTAAAGACCACCACACTGGACAGGTTAAATAAGGGACTTGAGCATCCGCGATTTTTGGTATCCGCAGGGGGTCTCAGAACCAATCCCTCGCGGATAAGGAGGGCCGACTGTATATGTTAATATAAAATATATTATAAATAGTGAAAAAAGAGAGCAAAATAGTGAGATAGAGTTTATTGGTCCATGGACCATTCAGAAATCTAATGGCAGAGCTATTTAAGTTCACTCTACAAAGTGCAAGCTGCAGTCAGAATTTGAAAAGCTGGAGACCTTTATTTGCATTATATGAGAAATTGGCAAGGGAAATTACAATCTTCAGGCTCTTGAGTTGGTTGATATGCTTTGCCACAGCACAGAAACCTATCACCCCATTGAGTCTGCAGTGGCTCTGTGCCGGAGTAATTTAACTAGTCTTACTTCCTTGCCCTCACCCCATATCCCTGCAAATCTTTTCCATGATTTATCCAGCTCTTTTATGAACACAACAGTAAAATCTGCATCTACTCGTGCACTTTACAATTAAACATCTGCCATGTTTTTGAAAAAATATATATTTCTTTGCTTTTGATTAGTCGCCAATTGCTTTTGTTCTGTGAACCCTCAGTCTTTACCTTCATGCGAATAAAAACAATGTCTCTCTCGTCCGTACCTGTCTGTCTATCTTGTCTAGGTATTTAAATGGTTCTATCAGACCCCTCTGTTCCAAAGAGAACAATACCAACTTTTCATGTCTATCTACATAAACAGAATCAGAATCAAGTCACTAAATTATTATCACTGACACATGCCATGAAATGCATTGTTTTGCAACACAGTACAGTGCAATACAGAGGGAGCAAAGATAGTGAGGTAGTGTTCATGGGTTCATTGCCATTCAGAAAACAAAGCTCCTCATTCCTGAAATGATTTCTGTAGATCTGTCCGGCACCACCTTCAAAGTCATTACATTTTCTGAAATATATGCCTGCAGCTGTGCACCATTCTCCAGCTGTGGCCAAACCAGTGTTTTATAAAAGTTTATGACGATGTGCTCCCACTTTAATGCTCAGGCCGTGGTGGATTTATTTTAACCACACTGTCACTCTACCCTGTCATTTTCAACGACCTCTGCACACATAGCCACCAAACCTCTCTGGAGGATCAGAACCGAGTTTGATATCACTGACGTATATTGTGAGTTGTGTTGTTTTGTGGTAGCAGTACAGTGCAAGACATAAAAAATACTGCAAGTTATATTTACTCTGTATACCTCGGACTTTAGATACAACACTGAGTCGTGTTATCTGCAGAAATTCTCTGGTGACTCAGGAATTGTTCGGTGTATAAAGGGAGGATGGGAGGATGAATACAGATCCTGGTGGAGGATTTGTCAAACGGTGCAAGCTGAATCATCAGCAGATGGTGATGGACTTTAGGAAGACTAAGCCTGCACTGCTCGCTGTTACAATTGACAGTGAGGACATGGATGTGGTGAGGACCTACACGTACCTGGAAGGTGCACCTAGATGACAGACTTGAGTGGAGCACTAACACTGAGCCATGTATAAGAACTTCCTGAGCAGACTGAGGTCCTCTCGGGTATGCAGGCCTCTCCTTCACATCTTCTACCAGTCTGTTGTCGCCAGTACTATCTTCCATGCAGTGGGTTTGCTGGGGCAATGGCATCAACACGGGTGATGCCAACAGGCTGAATAAGCTGGTTAGAAAGGCTGTCTCTGTTATACGAGTCAAACTGGACACACTGGAGGCTGCGGTAGAACAAAGGACCCTACAGAAAAACCTGGCAAATCTGGACAATGTTTCTCACTCTCTGCATGCCACCTTGGCTGAACAGAGGAATAGTTTTAGTACTAGACTGAGCCAACTGCACTGCTCCAATGAGTGCTACATGAGGTCATTCTTACCCACGGCCATTAGTCAACCTATAGCTGGGGAAGTGATGACTTCCTCCCCCCCCTTTAGATTGTTTGAAATAACTTATTTTTTATTCTTGTCTTCTAATATTTATATCTGTGCACTTGTAATGCCACTGTGACGCTGTAATTTCCATTGGGATTAATTCATTTGGCGTCTATAAAAAATATACATTAAAATTAAATAGGTAGTGCAAAAGAAAAGCAAAAATAGGGAGGTAATGTTCATGGTTTGGTTCATTGTCCACTCAGAAATTTCATGATGAGGGGAAGAAGTTGTACCTAAAATATTGACTGTGTGCCTTCTGGCTCCTGTACCTACTTTCTGATGGAATTAATATGAAGAGAGCATGTCTTGGGTGATGGCGGGGTCCTTTGTGACGGATGCTGCCTTTTTGAGACATCGCCTTTTGACAACGCCCTTGATGATGGGAGGCTAGTGCCCACGATGGAGCTGGCTGAGTTAAACAACCCTCGGCAGCTTTTCCCCCTCCTGTGCTGCGGCCCCTCCATGCCAGATGGTGGTGCAACCAGTTAGAATGCCCTGCGTGGTACTTCTGTAGAAATTTACTGGAGTCTTGGGTGACATATCAAATATACTTACTGTAGGCACCTTTTTTTTCCCAATTGTGACTTGCAACTTATATTACTTCTGCGCTTCATTCTACTCACGAAAATGAATCAGCACATCTTTCTCAATATTAGATTTAATCTGGTACTAATCCACCCATGTGGAATCTCCTGGAAGGCAATTACGATCTGCAGTTCACCATGCCTCCAAGTTTTGCATTAT